>NC_057396.1:38207933-38555081 GCF_019320065.1 Cervus canadensis
AAGTCCATCCATGAGGCTTCAGATGACATCACTTCATTCTTTTTAATGGCTGAGTAATATTCCATTGTATATATGTACCACAACATCTTTATCCATTCCTCTGTTGATGAACATTTAAGGTGCTTCCATATCCTGGCTATTGTATACAGTGCTGCAATGAATAGTAGGGTGCATGGATCCTTTCAGACCATGTTTTTCTCTGGATATGTAATAAGCTATATCTTAATACTGAAAAAAAATTGTTGTTCAGTCTACAATCATATGGCATTTGAAGTAAATTGGAAAGGTGAAAAAGTCTGAGAAGTAGATGCCTCATGGATTGACAGAAAATCAACAAAATTGTCTTTTTGAAGTGTCATCATCTCTTACTCTACACAACAATGAACCATTTCTCTCTTGGATTGTGACATACAAAGAAAAGTGGATTTTACATGACAACCAGTGATGACCAGCTCAGTGGCTGCCCTGAGAAGAAGCTCCAAAGCACTTCCCAAAGCCAAACTTGACCAAAAAAAGGGTTATAGTCACTGGTGGTCTGTTGCCCATCTCATCCACTACAGCTTTCTAAATCCCAGCTAAACCATTACATCTAAGAAGTATACTCAGCAAATCAATGAAATGCACCAAAAACTGCAATGTCTGTGCCAGCATTGGTCAACAGAAAGGGCCCAGTTCTTCTCCATGACAACGCATGACCACAGGTCACACAATGAACACTTCAAAAGTTGAATGAATTGGGCTACAAAGTTTTGCATCATCTGCCATATTCACCTGACTTCTTGCCAACTGACTACCACTTCTTCAAGCATCTCAACAACTTTTTGCAGGGAAAATGCTTCTACAACCAGCAGGAGACAGAAAATGCTTTCCAAGAGTTCACTGAATCCTGAAGCACAGATTTTTATGCTACAGGAGTAAACAAACATTTCTTATTGGCAAAAATATGTTGATTGTAATGTCTCCTATTTGATTAATAAAGATATGTTTGAGCCTAGTTATAATTTAGAATTCGTGGTCCAAAACTGCAATTACATTGCACCAACCTAATGAAAGTATTTCCTTGCTGTGATCTAGTGATCTATACGATCTATATATATCACTTGTATATATATATACACTTCTATATATATACCACTTGTATACCACACGTATAGATGAATACATGTACTCTCATGGATGTATCCGCTAAACATACATGCATTAAACTGGACCACCTTTTTTTTGTAGTATAGGCAGGACGGAAACTGAGCTGAATGTATTTCCATAAGTGGTCCCGCACAGAGACCCGCAACCCAAAAAAAGAAAACCATCTGTGTCACCTTGCAAAACCAATTTCATTACCACTGTCTCCACGAGCTAAACAAGGAGTGTATGAACATTTGTTCCTAGTTAACAACAGCAAAAATCCACTTCACTTCTTTTTAGTAACCGAACCTAACCCCAGTTCCTGAGGTGCTACTTACCATGTTTCATTTGAGAAAAGCATCATCACTTCACCACGGTGCCAAAGACAGACTCTGGGTTTCCACATTGCACACATTTGGAATGTGTGGCAGCTCCCACTCATCATGAATCAACAAGGCACCCAGGCAGGGGGACTGGCTGAACAAGACAGCCAGGCAGGGGAATTGGCTGTTCAAAGACTTGGTAGCAATCCAGCACCTGTCAAAACATGCACCAATGGAGCTGAAAACCACAGCATTTCCACTAAGAGTGGTAGGGGCAGGAGAGTCCAAGACCTGCCAGTCAGTAACTCACAAATAGGCATCTCCTTGGTCCCCAACAGAAGATCTCAGGCTGTAATCCATGTGCAGTCCATCCCTTCCACATTCCACCTGCCCCACAACACTAATTCAGAAGTGCTTTCTGTGGCCCTTACACGAGGATCTATGAATACTAAACTGGGGATGCAGAAGCCAGGAGTACATATAAAGCCTCCAGAGTTCAAACAAGCAAGCACAGGGTGACCAGAAACCCAGGCTCCACCTCCTTCTCCTGTTGCCAAAGTCTCTGAACGAACATCCTGGCTCATGGTCCAGAGGACTTTCTCTCCCTGTCTTTCCTCCTTTTCACCCATCATCCCACTTTAGTCATGAAAAAAGGTCTTAAAATATTCAGCCAGGCACAAAGTCAGGTGAGGGGATTCAGAAACTCTTTCTGTAAATGATAAGTATTTCAAACTTGGTGGGAAATGCCGACTCTGTTGGAACTACTCACCTCTGCTACTGCAGTGCAAAAGCAGCCATAGACAATCCATACGTGACAGACATGGCTGTATACCAATAAAATTTTATTTACAAAAAAAAAACCTGTTTTACAATGACCAAAGTGAAAAATTCAAATGCCTAGTAAAACTTTCCTTTTAAAAATTACCCAGATTGGGATGGGATGAGATGAGATGGGATGGGATGGGATGGGATAGATCAGAATAGAGCGTACAGAGTTTGTTGCATGAGAAATGCATAGTTTTGTGTTACAAATATGCTTTATCCAAACACATCATATATGTATGACTATTAAAGATAGTGATTATAAATGCATTTTTCAATCTGAATCAAGATTAGAAATATTTGAAATATACTGGTTGAGCAGATAGAATCTTCACCTGGAAGTTGGATGTCCTGAGTTAAAATCTCCATTCTGCCACCAGTGTACACTTTGGGATTTAGAAATGAGTTGACTCCTGGTTCTGAGATTCTGTGGAGGCACTGTCATCATCTAGTGCAGGGAAATAGGGACGCCCACAAGCCAGATAATCCAGCTCAGAGATTTTGGGGTCTCTTCCCCTCTCCAGCCCTATGGTAGCTTGAGGCCACATTTAACCAATCAGCCCATTTGTGGATGAGACTGAAGCCTAGAGAGACGAAGGACCTGCCCAGAGAAATTCATCTCAGAATTGCAAAACCAAACTCAAACATTGGTTTTATTTTTAAATCTAACGCCCTTGCCTTTTTCTCCATGGCATGGTCCTCTTTGAGGAGGGTAGTTTGATGCAGCCCCAAAACTCCAAGCTGTAGCTCACCCCTGTTCCTACTTCAGAATAATATCTGATCAATTCCTAAAACACATAAAAATGAAGCAATGACTGCCAGAGGCCAGTGTGGGTTTATCAAGAACAGGTAATGTCAACTCACACCCTCTCCTTTTTTTGTGAGTTATTAAATCTGTAGACCAGGGAAATCAAGTAGAGAGGATATATCTGAGCTTCCAGAAGGATCTGACAAGGTGTCTCTCAGGGTCCTGCAGAGCAGCTGGTGAGATATAGGTGGAAAATGAGTGAGTGAGACAGGTTCATGGTTGGTAGACCAACCATAAACAAAAGGCATCATTTTATGGAGCAACGAGAGTTGTGGGAGGGGGACTGTGATGCATACGAACGAGTGGAGGGAGTGGTGAGGACTTGGGCAAACAGAAAGGGATATAATTAACCTAAGAGAGCGGCCCCCCGTATAATCACCCAGCAGCAGCCCATCAAGGCCATGAGAAAACTCCGGCAAATGGACCCCATAGCCCCTGGCTTTGCAAAGAAGGTAGAAATCTGGGCTTGCCGCGCATGCGGCAAGCACATTCAAATTAAAAAACACACTGTGTGCATGACCAACCAAGCATGTCTGCAGTCCAATTAGACCCATGGACACCCATTTGTATCGTCTGGATTAAAAGTTTACTGTCAGTTTACTAGAGGAATTTCTCCAAGCAATCACACAAAGCTCTATCCTCTATCTTGTCCTATTCACCATTTTCATCACAAACTTAAATGAGGGCACAGAAGGCATAATCATCACACACACAGATGTCAGGAAACTGGGAAGGGGGCTGGCAGGATCAAAATTCAGAGTGATTTTTGCAGGCTGAACCACAAAACCCAACATGTCAAGATGAGACTTATTAGAGAAAATTGTTAGGGTGCATGCATGTGTGCTCCATCACTCAGGTGTGTCCAACTCTTTGCAACCCTGTGGACTATAGCCCTCCAGGCTCCTCTATCCATGGAACTTTCCAGGCAAGAATACTGGAGTGGGTTGCCATTTCCTCCTCCAAGGGATCTTCCCAACCCAGGGATCGAACCTGTGTCTCCCCTGTCTCTTGCAATGGCAGGCGAATTCTTTACCACTGAGCCACCTAGGAAGCCCATAAGGGTGCACCAGAGGTCAAAAATAGTTAGACCATAGTTGGTCCTATTTATGCCAAACTTGGTCCATGGTGAGCCCTCAGGTTCTGCTCCTTTCCTTAGGTCCTCCTCATTGTCTGGCCTTCCTGAGGGGAGAAGGTGCTGTCCCAGGACCCCTAAGCCCTTGCCCTTCCTCAAAGGATACTGCTGTCCTCAGCCTGTGGCTTTTGCAATCGCCTGCTCCACCTCCTGCAGGCAAGAGCCCCAGTCTATAACATCCAAGCTGAACCAACAAACTAGGTCTGATTATTTTAGCAAAACTTGGGGTACTCAACACCATGGAAGTCACTAAGACCTAAGAATGTTCCCAGAACAAGGCCCAGCTCCACAATGTCCTCAGCCCTCAGGCTGCAGGGAAGACCGGCCTCCCCACCCTCTAGGCCACAAGAAGGTAATAAGTTCCATGAGGGTAGGGATCCTGACCATAACATTCTTCACTATGTGACCAATACCAGCACAAAGCCTGGTCCATATTAGATGTGCACTAAATATTAGTGGTCAGGGCTATAAAAACATACTTTTTGGATAATCAGAAATTTCAGTATTGATATGAATTAGATGACACTAAGAAATTATTGTTAATTTGTTAAGTGTAATAATGGCATTGTTGCATAAGAAAATAATTCTTCTTTTGCTTTCTTTTTAGTAGGGGAAGTAGAAATTACAGAAATGTAGGAGTGAGATGACATGATATGTCTGAGATTTTCTTTAATATGTGCTAGAGCTGGACAATAAAAAAGGCTGAGCACTTAAGAATTGATGCCTTCAAACCGTGGTGCTGGAGAAGACTCTTGAGAGTCCCTTGGTCAGCAAAGAGATCAAACCAGTCAATCCTAAAGGAAATCAACCCTGACTTTTCATTGGAAGGACTGATGCTGAAGCTGAAGCATCAATACTTGGACCACCTGATGCAAAGAGCCAACTCTTTGGAAAAAGCCCTGATGCTGGGGAAGATTGCAGGCAGGAAGAGAAGGGGACAACAGAGGACAAGATGGTTGAATGGCATCACAAACTCAATGGACATGAGTTTGAGCAAACTCCAAGAGATGGTGAAGGACAGGGAAGCCTGGAGTTCTGCAGTCCATGGAGTCGAAAAGAATTAGACATGACTGAGCAACTGAACAACAACAATTCCCTAAGAAAGGGGTTTCCCAGGTAACTCAATGATGAAAAATTCACCTACCAATGCAGGAGCTGCAGGAGACTCGGGTTTGATCCCTGGGTTGGGAAGATCCCCTGAAAGAGGGCATGGCAGCCCATTCCAATATTCTTGCCTGGAGAATCCCCATGGACAGAGGAGCCTGGAGGGCTAAAGTACATAGTGTCTCAAAGAGTTAGACATGACTGAGCATACATGCAGCCTAAGAAAAAAGGGAGGACCAGATCAAATTCTGTGTGTGTTCTGTGTGTTCCAAATTTCTCTTGGAACATTTTCATAATAAAAACTTTTTAAAAATATTGATGAGAATTTGTTGCTTGCCACTAACCAGAACTGGTTGCTGGAATTTCAACCTGCAGCACATAGAGCCTTTCTCTCCTTCCCTTTGGCTCCCCATGGGGATGGGAGAAGAGATTCCCACCTCGTGATAAGAAAGGACCCAAATTCCCTGCACGCAGTGGCCCTGCCCCACACCTTCCCCCAGCCAGGCCCTGAAACATCCTGTTCTGGGTGACACCCTAGGGCTGAAGTGAGCAATACAGCTGTCAGAAAAAGTATCCAAAACTTAGAAATAAGGCAAAAGGATGGTAGCACATCCTTCCAGTGCCATAGAGGGTGAAGGGTACCCAAGGACTATCTAGGGAATTGCATTTTATTCAACTATCTACAGCTGATTTAGAGCCCCAGGTTTAGTAAAGTTAATTTATTGCTTTTGACCACTAGAGATGCAAATAATTTCTATATAGTGAAAAAGAAACTTCAAAGATTACATTTATGGTTCTAATAGACATTAATCAATTTTGAAGCTAACCCAGCAATCTTAACATTTCCTATGAATACCCAGCCTCTTAAATGCTCTTTGAGCCAATTTTAACATCTTACTGGTCCCCTCATTCATTAACGAGTAGAATAAAGTCTTTGTGAGTGAAAGTGTAAGTCGCTCAGTCAGGTCCAACTCTTGACAACCCCATGGACTATACAGTCCATGGAATTCTCCAGGCCAGAATACTGGAGTGAGCAGCGTTTCCCTTCTCCAGGGGATCTTCCCAACCTAGGGGTCGAACCCAGGTCTCCCGCATTGCAGGTTGAGCCGCAAGGAAAGCCCAAGAATGCTGGAGTGGGTAGCCTATCCTCCAGGGGATCTTCCTGACCCAGGAATTGAACTGGGATCTCCTGCATTGCAGGCAGATTCTTTACCAACTGAGCTATGAGGGAAGTCCATGTTCATTTTATATTGATATGAGAGTAATGTTTTTTAACCCTTGGAAAATCATACTTTATCAGCATCCTGGGTCCTATCTCTTGTGAGTCAACTGTTTCCATTCTGTTCACACGGAAACTCGAGATGGCCCATTTCCAATGTGCACAGCTCCAATCTTTAAAACAAAAACCACAGCCCAAAAAAAAACCCTTTTCTTTTAATTTGCTAGAATCTGTCTCTATAGAACTTTCTTCCTTTGCTAGTGCGGTGAAAACAACGACAGCTTTGGAGTCAGACAAACCTGGGCGCAAGTCCCCAGTTCTACCCCTTATTAGCTGCTCGACCTTGGGAAAGGCACTCCATCTCCTGAGCCCTCCCTTTCCTTATCTCCCTGCTGTGAGAATTAAATGAGATAGTTCATGTAAAGCACTTAGCACAGGGGCTTAGAGCAGGTCAGTTTATCTTCTCAATCATTTCCTCATTTGTTCACTTATTCAGCAAACATTCATTGAGGTACTGGTGGCGAATGCCTGCGCTGCAAATATGCATAACAAATAGCTCCCTTCTGAGAATGCATGCAAATTAGTAGGAGTGAAAGAAATGTTTAAAAGGAAATTCTAATGCAGCATGATAAGTACAACAAAAGAATCAGGTACAATGCACAGAGGAGACTGTGGCAGAGGCAGAGGTGGTTTCCAGAGTAGACTTCCCAGAGACGGTGATGTCTACAAAGTGTTTTAAACATTAACAAGAATTTTTCTGGCACTCAAGGAGGGAGAAAACATTACAAAGACTTGGAAAAATAAAATAGCATGGTGGGCCTTAATGGAGTATGAAGAGCAAATGATGGGCAGGGGGATAAATTTGTAATGGGAGATGGAATTGGTAAGCCAAGGAAGTCTGAGTTTTTCCTTAAGAGATGATGGCAAGCTAGAAGACAGATGTCACATATGTGGTTTTAAAAAGATCATGGTGACGGCAACATGAGGAATAAAACAAGATGAAGACTGGAAGACATCTCTGACAGTCCAGTTCAAATAAAGGTGAAACAGAGGTGAAACCAGGAAACCGAATGGAAGGGGGAAAGGTTTAGAAAACAATCCACCAGACATGGCAAACCACGTGACAATCATGGTGACTGCCACGCACATCCTTCCATTAGAGGGGAAACTGCCCCACCCTCGGATCCCTGCTGAGAGAAGAGGCTCTGTGCTGGCCCTTGAACAAGGACAGGCAAATAACTTCATGCCTGGGCCAAGAGCAGCTCACCAAAGGCTGGCCAGTCACCAAAAAAGTATGCAAAATTCTGTCCAGTAGGACTGGTGGTTCCGCTCCAGAATTTGAATAGGAAAATGAAAAGATAATTAATCAGTTGGGGACAGGAAGAGAAAAGAGAATGACATGAGAAGAAAAGCCCATATGCTATGGAAAAGAGAGCAACGTCAGAGGCAACAACAACACAATACCACTAGAGAGCCAGGTACTTAACATCAGGGTTGTTAAAGCCTTAGAATCTCTGGCATCTGGAGCATAAACTCATCTAAATACATCTAGATTCCTTACAGCCAACAGAATTCTATTAGCTGGCTTTGTAACTGGTCAGAAGTTAGGGGGACATCTGCATAAACATTTGAATGCAAGTCTTATCTCCTCCAAACTTCCCCTTTTTCACCCCATTCCTTTACTCTTCTTCATTGACCATAATTCTGTCCTCTCTCTCCACTCATTTTCTCCGTTGTACAAACTCCTGACTGATCTTGCTTCCTGCTCCCAGGATCCAGAGTCAGGGTGTTTTATTTCCCACCCCTGACTGCCTGTTTGCAGTTCAGCTTCTTTCATACTCTTCCCACCCAAACCCTAAAATGCTCTCCCTGTAAGCAAGTCAATGGAAAGAAAACTGGCAAAATGAGACAGAAAGCCTTAGGGAGCTACACCTGGTCACAGAGAAGGCAAGAACAAAGAGAAATTTCTTGCTTGCTGTAAAGAACAATCCTACTATCCTACACTCAATTCTCCATTCAGGAATAGTACTTTACATGCCCCTGTCTCCAAAGGTTTAGAACTGGCATTTGTGAAAAGATAAAGGATCTGCCAGAATCCAGATATCCACATGTTTCATTAATAGTCAGGTAGATCCCCAAGGTTGACTAATGTGATAATTTAAGTTCCATAAGGACTGAGATTTCTTTTGTGTGTGTGTGTGCATGCCTGCTAAGTCGCTTCAGCCATGTCTGACCCTTTGCGACCCTATGGATTATAACCTGCCAGACTCTTCTGTCCATGGGGATTCTCCAGACAACAATACTGGAGTGAGTTGCCATGCCCTCCTCCAGAGGATCTTCCCAAACCAGATATTGAACCTGTGTCTCTTATACCTCCTGCATTGGCAGTCAGGTTCTTTACCACTAGCACCAGAGATTTCTCTTATTCATCACCAAATCTTCAAGTGCCTAAAATAACGTCTGACATGTACCAGGAGCTCAGTAAATGTTTATTGAGTGAACAAATGTATGAATTCACAGCAAGACTGCAATGAAGTCTCTGATAATATGCCACAGTTCTCTCCTCAGCCCACCGTGATTAATAATTCAATGAAAACATAAAGGGATTTCTGAGCGGGGGGAGCAATTGATAAAATAAGAATGGAGTTGAGAAGAACTTTGAATACATTGCTGAATTGACTCAAGATTCAAAATATCTGAAGAAGACAGAGCAATAATCAATTTTACGATTGTGACAGAACTACCATCACAGTTGAGAGACATGATTTATCAGTGGTGCACTTGGGAAAGAACCATGGGTCTCAGTTTACAATAAACGAGGTGCGAAAAAGCTGCCAGGGAAGCAACTGTGCTGAGTTACAGAGTCCAGAGACGCAGGAGGTGATGGTCCCCAGGGTAAGATGTGCTGCTCAGCCCACCTCTAGAGCAATTCGCTTGGTACATGAAATACACTCAAGGAAGGAAATCAAGGAAAGGACAGAGATCATACCATAGGAGAAACAATTGAAGGAACTTGGCATGGTCAGCCCAGGGAAGTCTCAGAGGGTATATTAGTTTCCTGGGCCTGCCATAACAAAATACCACACACTGGGTGACTTAAAACAATAGAAATTTATTCTGACATAGTTTGGGAGGCCAGAGTCCAAAGATCAAGGTGTTCATAGGGCCATGCCCCCTCTGAATTCTCTAAGGCAATTCCTTGCCTCTTCCAGCATCTGGTGGCCCCCAAGCATCCCTTGGCTTGTGGCAACATCGTTCCAGTCTCTGCCTCCATCTTCGCTTGCTCTTCTCCCTTTGTGTGTGTGTCTTATGAGGACACCAGTGGTATGTGGTTCACCCTACTCCAGTATGAACTCATTTTAACTAATTCTATCTACAACAAGCCCATTTCCAAATAAGGACCACATTCTGGGCTACTACATTCTGAGGTACGGGGCTTCCCTTGTGGCTCAGCTGGTAAAGAATCCACCAGCAATGCAGGAGACCTGGGTTCAATCCCTGGGTTGGGAAGAGCCCCTTGAGGAGGGAAAGGCTGCCCACTCTAGTATTCTGGCCTGGAGAATTCCATGGGGTAGCAAAGAGTTAGACACAACTAAGCAATTTTCACTTTCACTTTTCTAAGGTACTGGGGGTTAGCACTTCAACATGTATGTTTTGATGACATAACTCACCCCATAAATAGAAGGCAGGAGAACTGTCTTTATAATTGGAAGAACTCTCTTGTAGAGGATTTGATCCATACAGCCTAAAGGGTAGAACTAGGAAAATTGTAGCCACTTACAGAGAACTTTCTAAGAGTTGAAGATTTATCCCTTATGATTCCCATCCTTGAAGCTGCTGAGGAAGAAGAGGTATGATTTCTGGAGCTGGCACTGTGGGGAATTCCTTCCTTAGCAGGGGATCGGGATGCAGACCTCTGATCACTCTCAGCGGACTCGATTCCATGTGCCACTGCCCTCTGGTACCCTGGCACGAGGGAACCATTTTTAACCAGGCAGAGATTTAAGTGGCTGTTTCCAAAAGGCAATATAAGCAGACGAGCCCCACAATAATGCAGGCTGCTCAGGAGAAATGGAGCGTGAATTGCAGACCCAAGAAATGAATGTAAATTCAGCAGTTATTTTAATTTTTAATTGGAAAAAAAGCCCATCTCAGACAGAAAGAATAGGAGAGGAGTGTACTTTGCATAGCACTATAGAAAGCATTTGTTAGCACTGCCGAGACACATGGCATAGTCTTGTTGCCTCTGCCATCCTTGCAATTGAGATGGGAAGGATTTCTACAGGGACTGCTACTGCTGGCCGCCTCCGTAGATAACGAAGGTCATGGTTTATGGGCACAAAAGACTCTGCTCCAGAAGTAGCTTCATTGGTATGCAGGCATGGAAACCCAGCAGCCGGCCCAACTCCCTCCCATTTTTCTGGACAGTTTTATATTCAAATGGAGTAGCTGGAAGATAGAAAGGTGTCAGAGGAGGAGAAATGACACTTATTAGGCATCTATTATGTGCCAGTCATTGGTCTCATTGAATTATGGAAGCCTTGGACTACGTGATTGATGGGGTTAGTATGTGTGTGTGTGTGTGTGTACTTGCACACAAGTTAGCACATTTGTGAACTAGATGGAGAAGTGGAGGGGGAGGGGGAAAGTTCAAAGTACTTAGAAAATGGGAAGATAATGGACCAAAATGTGCATAATAAGAGTGGAGATCCAGGACTAGCCTTATGAGATGATGAATTAGGTAGCTTCCTTGGGGGCTAGTAGGGAAGTTCCTGCCTCCAACAGGAGTATCCAACCTAGATGGAACAGTGGATGCTACAACTGTGAGGATTGTTTAAAGAATAAAGTGGGAATCAGGGCTTCCCATGTGGCACTAGTAGCAAAGAATCCACCTGTCAGTGCAGGAGCCGTGGGTTCAATCCCTGGGCTGGGAAGATCCCTTGGAGGAGGGCATGGCCCCACACTCCAGTGTTCTTGCCTGGAGGGTCCCACAGACAGAGGAGCCTGGTGGGCTACTGTCCATAGGCTTGCGAAGAGTCAGACATGACTGAAGCAACTTAGTGCGCGCGCATGCACACACACACACACACACACACACACACACACGGTGATTCCATGAGCCAGCTCTAGGAACAGGTTGAAACCTTAACCTCTCCTGGGAGCATCCATCTGGCAGCACCCATGTCTGCAGTTCATCTCTGCTGAATGCCCTGCCATTCCCTTACCCTTCACCTGGTTCAAACTGAGTCTGCCTGCCAAGCTCCAAAACCAGTTTCTATTCTGACTTTAGCAATACATGCATACCTCCAAGATATTGTGGGTTCGGTTCCTGGCCATCACAATAAAGCAAGTATCTCAATAAAGCGAGTCATGCAAATTTTTTGATTTCCCAGTACCTACGAAAGTTATACTTACACTATACTGTAGTCTATTATAAACAGTGCATTATGTCTCAAAAACAATGCATATACCTTCATTTAAAAAATGCTTCTTTGCTAAGAAATGCTAACCACCAGCTAAGCTCTTCTTTTCACAATCATAGATCACAGATCACCAAAACAAACATAATAATAACAATGAAATTTTTGAAATACTGCAAGAATCACCAAGAAGTAATATAGAAACACAAAGTAAGCAGATGCTGTTGGGAAAATGGTGTCAATAGTCTTGCCATACTCAGGGTTGCCACAAACCTTCAATTTGTAAAAAAAAAAGAAAAAAGTAATAAAGTGAAGTGCAAAAAAAATAAGGCATGCCTGAATTGTCAGAAGCACCAACATTCTCAGAGGCTCAAGAGCAGCACAACCATTTTGGATTTCCTCATCTACACATCAGTCACTTCCCCCAAATCCTGCTAATAGTTTCTGTATAACATCTCCCCACATTTTCACTCTTAATGCCCTGTCCCTAGGCAAGGGTCCAATCTACATATGCCTCAGTTAGAGCAGCTCAACAGTTCCTGTTCAAAGCCTTCTATGATCAAGCCCCATCCTACCTCATAAACCAATGGCCCACCCTTCCTTCCATCGCTCACTTAAATGAGCCTCTTCCTTCTATCCACTGGCCCGCTTTAAGCCAGCCTCCATTCCCGCACCCACACCATTTCATCCATCTGGTTTTCCGTTTTTCCCTACATATGCGTTCACCCCCTCTCCCTCCCTGCCCATCCATCCATTCAACAAACATTATAACGAGTGTCAACTACGTGCTGACAGCTTTCTAGGTGCTGGAGATCCAGTGATGATCAGGACGAAGTTTCTCTGTTCTGGGAGCTTATGTTCTACAAGGAAGTTGTCAGTTAAAGCCTGGGTGAAGGTATGAAGAATGTCAGAGTGTGTGTGTGTCTGTTAGATGGGGTGGATAGGAAAGCCTCAGTAGGGAGTAGATGTTGGATCTGAGACTTGAGTGACATGAGAGTTAATCCTGTGAAAATTGGGGTAAAGGAGTCAAAGTCTTCTTCAGAGATCATATAGCTGTTCAGAAACCACCCCCACCCCTAAACTCCAGGAATCACTGCCTGAGATATTCGTGTGCCCTTGACTTGCTTTTTACCTATTTGTGCCTAGCCAGATGGTAAGTTCTTTAAAGGCAGGATCTGGATACCACAGCCTAAAAGTCCGAGGTTAATAAAGCATTATTGCATACAAGGATCACCTAACTAAGGCAAAATAAAGGAGAAATCATCTCACTTTGACTTTCAAATGTGAGTACCCAAGGAAAAATTTCTTCCTTGTGATTTGAGGAAGGCTGTTTTGCACATATCATTCATTCCATGTGGAGGTTTTCCTAACTGGAGGTGAGGAAGCCAGCTAAGGTCACTCTGTCTGGTTTATAAGCAGGCATATAATCCATAAGCAGGCAATAAAATCCTTATGACTGAGGCAGAAAATGCCACCAACAGCTCCAAGATGGAAGGACATCTGTTGTCAAACTCTCTTGAAATCCATGAGCTGAAATTGCAGTGAAAATGTTGTCCTGAGGATGCTTCTGACTTCAGGATAATGATTCCAGGATAAATTATTTTCATGATGAGCTGCTATTGAGAATCAATGAAAAAGATACTGAAATGTATCTAGAGTTGACTGAATTAAATCTTACTTTGTAAGTAATTTTAAAGTATATAGTATTAATATTTTTAATGTAAAATGTTTTTACTTTAATGCATTTAGTTGCTTTAATGAAGAGTTAGATTTTTGCTAATCAGCTAACAAATATTAACTGAGTGCATCCAGTCCCTGAGACTACACAATGAGGTGGGTACAGTAGTGAACGAACAGATGACAGTCGTTGTCCCCAAGAAACTTACAGTACACGGAGAAGATAGATGCTAAATAAATTAGTATCAATAATTTTAAAAAATTACAAGGAAACAAAACATTGCAATACAGAAGCATGGGGGCTACTGAAGGGTGTGGGGGAAGGGGGGGTTGGTCAGAATAAATTTTCTAAGGAAGGGACATTTCATCTGAGACAGAAATTGACTGGCAGTACTTGGTGAACGAAGGGAGCACAGAAGTATGTTCCAGGAAGAGGCCATCCCCTGTATCACCAGAGGAGAGAAGCACAGAACTTGGAAGAATAGTGAATTCAATGGGGCTAGAGTGAAAGGGGCCCAGAATGTGGCTGGGATGGCAGCAAGAGCAAAACCAAAGCAGGCTTTGCTATTGGATTCTGACTTTGCCCGAGGAACTACAGAAGGCCATTTCACTTTTGGATATCAGGGAAGCATACTAATCTCAGTAAAAATAGAATCCTATAAGTCCCTCTTTAAGAAAAAAAATTTTGAGATGAGATACGAACCACCTTTTATGAAGAGAATCAGTTTTAATTAAAGGAAAACTGAAGAAAATCACTGGGACCTAAAAATACTTTTGTTTATCCAGGCATCATGCTGTAAATGGCTTTTCTTGGCTGATAAAAGAAGCTGGAGGATAAAGATTATTTACAACCCAGGTGGTTAAAGAATCTATTTGCTTACAAATCACACTAAGATAGGCCCCCAGCAGAAACTACACTAGATTATGCTCCACTCAAGTGGCAAATTTCTTAGCTGCCATTCTACAGAAAGAGATAAGGACTGGCTTTCTGTCAAATTGCTGTGACACCCCTATTTTGGCCCATCTGAAATGCAAACCTTTAATGTTTGTAGGTGAACACGAAGAACTGTGAGATATGTTTTTGATAATCATAGGGAGATAAACAAAACTGGAAATTGTAATGGTTTGAAATTTGTAATTATTAGCGGTAACTTCAGATATAATTAAACATAAAATAGTTGAATTCTTTTCTTCTTCTTTTCTTTGCCTAAACCCCATTGTTGCCAAAAATATAAAACCCAGTTTACAACTTTGGGAGTTTGAAACAGTAGCTGTCAGTCTTTCTTTTGAAGCTGTTATTAATAAAATAAAAATGGGAGTTTCGCTTACACTTCACTCCCACCGGTTAACCGCATCAATGGCTGTCACAGTCAATCTTCCCCGAACCAGACTACGCCGACTTCTACACCTCTGCTTGTGTCCTTGTCCCTATCTGGAATTCCCTTCTTATTTCCAGATGCAGAGTATTCCATACCAAATGATTAGGAAGGAGGACACTGCTATTTATTGCTAAGGAATCTTTATTGTGAATTCAAGTCTTTGGAGTAAAGAAAAAGCTTCTTGAAAGATGCTAATTTTGTTTTGGGGGGGAGTCTTTGGTTTTTTTGGCTGCACAGCATGTGGGATATTAATTCCCCAACCAGTGATGGAACCCACCACCCCTGCAGTGCAAGCGCAGAGTCTTAACCACAGGACCACCAGAGAAGTCGCCAAAAGATGCTGCTCAATCCAATTTTCTACCATTTGCTGATTTCCTTCTTCATGTAGGGAACAGTATCCAAGGAAGGAACAGGTTGAGAATGAACACACGGTCAAATGACATGCCACATAAATCAGAGGCTCTCACTGACCCAGTTGTATGTAATAAAGCGAGTGTTCTGTGCTGTCCCCTAGTGGCTGAAGTGAGAGGGCCAATGCACTATTTTCATGATCTCCAGTCCTGCGAAGATCAAAAGCACACGCTGCAAGTGACCCACAGTACAGACACATCTGCCATCAGATGGAGGCTGCCTGGCTCACATATGAACTTGAACCTGTCCACTTTGCCCTGTGGGCTTGCCAGGTGGCACCAGTGGTAAAGAATCTGCCTGCCAATGCAGGAGGCAGAGACACGGGTTTGATCCCTGAGTAGGAAAGTATAAACCCACTCCAGTATTCTTGCCTGGAAGATTCCATAGACACAGGAGCCCGGTGGTCAACAGTCCACAGCGCCGCAAAGAGCTGGACATGACTAAGTGACTGAGCACTTTGACCTCACCAAATGCCAAGTCAACTGCCAACAAATTGGAGCCAGGGCCATCCTTTGGTCAATCTGGTAGTATTATTAAGACAAATGCCAAGATCATTTAAGATAATAATACCCTGGCACCTCTTTAAATTTTCTCTCGGAGAAATGGAAAGTTGGCAAGACCAGAGACAGAGGTCAAGTGACAAACAGGACCCCGGATGCTGCAGAGAAGGGGACAAAGGCAAAGTGAGTGACCTCCGGGTTACTTCTGAGTACACAGGTCTTTCTGGCATGGCACCCAAAGCAGTAGCCATAAACTACCAACCAAAATGGCACCTTGAAAATCTGGTGTTGGATCTGGGTGAATAGTCACATCAGATCATTCAAGACAAAACTTCCAAGTTGAGTGCCCCCCCCACCCCGAGTCTCCATGGGTCCCAGTAGTTCAGAGTGTGCCCCACAGAGACAGCCCCTCAGGGCTCCACCAGGTAGATGTCACAGCCTTTGTCATCTGAACCACCACATCTGCTCCTCTCCAGGCTGTCCTCATTAGCAGCATGGCACTCATTAACAGCGGCTGCCGGTTTAAACGTTCTCCCCCATGTGGAGCAGGGCCTATAAAACCTCCCCAAAATACATCCTCCTGTGGAAGTGGTGCATGCTTGGAAACAGATGTTTGCTGAAGATGGGCCTGACAATTTGCCCTGCCGGGATCTAAGATTCTGATCCCTGCCTCCCTCACACCCAGGCCCCAGCCAAATTAGGTGGGACGCTTACCCCAGAAGCACCACCCGCTGACTCGCGGTGCTTAGCTAGGCACACAGTAGGCACAAAATTAATGTTAGCTGCCAGCAGGGCTGATACAAAGCAAACATGCACCAAGACAACATATAAGTTGTCAAAATGTAGGGAAATGCCTGTCCTGGATGTTAAACAGCTGCTTCCCCAATGCCCCTGCTCACCCAATGTCCACCATCACACGGCAGTGTGATGTCTTCCCTCAGTAACCTGGGAACCTCCAGGGTCCACCATCCTGCATCCATTCTGATTGGCCAGTGCCGTAGATACCAGCCATTAAATTTGTTGCCATGCCTCATTATTATTATCCTCATTGTCATCATCATTGTTTATGGACTCACACATTCTCACGAACATTCATACCCAGGAACGGTGCCTGCCCCGGTTTGTCCCCAGGCTCAGGGATCTCTCCTTCCCCTCCTCCACAGTAGGTTCCTACCCTCAGCCCACCACTTCAATAATGGTATTTTCTGGCTTCTCACAATCCCTGAGTCATCTCATCCACAGCCTTGACTTCTCTTAGGTTCACTGGGGATTTGTCAATCCTCGTTGTAATGGGATGTGTTGATTTTGCTGGGCTGGACCATCTCTTTCCCACCATCTTCTTCCCTGCACAGGTCTGGTTAACATGGCCATAAGAGACATTTTACAGAAGATTTAGAAGGTGTAAGTTTTGTTTTACTCTCAGAAAGCCACTGCCAGGCAGTTGATGCTGCTTATCCACTGGTCTTCTCGCCCATGTGAGGCAGCAGCCAAGCAGGCGGCTCCTCCAGCTTCTGCCAGATCTCTCCCATCAGCGCCTCTCTCTGCTGAAAACAGGAGTTGCTAAGCGAATTCATGATGCATATTAGCTCTGCGATCAGGGAAACCAGCTTCTCCTCTATCAAAAACCTAAAGGTGATGGGAGATCAATTCAGTTTCTAGGCCAGTTTCATAGGTTCTGCCTCATCTTTATAGATCACCTCTAGTCTTGCATTCCCACATTGCGTCTTTTCTTGTCTGTTCTTTCCTGACTTCTGCCATCCAGACACAAATGTAACAGCCCTACATTACCTGTAGACCAGCTCTCACATTGCATACTCTCAGTCCTCTATAATAAATCTATATCTGTATCTATGTCTACAACTGTATGCATATCTATAGATAGAGCACATAAATATATAGAGACAGAGCTCCTAATGATTCTGCTTCTCTGACTGAACTCTAGCTGATAACAATACACCCACCAGTCACCTAAGCCATAAATCAAGCGTTATCCCAATTCCTGTCTCTTATTACTCTCTACATCTGAGCAGCCACCCAGCAAGTCATCCACTTCCCAGCCTGTTTTGTTCTCCAACACTAGGATCTTTGTTTTGCTCTGTTTTGTGTTGGGGTTTGACAATGGGACTATATCTGTTTTATAAACAGCAGCTAGAAAAGCATGGTAGAAAAAGCAGAAGGGAATTCATGAGTGACTGCTAATAATACTTGAAGGCTCAGCAAAGAACTGTGAATAATCCAAGTGCAGGTCAGCTTGCCTTTTCATCCCCTCACAACTGTGCAAACATTAAACAACCCGACATGATCCCTTGGAAGGCAGAGCCGTGGAAAGCCTGTAGGTCAGAGCATTTGTTGTGACCAGTGACAAGCCGGGTACTCACTGGGGGCTTGGCAGCAGCTTAATTATTAAGAATGTGTGTTACAGAAATGTGTCTGCATTTATTTATCATAAAGGCGACAGGAGTTGCTAAGCAAATTCATAATACAAACAGCAGAAATGTTAGCCTACTTAAGAGCAAGGAGCTTAAGTACTGGCCTTTACGTTCCCATAATAAATATGCTCATTACACATCTTCCTCCTTGTGTAATAATGTCCTGGCGTGGATCTCTAACACATCCTCCCTCTTCCCTTTCGGCATTTGTCCTGCGGCAGCTTGATTATAATGGAATTACATTTCCTTACAAATGTTCTGTTTCTCCAGCATGTCATTCATCATCCATTAATTCACAAAACATGTATTAAGGGCCTATTGTTTGCCAGGTGCTGGAAATATGACAGCTTATTAGAATAGGATTTGAATTTTTGGAATTTTCATTCGAATGGGAGATGATCATCAATCAAGAAGTGATGAAATAAATAATGTCATTTCATTTAGTGATAGATGCCACAGAATATACAAGGTTGGGTAAGAGATAGTGAGTGTGAACAGCTGGTCAGAGAAAGCTTCCTGGAGGAGGTAGCAACTCAGCAGAGATAGGAACACTGGGAAGGACATACTAGGCATGTGTCCACTTGAACAAGAGCTTCTGGACAGAGAGAACCTTCCCCGAGCCCAGCATTCACGCTGTGACAAAACAAACGAATAATAAGGAATACTGGATGTGTTTCCCTTCAGTTTCTGGAGCACTCCAAGCTCTTTCATGCTTTTGCCCACTCTATTCCCTTCACCCTTGCTATTCATTCTTGCTCCTACACTCACCTGAATGACTCCTCATTTTTCAGGCCCCAATCCAAACACTCATTCTTCAGAGAAATCTTCCCTGACTATCCAATCTAAGGCACCACCTCCTTGCAACTTTCTCTGATAACACCTACTTCTACCTTTACAAAGTACAACTGTTTGCATATTGTATTAGTCAGACTTCTCCAGAGAAACAGAACCAAGAGCTGAGAGAGAGAGAGAGAGCTGTATCTATAGCTATTACTATCTATCTATGTCTATATCTGTGTATTTATATTTGTATAGATTTACCACAGGAATTGGCTCAAATGATGATGGGGGTTGAGAAGCCCCATGTTCTGCTGTCTGCAAGCTGCAGAGCCAGAAAAGGAAGTTGTATAATTCAATCTGAGTCCAAAGCCTGAGAGCTGGGGTGAGAGGCCAATGGTGTAAGCCCCAACCCTAGACTGGAGGCCAGAAAACCAGAGTTAATATCCTAGGGGAAGAGAGGATAGGTTCCAGCTCAAGCAGAGGGAGAAAATCTGCCCCTGTTCTGCCTTTATGTCGTATTCAGGCCCTCAGAGAATTGGGTGATGCCCACCCTTATTGGAGGCTGATCTTCTTTACTCAGTCTGCTGATTGAGATGCTAATCTCTTCCAGAGATACTCTCACAGTCACACCCAGAAATAATGCTTTACCAGCTATTTGGGCAACAATTAGCCCAGTCAAGTTGGCCCATAAAATTACTTATCACAGCTCTTTCCCAGCTGGATCCATGGAGGGTGCAGAAGAGAAGAAAAAGAAGGTTCCTGCTGTGCCAGAAACCCTTAAGAAAAAGCGAAAGAATTTCGCAGAGCTTAAGATCAAGCACCTGAGAAAGAAGTTTGCCCAAAAGATGCTTCGAAAGGCAAGGAGGAAGCTTATCTATGAAAAAGCTAAGCATCACCACAAGGAACACAGGCAGATGTACAGAGCTGAAATTCAAATGGCTAGGATGGCACGAAAAGCCGGCAACTTCTATGTACCTGCGGAACACAAATTGGCGTTTGTCATCAGGTATCAACAGTGTGAGCCCAAAGGTTCAAAAGGTTCAAAAGGTGCTGCAGCTCCTTCTCCTCTGGCAGATCTTCAATGGCACCTTTGTGAAGCTCAACAAGGCATCAATTAACATGCTGAGAATTGTGGAGCCATACATTGCATGGGGGTACCCAAATCTGAAGTCTGTAAATGAACTGATCTACAAGTGTGGTTATGGCAAAATCAACAAAAAGTGAATTGCCCTGAAAGATAATGCATTGATTGCTCGATCTCTTGGGAAATATAGAATCATCTGCATGGAGGATTGATTCATGAGATCTATACTGTTGGAAAATGTTTCAAAGAAGCAAACAACTTCCTGTGGCCCTTTAAACTGTCTTCTCCACAAGATGGAATGAAGAAAAAGACCACCCATTTTGTAGAAGGTGGAGATGCTGGCAACAAGGAAGACCAGATCAACAGGCTTATTAGAAGGATGAACTAAGGTATCTACCAGGATTATTTTTGTAATCTGGTCAGTTAAAAAACAATTGAAACAAATTGAAAAAAAAAATTACTTTTCACATATGCATACTTACATAACACATACAAAGCATTGCAATAACTGTTGAGTGAATGAACCAATGGATGGATCATAAACCAGTCATCCTCAGAGCATCCAAACCAGGCAGACTGAAAAAATGGTAGGAGTGGAATACAAAGGGAAATTGTTATTGTAAGGCAACAAGGATTTAAAGAAGAAGGAAAGAAGGTAGAAGGGAAGCCTGCTGAGAGAAGCCAAGCTGAGGGACTGGGTTATGGGGGAAAGGGGCTAAGACTAAACCAGGCAGAACAGTGGGCAGCAGCAGTGGCTAAGAAAGTCTAATAGCAAAACAACAGCTGTGCTGCAGACCATCACCAGCAAAGGCTTCAGCACTATTCAGAGGGACAGCGCCATGTCTGCCTGAGATGCAAAGCCTGAGGGGCCCCCCTGGGTCACCTGTTGCCTACCACACAGTCCTGCCCTGCCTAGACACCTTCAGCACTGGATGGGATGCTCACTCTCAGCATCAGTTATGCATCGACTCCTACATGGTGTGTCTTTTCTTCTCTATTGAAAGCATTCGTAATCTCTGAACCATTCTTCATGGGACAATGGCCAAACCATCCACCCTCTCCACCCTCTAGTCACCCACATCCACAACAGTTTCCAATTTGTCAAGATCCACTTGGCAAGGTGTTGTCTGAAACAGCACCCATTGCACCAGAGGTGTCTGAAGCTCAGTGCAGTGGGACAACCGTGACATTGGGAATTGTGATGGTGTGACCTCAAAGACTTTTGAAACCAACCAAGCTGCCAGCTGGCTGGAAGCCAGGGAGGACTTTGAACCCCGCCTGCTTTGACAGGAGAGGTTCCAGCAGATGCTCCTGTATTTCATTGTGTGACAAATGAATGCAGTGTGGGAGTAGAGGAAAATAGAACCAAGAAAAGGGCACGAACCCTTCTGGGCGGCCCTAACAGATGGGCGTACATAATGAGATAACACAGGTTCCAATCTCGGGGCCAGCTGCTGAGGCATGACTGCTTCCTTAATGGAAAAAGAAGAAATTCTCCTTGAAATGAAAAATACAAGGCAGACAAATGTGCCCAAAGAGAGCTGCAGGATTGAATGCCCCCTCAGAGCTCTTGGGGGAACCAGAAAGTTCTAGTGAAAATACCACTGCAGGTGGAAGCGATTCCTTGTTTCCTGCTCAGACTGGGTGAAAAACAGATCTTGAGGGTTCTGTGCACACCTTCCATGGGCACAGGGCACCTGCATCTCTGATTGATGTCATTTTGGATGGTTTTCTCCTCAGAGCTATTCTTTCCCCAAATTTCTGTTGCCAGAAAAACAACTAGAGAGCTCTCTGGTCTCCACCCCCTCCCCTTCCTGGGACATCTTTTAAAATGAATCCATAAAAGTATATCTTAAAAAGGACTTGCTCCATTTTCATCATGTGGATAATTGATTTGTTACAACTCACAAAAGAGCATTTGTCATTTCTAAACAACCAAGAGCAAGACGTGTTTCTTCCTCCGGAGCTGAGTGTGAAGACACTTGACTTATCACTGCCGTTAAATTGAAGTGTTTGGCTGATTATTTGGTATTTCAGAATTCCTTATAAATCACCGCCTTCTTTTGGTGATTACAATTTTAAGAAGAGGCACTTGATTTATAGGCGACATCAGGGAGGATGGGGAAGGAGGAGGGGGAGGGAGGGGGAGGGAAAGGCCAGGAGGTACAGCAGAGACAAGAGGCTCAGTGAAGATACAGTTGGAAACATCTGTTTGATACATCACCCCCCACTTTCTCTACAAACTGCAGCCCTGGAATATGCCTACATCTGGGAAATTTTTATTATCCAGACTTTGGCAGATAGATAAAACAAGAAGGAGGTGGTGGAGGGGAGAGCAAGAGGGACGGGTGTCCATGGCTGTTTCCAATTTTGGATGCGCCAGTCCACTCAGGGTTCTGCCCCCATCCCCAGCTTGGGGTAGCAGGGAGTGGAGTTCTAAAGTGAAATTCATCCTACCGTGCTACATGAACAAGCCATGAGATCTAGGTCCACGGTCACGGTAAAAACGAGAGGGCTGGCTCCAGCTGGACACAGCTGGATTCTGAGATGTAACAGAGCGGCAAATAACTTCTTCGGCTCCAGTGAGTCCATCAATCAAACATGTTTATTGACAGCCAAAAGGAGGCAGACCACTGCAGCAGGTGTTTAACAGGCCCCCAGAAATGATTAGATGTGATGCCCACCCTGGATAAACTTACAGCCTAACTGGGAAGACCTGAGTGGCATGCCAGTTGTCCACATCAGGTTAAAAAAAAAAGTCAAATTAAATATGTCATAGGGTAGCTATGTATAAGTGTCACCTGGTTCATAATGACCCTCATAGCTGGAAGTAAGTGTCTGAAGTTTCTTCCCAGGGAACTAAGGCCTCTGCTCTGACAATTAAGAGGTCCACTTTGCATTTTAAACACCCCAGAAGAAGGACCCTGACTGGTGAGATATGTTCAGTGGTAGATTTTTTTAATTGGGGCATGCACACATGCCCCAGTGTCCAGGCTGGTGAGAGACTAAAAGTAGTGTTACAGAGGATATATCAAGAAAATGGAGCATTCTGCCAGGAAAAGAGAAGGGATATGAGAGCTCATGCGTGTCTGAAAAGTTGTCATGGGAAGGAGGAAGCAGATTTATTTTGTAATCACTCTAGAGAGAAGAGTGAGTATCACTGGTAAAAAGCTGCAAAGAAGCAGATTTTAGTTCAACATCATCTAGCAATTAGGGTTCTGTGGGTATAAAGAGGTGGCAGCCCATGAGCTCTCAGCCATAGGAGGTATGAAGGGACAGTCTGGGTAGCCATGTTAGAGCCACTGTTCAGAGAATTCTGCATTTGGCAGGAAGTGAAGTTAGATGCAATTTAAGTCCCTTGTCATTGTAAGAGTATATGATTCTATGACTTGAATTCACATTAGAGTGGGAATGGTTAATAGATTCTTTCCAGAATGTATACTCTATTAAAACCAGAGGAGAGCTTATAAAAAGTGATGAATATGTTGATGGAATTGTATGTGCCCCTAATAGGAGAAATGGGCTTAGAAATAGATAATGATTACGAGTGCTCCAGTCAACGCTAAACTTGGTATCCTAAATTGGAGAGGGAATAACACATAGGGAGTAAGAAGAAACACACTGGCATCAGAAAGGGGTCATCAGCTTTGGCTCTAGCACTTAATAGCTGTGTGGCTTTGGAAAACTTACTTAACCTTTCTGATCTTCTTATTTCCTTACTGGTCAAGTGAAGGTCTAACAGCATCACTCTCATAGAGACTTTGTTAAGATTCAGTGAGATAATTTATGCAAAGAATTAGCACAATGCCCAACTCAAAGCAAGGATTCAATCACTATAAGCTATTAAGAATAGTACTGCACTTTCTTAAGATGCACAGTTTTATATATTTTAATGTTGCTGAAATCAGAACATGTCTTATTCACACTAAATGTATTATTTTTCTCCCAGTATACTCAGGCATGGGTGCACATATGCACACACACATATGTGTGTGCAGGCATACATGCACACAGATATTCTTAAATGTACAGTGCACCTTGCAAATGGCACCATCTTAGAATCAAGGGGTCTGTGTCCTCCTCCATGCAGCCTTTCATGGTTACCAGCCTGAATTGTTGGTGGGAAAATAAGCAATAAAATCTGCAAAACCTAGCCCCCAGCCACACTTGTTTCTTCCACACCCTGTGCAGGGACCCCATTCAGAATTTGGCAAACAATATAGGCTACCATTTACCCTGCTCTTCCTGTGTGCTTGGTTGTGGTTCAGTACCAGATGGCTGCATAAACATCAGCCCATTTAATCCTCCTGTCAGCCGTGTGAGGGTGGCACACACCCCCACCTGGACACTGAGGCTCCCATGTCTCAGAGGCCAGCCCAAAGCATATGGTTAATTCATGGAGCACTGAGTTTACGAGCCAGGTCTACTTGACTTCATTGGCCAGGCTA
The DNA here is from genome assembly GCF_019320065.1 of Cervus canadensis. Lineage (NCBI taxonomy): Eukaryota > Metazoa > Chordata > Mammalia > Artiodactyla > Cervidae > Cervus > Cervus canadensis. The sequence goes on from NC_057396.1 coordinate 38,232,595, forward strand.
TCTCCCAGGATGTTGTAAGAAAGGTGGGAATTACAGCTCTTCTTCACTTCTGGGTTTTTAACTCCCAGCCAAAGACCTAGTATATGGATTTTAACAAACAGTGATTCTCTGGGGGACTGGGGATGGGGGGATGTGGGCATGTGGGGATGTGGGCATATGGGGAAAGGGAATGGTATCGTCTCCATGTCTCAGCCTCCATGGACCTTCCATGGAGCTCTTGAAGGTGCCCGTGTTTACGTGCACACACACACACACTCACACACACGCACATACAATGCAACCATCTGAGAGAATGGCCTGCAGTGAGGGTGGGCCTCACTGGAATAAGGATGCTGGTTGTTTCCCAACCATCTCCTAGGACAGCATGTACTTCTTCAGCAAACCTCCCAATCCAAGGACTGGTCCTCAGCCTCGCAGGCCTGGAAACAGAATCTTGTCAGTCCCCAGAGGACCAGGACTCAGGAATACCGACTCAGAGCCACACTCACAGGAGACTGGTATCTAGACCAGTTGTTGGTGTATTCATTTGCAGAGAGAGCTCTGAGTGCCATGTGGCCCAGCATGAGTGGGCCTGTCTAGGCTTCGTGTCCCTGGAGACAGCCAAGTTCCAGCATGTGGTTGCATGAGGGGGGAGTCAGGGCCCGGGCAGGGTGGGGGAAGGAGGAGGGAGGAGGGAAGGGAGGATGGGAGGGGGGAGTGTTGGGAGAAAGGCCAGATGGAGGAGCAGACTCAGCACAGGCCTAGTCCTTCTCCCTCCCCCTGCATATGGCCCTGCCACTTTGCCCCTTCAGCCCCTATGTAGGGGTTCCAGAGGCCGACAGCTCTCCTCCGGAAATCTACCTCTTTACAGGGGTTACAGGCTCCGCACCTGGCTGCCTCTCTGAGAAGTGCTTGCCCTGCTCCACCTGCTCACTGCCCCCGCTGCCTGTACCTGGAGGCCACCCTCATCTGGAAGGGCAAGTGGGCATCACTCAACAATCAGACTCTGCAGGACAGAGAATGGGGTGCTTGCCTTGAGGGTCTTGGCCTGTTTCCCACTTCTGCTCCAGTGCTGGGTGAGCCCAAGCTGCAAGGTTCCCTGACCCCTCCCACCAGAGGAGTGTTTTGCATGCAGAAAGCTCCTTCCTTCCCATTGTTCACCGGCAAAGCATCCAAAATAAGGAGGATTGCAATGAGAAAAAATAAAACTATGGCTTTAAGATTTCCTGGCATAATCAAAGGAAGATTATGCTAAGTGTGGAGAAAAAATCTTTTCATCAAAGAAGCATCTTTAGAATTTTCCACATCATTTAAACCTCTGTGGTGATTTAAAAGTGTATTTATTTAAAAAAAATAAATATGATAATAATAAGACTACCATTCTAAAAACACACAAAACAAGTCTAAGCAAATGCCTGGGAAGCTGCTCAAGATGTCTTTTAATGGGTCCTTTTCATGGGAAATGTGTAGGTGCCATAATAAAATGATTAGAGGATAGCAGGTCTGTTCAACAAATACACTTTGAGCACCTACTAGATGCCAGGCCCTGTGCCAAGCACTTATTAATACAATATAGAGATAACGAAGACCTGGCTCCTGGCCTCAGGCAGTTCATAGTCTACCGGAGTCACAGCCTGACACCAGCAACTACAGCATGGTGAAGGCACTGGCGCCTTTGACACACACAGGCAGCAATTCCAGAGCTCAGTTTCTAGCTCTGTAAGTCAGCTGGGAATGTCGCCAAAGCCCGCTGGGCCTCGCTTTTCTGACACTGAAAATGAGGAGAGTAATAATGATCTGAAGTATGCAAAGGGCCCAGAACAGTGTCTGCTGCACACAGGATGTGCTGGCCGCTATTGTAGAGGGGACACCCAGTCTAGCTCCCATCCTCTAACCCATCTCCACCAAGGGCAAGGTTTGGGGAAGTCTTGCTGAGCTGTGTTGTCAAGGATTGGGCAGTTGACCAAGTGGAGAAGGCGGAAGGAAGAGGGAATAGCATGGGAGAAGCAGGGGCGTTAAAGGATCTCTGTCACGGGACTTCTTGGTGGTTCAGTGTTGTGAATCTGCCTTCCCATGCAGGGGACACATGGTTTCTATCCCTGGTCAGGGAAATAAGATTCCACATGCTGTGGGTCAACTAAGCCCATCCACCACAACTACAGAAAGCCCACAGACCACAAGGAGGAGCCCATGCGCCACAGCGAAGACCCAGCACAAACAAAATAAAGAAACTAAAAATTAAAAAATAAAAGATCTCCATCACAGAGATGGTGGGTAATGAGATTTGGAGTGGGGAGTAGTAGATAAGACAGAGGGGGACAAAGGGGTCAGCTCCTAGGAATCTACATGGAGCTTGAATGATTATGTTTGTGTATTGAAAGCTATGGAAGGGTTATAAACAGAAGAACAACGTAATCAGATTTGTAACCCAGAATAGGGCTTTATATGGGAAAAGCCTGGAAGTAGGATCAGCTAAGAGAAATCTGGTGGGATGTTCCTCCTAAAAAAGGATGACACAAACTACGGTAGGATGGATCAAGAGAAGGAATCAAAAGGTTTTGGGATTTCCAGTTTAAGATGGTGGACTGGATACACACATCTTTGTCTGTGTTCCTACCTGAAATTCCACTGAAACACCAGTATATAATTTTTTTTTAATGTATAAACCCCAAAGGTAAAGAGGATAGATAAAGAGTCAATAGCAATAAACTTCTGGAAACCTGAAAGCAAAAGCAGACAACTAGTTGGTCAACAAACAAACCCAAGGGAACTGGATTTTAGCCTGATGGTGAGCAAAACCAAGAACCACTCAATCTGAATCAGAGAAGACTCCATAGGCCCAGGCATTGGCAGCACTGGGATTTCTGCAAATGAGGAAGAGCAAGGCTCAGATGGAAAGCCTGAGTGCATGCCTGTTTATGGAGCAGTTAGGCACCCAACCCCAAACCAGATGACTGTCTCTCCCCACTGGAACATCACCTCCAGCCTCTAGGACAGCATTGTCCATAGAAATAGTGTAAGCCACGTGTAAACTTTAAAATTTTCTAGCGTCCTCATTTTTTTAAAAAGCCACATCAACTTTAATAATGTTGTCTATTTAACCTAATGCATTTCTAAAATATTATCATTAGAAGAGATCTTTGACATTCTTCTTCTCAGCATACAATGTGTATTTTACACTCAAATGCACATCAATTCGAATGTTAAGTTTTCATTGGAATACTTGATCTGTGTTTAGATTTCATAAATCTACAATTTAAAAAGTACAGCCACATACCCAAATTGTCCCAAAAGGTGTAAAAGTTTCCCAGTACCAAACAAAATATGTGTGTTATCAATAAATTACTTTAAATTAGAAAATGTAACCCCTCAGTTACATGAGTCACATTTCAAGCACTAATAGCACCACCTGGCTGGAGGCTACTGTAGTGGACAGAACACATCTAGGATCTCTGGACCAAGGACACCAAGTCCAGTTAATACTAGGACCACCATGCTACAAACAAAGGATTTAAAAGACTGTTTGTCAGTATGCTAGATGTTGAGACTTACAATCTTCTTCTCCAAATGGACTCCAATGATTGCTATTAAGTCAGGCAGGAGACTGGAAGATTCTCCTGCAGGAAATCTGACCAGTCCAGCAGGAAGATCCAAAACCTGTGATATCAAGGAATCCAACTAAACAGTCGAGCAAAATTGCCCTACATTGTGACACCGGGTTGGTAAGTCCCACTCATGAACAGATAAACACATGCAGACAAACAAGGACTCCCAAATACGTGAGGAATGCCTCTACCCTGAGACAGACTGAAGTACATGGGAGAAAGCAGCTTTAGGAAAGAGTGTTGGAAAAAGAAAACATCTAGATATCTAATGATAACAACCCTAGAGAAGCATGTGAAGATTTTGAAACCGCTAAATTAAAGCAGTAAGTAAAGGAAATGCTCAGTGGCTCAGTCTTGTCCGACTCTACAACCCTTTGGACTGTAGCCCGCCAGGCTCCTCTATCCCTGGGATTTCTCAGGCAAGAATACTGGAGTGGGTTGCCATTTCCTCCTCCAGGGGATCTTCCCAATCCAGGGATCAAACCCGAGTCGCCTGCACCCCCTGCATTGCCGGCAGATTCTTTACCTGCTGAGCCATCTGACGCTGTTGAAAAGTAAGTTTGAGAAAACAAACAACAACAGAAAAGAGCTCTTGGAAATTAGTGGACACCCGTGAGGAGAAGTGATCGCTTCAATACAAGAGCTAGAAGAGAAAATTGAGTAAATCTCTCAGAGATTACAGCATAAAGGTAGGGGATGAAAAATGAGAAAGAGTTGATTCGAAACTTAGAGGATTCATTCAGAAGCTCCAGTAGCTGAAAAGTAGAATTCTAGACATAAAGAGGAGAAAGTGATAGGAGAAAACATTTTTAAAAGCTTTTTTCAAGAAAATATCCTGAAGCTGAAGGAAGTAAATTTCACAATAAACAGACCCATCGAGTACCCAGCACAATTGATAAAAATAGTCACTCCAAGGCATAGAAGGGAAATTTCAGAACCCTGGGGCCAAACAAAATACTCCAAAAGTTTTCAGAGAAGGGTTTTAAAAAAAGATTACAATAATGCTTCAAAATATGATTGACATGAAATTTCCCACAGGTAAGTCGGAAATCTAGAAGAAAACTAAGCAATGCCATTAAAATACTGAGGGAAAATAATTTTCAACTCAGAATTCTATACTTATTCAAAATATCAAATAGGTGTAAAAGCAGAATAAACACACTTAAAGACTTACCAAGTTTAAAATGCAATTGCCTCTCATGAACTCTCTCTCAGAAAGTTACTAGAGGATACACTCTACCAAAATGAGGAAGTAAACGAAGAAAGAAGATGACGTGAGATCCAACAGGGGACCTGGTACAAGTGAGAGGCCCAGGGACTCTTAGGACACAGTGAAGAGTGATTGAGTGTGATCTTTGTGCAACAGGCAGAGAGGTCAGCATGCCAGCTTGGAGTTGGTCAGAAACTTCATAAGCAACTTCTTCCAGAAGACATTGATGGAACAGACAAGAAGACAAGAGTACAGTCATTTTGGAAAAGGACCAGGGAACAGCCTTGGGCAAAACAGACCTTGAGAGCCTAAGAACAAAGGCCCTGTGGCCTGAGTCCCAGAGATGAAAAGCCAGGCTCATAGGAATAAAAGATTCACCTTACCTCTGTTATACTAGTAAACCTAGCTCAGCTCAACTTTAAATGTTAACTTTATCTGTTTCTGTGCTTTCTTGCAGAAAATTCTCATGCATTTCTTGCCCCTCATAGAAGCACTCCCAATTCCTGATAGCCACCATGGAGCCTCCTGCTGCTGATCAAAGAAGTTCAGTGACTTCTGGAAACTCTCAGTGACCATGAGACGAACCCTCCCTTTTGTTTTGCAACTCACATCTTCTACTCAGCGAGCTGGCACTTTTTTTTTTTCCACCTTCTCCCTCGCTGCTGCTGCTGCTAAGTTGCTTCAGTCTTGTCTGACTCTGTGTGATCCTATGGGCGGCAGCCTGCCAGGCTCTTCTGTCCATGTGATTCTCTAGGCAAGATTACTAGAGTGGGTTGCCATGCCCTCCTCCAGGGGATCTTCCCAACCCAGGGATCAAACCCAGGTCTTCTGCATTGCAGGCAGATTCTTTACCGCTGAGCTACCAGGGAAGCCCTACCTTCTCCTTTATGCACAAGCAATCTCTTTTATTTTTTTTTTTTTGTATTAGTAATTAAAACTTTATTTGCAGAACAATCATGGTTTTATTTCAGTGACAGAGCACACAGCAAATAGTATTGATTATAGACTAATACATAAAGTGTCAGTACCCAGATATAAAGCATCTCCTTGGCATATTGTGGAAACTGGCCATGAATCACTTCCCATGAATATCAAAGATTAAGTACACATTTACACATAAAAGTACATGCTCACTTGGCAGTTTTCAAATACAATTAGCAATGATTCTCCTGTTGAATTTGGAACGTATGATATGTTAGCACTCACTTGAAAAAAATCCACTACTAATTTTCCTATATTGCTTTTTGAAATATGTATCAAAGCATAACATATAAATTATATATGCACATATATATGCACATATAAATTATTTTAAAAATGTATGTGTGTTTATATATTGTATCCGGCTTTGAAGTGAGGGATTGATGTGTGAATTATTTTAATTCTACCATCTCTACCATTATGAATACCTATATACCCTTTCCCTTTCCTATACCCCATTCCTTTCTATGTCTGAGCATAGAGGAAATAAATGGAATGCATCCCTTGGAAATTCTGTGTTCATGTTTTATAGAAGAAATAATAGGAAGAAAAGAAAGTCTGGGTTTTACATCATTTCTTATATGAAACCAATATTTTATGGTAGAAATTACATCAATATAATAAAAGAAACATCTTTTCAAGGAAAATATATGAATACTAATGCAGTCTGTCTGAGAGAAATTTAAATAAAATCAAATGCATTAAAAACAGTCAATTTAGAATATCTAAAAGACTTTGAAAGTATATCATTTTTTCTCTCCTGAGATATGTATTTTACATAATTCTCTATATTATTTCCGAAATGTGGTACCTCTTATAGTTGAAGAACATAAGCTTAATGAGAGTAAAGATTTATTCACCCTGTTTCCTTAGTACCTAACTTAATGTTTGCCAGTATGAGACTGTAAGTATTTATTGAATGAATGTGAATCTAAGTTAAAGACAGTTATCAGCTGTACAAATAATGAGTGTCATAAGCAATCTCTTTTAATAAGAAGCTCTGCTTGCCTAAGCAACTTGTGGAAGTGATACTCATTTCTATGGTATTGCTGTTCAAGAATCTGGAAAGCGCCCAGTAACAGAACCACCTTAAATATCTGAATATACTGAGAGGAGATGTAGACCTCTGGGAGAGTGCTTAGGGGTTGAGTTAGTGATGAGTACAAAGAAAAGTATGGGAAAAAATTTAATGGAAGATAATTATAAATTCCACAGAGATCAAAAAAGTTGTACAAGAAAGGACAAGTAATAACTAAGCTGCAAATAAAAATTACCTAGTCATAATCTTGATTAAACTGAAATTATCATGTGAATATAAAGGGAGGATGGGGGAGTTGCAGAAATATGTGGTGTGTACATGAGGAGATAAGGGTGGGGGAAAAAAAACTAATTTCTTCTCATAGAGGAAGCAACAGATGAAACTAAACTGAACTACCAGGGAGTAGCAGCAAGAATAGAAATTTACGTGGTTTAGTCACTAAATCATGTCCGACTCTTGCGACCCCATTGACTATAGCCCACCAGGCTTCTCTGTCCAAGGGATTCTCCAGGCAAGAATACTGGAGTGGGCTGCCATTTCCTTCTCCAGGGGATCTTCACGACCCAGGAATTGAACCTGGGTCTCCTGGATTACAGGCACATTCTTTATCAATTGAGCTACTTCAGAGCTGGAGGTAAATACCAAAATAACCACAAAAGGAGAGGTGACTGGACAGAGTGGAGTGACCTGAGGTGGGGACAACAGTGCTTTTTAAGGGACTCGTATAATTACCTGAATCTTTAAACTATGGTCATTTTGAATGTTAATAAAAATTAAAACTTTAAACAAGAAAACTAGACACCAAGATTGACAGAGTTCCCTAATTGCAAGGAGGAAAAAGGAAGCAGAGAGTATTAGTCAGCTTGCACTGCCATAAAAAATACTATAGACTGGGTGTTTTAACCAACAGGAATTTAATGTTGGCAGCTCTGGAGACTGAAAGCTTCAAATCAAGATCCCTGAGGGTCAGTTCCTGGGGAAGGCTCTCTTCCTGGCTTGCAGATGGCCAGCTTCTCACTGTGTCTTCACATGTCCTCTTCTTATAAGGCCACGGTCCTACCTGATTAGGGTCCCACTCTTATGCCTTCATTTAACCTTAATTACATCCTAAAGATCCCACTTCCAGACCCAGACATACTGGGGGTTAGCTTTCAACACCTGAATTTATAGGGGAGCACAATTCAGTCCATAGCAAGGAGTCAGCATTGACTGTGTTCTGTTTGAATAATGAGTGGATGGGATGTCACAACACAGATATAAAGCATAGGTGGAGGAAGGGGACAGATGGTCAGTCAGTTGGTAATGACAAGTTCCAGCGCAGGCAAAGTCCAAAGAGCTGAGAGGAACCATCCTGTTGATGATTGTACATAAAAGCCCAGAGCTCAAGGTTCAGGTCAGAGCTGGAGACAGTAGTTCATTACAGATAGTAGTTAAAACCACAGATTTTCTGGAAATGGGGTGGGGTTAAGAGGAAATAAAAGGCAAACTCAGACCCCTAAAGACCACCAACACTTAGGTGTCAGTGGATCTCATGAAGAGGAGACCCTAAGGAAACTGAGGATGTGATCAACAGTCAAACAAGCCAGAGAGATCCAAGTAGATAAGGTTTGAAAACTGTGTACTTGGTTTGATGGCAAGGACATTGGTAGGTCACCCAGAGCAGATTGCATGGGGTGATGGGGACAGAAGCCACGCTACCCTAAGTTGAGGAGCAAACAGGAAATGAGTGGATGGGGCATGAGAAAATAGTAGAGCACTTTTTCCAGTTTTTGGCTGGGGAGGAAAAGAGAGAGTTAGGGTGAAGGGATGACTTCAAACACAGTGGTCATCTGCTTAAGGAGGGAAAGCCAAGAGACAGAGAGGATATGGAAGAAACAAGTGGTAACCAAAAGAGTAGGGCTCTGGTGTATATGAGAGGAGAAGGGGCACAAAGCCATGGTGATGGATAAGTCTTAGGAGGAGCATGTCTCTTTAGGAATGGGAGAGAGTAGGACAGAAGGAGAAAGAGGATAAAAGATAAAATATGGAGGCTGGGTCACTCCCAGAGTTCAATTTCTCTTGAGCCCTTCTCCCAGTAGTTGCTGAGTGGAACACCTGGTCACCCCCCATGTTGTTTTGTTCTCTGGCCACATCCATCCTTTCCCTGTCTCACTTCTTTGTGCTCCAGCCGTCTTGCCCATTTCCTTTCCTGGACCCACTTGCCTGGCATTAACATGGTATTTGCTGAAGGACTTCCCTGATGGTCCATTGGTTAAGACTCTGCACTTCCAAAGGAGGGGGCACAGGTTCAGTCCTTGATCAGGGAACTAAGATCCCATATGCCACAAGGAGTGGACATAAAACAAAGATAAATACATAGATAGTGTTTGCTGATCTTCCGCTTTCACCAAAGCCAGCCTCACAGCACAGGACCAGCAAGAAGATAACTGAGGGTAGCTGGAACTGAGGTGCCCAGGTCCCAGCACCCAGTGCCCAGCTAATGAGCCCTCTGGGGGCACTGAGAAATCCAGCTGGAAGCATAGGTGGGTCAGTTGTCCTTCAGAGAGATGCCGCCCTGGCAGGTGAGGATGATACCATCGCTTTCCTCAACACTGGCCTCGCAGACTGAGGAGATGGAAGAGGGCGGGGCAGGTCAGCCCACCAAGACATGAGTCTTTCATCAGATCTCTGGTAATTTCCAACCCTTTCAAATGAAATACAAAATATTCTCAGATTCACAAGGCTGTGCTTTTGGTATTCACTGACTGAGAAAACACAATTCAAAAAGCTTCTCTGCATCTACTATCATTTTTAAGTATTTTTTTTCACAAGAGCATCTACAGATTTGCAATATACGTGGATATATAAGTTCAAGACATAGATAGCTGTCTATAAGCAATCCTTGTCGAGTATATAGATTTGTGGAACTCTGCAATAAATACATTTTCCCAGCCACCACGGTCCAAGTTCCACTTGTTGAATAAGATTGATCCTAATTATGTTGGAGCTTGAATGGGAGGTGGAGTGTTGGGGTGGGGGGTGGGGGTGGGGCGGGAAATACTCGGCCATGGCAGAGGAGTTCCTGCATAAGGTCAAACCAGATATCAGCAAGATCAGGAAATGGAGATCTTCCCAGAGTCAAGATTCTCTGGGAAGACAAGAGCTCTTAAGTCGTCATCATCTCCTGTGTGGAGTCTGCCACCCATGCCTGCAGGCACCAAAGAGTAATATCTAAATGAGTGTGTGACTCTCCACATCTAAATGAAGGTGTAGAGATCACTAGAGTGAAAAACTGCTTAAATTAGTAACTGCGTCTGTTATTATTTGCATCAAAGCTCTCTCCTCAAGTCTTATGATAAGTATCATTGTCCCTCCATCCCCACCCACTCAATTTTGCAGTCCATTATGTGCCAGGCTAGATGCTACATACACCATGTATGCCATCTTATTTCATCTTGAAAACACCTTCATGGAGTAGGTATTATTATCCTCATTTTACAGATGTGGAAACATCTATAAAGGATCAGAGGTTGGTTGGTTCTGCTCAAGATCACACCGTCAATAATTGATGATGTATGGTACAGATTCTCTTTCACTACAGTGTGTTGCCTTCTTTCCCTCTGACTACAGAAACTGTGTTGAGAGATGGCATAGAAGTAGAGGTGGTAGTCATTTTTTAAGCTTTCAGGCAGAAGGAACTCCTCCTAATGGCATTTCCATAATTAGAATGTGTTTTTTTCTGATAGGTTTAATTCAGGCAATTGCAATGACATTCAGCTGAAACCTGGCATGCAAGATGTTCATTTCTCTTAAAAGTTCACTTTTAATTGGCCTCAGTTCTTTCCAGCTCTGGAAGAAATACAGAATGTATACTTCTGACGTTTCCAGCATTGAAGGCTGTTTGACATAAGGACTCAATCCCTGGAGTTTATACTGAATTCCCCGGTAGGAGAGGGAGAACTTGATGAAAGGCAGACAAAGAGGAAAGGAGGAAGGGAGAAGAGGAGGGGCTTGGTCAGAGCACACTATTACCAAAACGATTCTAGAATCCGGAGTACATTCTTTAAACTATGTGGAGCAGGAAAATACCTTGCAAAGGAGACGGCACTGCCTCACTCCCCGCAGACCTCTAGGGAAGTGTGGGCTGCAGCCGGGATGCCCCTAATTTAACAGTATGAACAGTCCTTCCTGGGTCTTCTTCCACCATGATAAAGTAGGTACCCTCAAGAGAAGCTGAGCTGTGTTCAGTCAAGTGAGAGAAGAATTAAATAAGACTCTTCTAGAATTCTCAGTGCTCTTATGGGATTAAGGAATAGCCCAAATTCCAAAGAGTTCTAGAATCTGCATTAAATGAAGAGAGAACACCAAGGAGCCAGAGCACTGTGGTGGGGAGAACTTAGAATAAAGTAGAGCCAAAAGATGCAGATTTAAGTCCCAGCTCTGCTCTGCTACTTGCTCTCTATGTATACTCCTTGAATCTCAACTTTTTGGGTCAAAAACATCCCAAGATTATTGTGAGAACTAAATGTAGCACTGCATCTAGCTAAGTTCAAACCACTATTTCTTACTATGGCAAACCAGATATTCTGACAAACCTTCCACTAGGCTAAATAAAGTCTGGAAATAAATTAATTTGGAAGAAGGCAACAAATTCTCAGGGGTCAAAAATAAGGTAAAGGAGGACACCTATGAGAACACTTGAAACCAATGTTCCCTGGAGGGCATTTTGCAAACCCAGATGACGCAGGAGTATACAAGAAACAGGAGACAAAGATTACGGCCCATCTAAAGTGGATAGTCTAATAAGAGAACCACTGCCCCCTGAGGAAAGCTAGAAATCAAAGGACTGTGTCCTCAAAGGGCAAAGTAGAAGTAACACCCCCACCTCCTCATCAGAGGGGACAGTAAAAAAAAAAAAATTGACAACCTCAGCTGTTGAATCCTAGGTGGAGAAGACAAAAATTTCTGAGCACTGACTACAGCTACAAATCTAGGTTATAACTGGGATTTAAAACTCAGAGATAAGAAAGACTTCCTCAGGGATCAATGCAAAGAAATAGAGGAAAACAATAGAATGGGAAAGACTAGAGATCTCTTCAAGAAAATTAGAGATACCAAGGGAACATTTCATGCAAAGATGGGCACAATAAAAAACAGAAATGGTATGGACCTAAAAGAAGCAGAAGATATTAAGAGGTGGCAAGAATACACAGAAGAACTGTACAAAAAAGATCTTCACGACCCAGATAATCACTATGGTGTGATCACTCACCTAGAGACAGACATCCCAGAATGCGAAGTCAAGGGGGCCTTAGGAAGCATGACTACATATGAAGCTAGTGGAGGTGATGGAATTCCAGCTGAGCTATTTCAAATCCTAAAAGATGATGCTGTGAAAGTGCTGCACTCAATATGCCAGTAAATTTGGAAAAATCAGCAATGGCCACAGGACTGGAAAAGGTCAGTTTTCATTCCAATCCCAAAGAAAGGCAATGCCAAAGAATGCTCAAACTACTGCACAATTGACTCATCTCACACGTCAGTAAAGTAATTCTCAAAATTCTCCAATGGAGGCTTCAACAATATGTGAACTGTGAACTTCCAGATGTTCAAGCTGGTTTTAGAAAAGGCAGAGGAAGCAGAGATCAAATTGCCAACACCTGCTGCATCATCAAAAAAGCAAGAGAGTTCCAGAGAAACATCTACTTCTGCTTTATTGACTATGTCAAAGCCTTTGACTGTGTAGATCACCATAAACTGTGGAAAATTCTGAAAGAGATGGGAATACAGACCACCTGACCGGCCTCTTGAGAAATCTGTATGCAGGTCAGGAAGCAACAGTTAGAACTGGACATGGAATGACAGACTGTTTGCAAATAGGAAAAGGAATACGTCAAGGCTGTATATTGTCGCCCTGCTTATTTAACTTACATGCAGAGTACATCATGAGAAACGCTGGGCTGGATGAAGCACAAGCTGGAAACAAGATTGCTGGGAAAAATATCAATAACCTCAGATATGCAAATGACACCACCCTTATGGCAGAAAGTAAAGAAGAACTAAAGAGCCTCTTGATGAAAGTGAAAGAGGAGAGTGAAAAAGTTGGCTTAAAGCTCAACATTCAGAAAACAAAGATCATGGCATCTGGTCCCATCACTTCATGGGAAATAGATGGGGAAACAGTGGAAACAGTATCAGACTTTATTTTGGGGGGCTCCAAAATCACTGCAGGTGGTGACTGCAGCCATGAAATTAAAAGGTGCTTGCTCCTTGAAAGAAATGTTATGACCAACCTAGACAGCATATTAAAAAGCAGATACATTACTTTAACAAAGGTCCATGTAGTTAAGGCTATGGTTTTTCCAATAGTCATGTATGGATGTGAGAGTTGGACTATAAAGAAAGCTGAGCACCAAAGAATTGATGCTTTTGAACTGTGGTGTTGGAGAAGACTCTTGAGAGTCCCTTGGACTGCAAGGAGATCTAACCAGTCCATCCTAAAGGAAATCAGTCCTGAATATTCATTGGAAAGACTGATGTTAAAGCTGAAACTCCAATACTTTGGCCACTTGATGAGAAGAGCTGACTCATTTGAAAAGACCCTGATACTGGGAAAGATTGAAGGCAGGAGGAGAAGAGGATGACAGGGGATGAGATGGTTGGATGGCATCACCAACTCAATGGACATGAGTTTGGGTAAACCCTGAGAGTTGTTGATGGGCAGGGAAACCTGGCTTGCTGCAGTCCATGGAGTCACAACGAGTCGGACACAACTGAGTGAGTGAACTGAACTGAACTGAACTAGACATAGTGAATCTGCAGAATGTCAAAAGCAAAGGAAAAGTCTTTAAAATAACCAGTAAGAAAAAGACAAAGAAAGAAAAAAATTGACAGATGACTTCTTTTTTTTCCCTCCAGATGGCTTCTTAATGAAAGCCAAACAACAGTGCGATGCTTTCTCAGGTATTGAGAAAAATATCAGTCGTACACCCAGCAAAATTTTTATCAAGAATGGAGGTGAAGCTTTGAAATGAAAATTGAGACAGGTGTGATCAGAAGACCTTCACTGTGCCAGTTATCAATTTCATGTTTCTCAGCTCGAAACTCACCCTCCTGTTCTGCAGAAGTGGAGCTGGGCTTTTAAATATTTTTGTTTTGCTGGCTGATATCATGTTAAGCTTTTTCAATAGAGAGCACTGGAGAGACACTGCAAGGGAGTTTGTCTTCCTGGTTCCAGTTCTTAAACCTCTCACGTATGTGTAATAATATATATGAGAGTAGTAAGTTAAAAACATAGGGTCAGCAGACACAGGAAACAGCCTATATTAGTATATTCTCCTTGTTACTTATTATCCAATTCCTTCTTACTCCAGTCCCCATTATAGTTCATTGCTTATATTAAACTTTCCTTGCTCAAATTACTGTGTGGTTTCTCTCTCCTGATTGGACACCAGATTAATATCCTCACTAAAGGGCATGCTTAATTCAAAAGAAGAGTGATCACAGGTAGAAGGTCTGAGATGCAATAATGATAACCCAAGAAAGTGGTAACTATGGGTCAATCTGAAACATATTCATTTCCTTCTTCTTCTTCAGCTTGGTACTTCAACAGCAAATATCTTAAGAACATTTCCTTTTGGTCCTCCCCACCTAGAAAAGTCAGAATGATGGCTTGATGAAAGCATGAGCTTTGGAGTCAGATCAGGGTACAAATAATGCTCTGCCACTTGACAGCTTTGTGACCTCAGAAAAACTTCTTATCTCTTCAAACCTGTTTCTTTATCTGAAAACTGAGATATTAATGACTAACTTACCCATGTGCCACACGACTTAACTGAGATAACCCATAGGAAAATGCCTGGAACATAGCAGCTTCTTCATTTTGAAAAGACACTTTCTCCAGGAATCTCTGAACTGTTCTCCCAGTCATAGAGCTTTCTTTCCTCCAGAGAGCCTCGATGCTTCTCCTGAAAGGAATTCTCCATCATTCTTTCCTAATGGGCTTATTTCATTAGTTGATGTCTGTTCATGACTCAGAAGAAGAAAAGTACTGAGCCAGCACTTTCTACACCCTGGTTCTCTTCCCTACCTAATGGACTTCTAAATTGTTGAATCTGAGCTTTGGGTATCTAGCCCTTGTGCTGTAATCAGACCTGGGAGAGACAAAACTGTCCTGAGCCAAGGATGGAGTGGCAAGGCAGGGTAAATGCTTACACATTCTCTAAGGATGTTTGCTGTCCTGTGAGTTTTGAGTCAGCCCATCTTTGCTGGCTCTGACTGAACCATGGTATTATGTAAACTACAGGGCTGGTGGGGAAGAGAGAAGTTTGACATCAAGGTTCTTCTCCACAGTTTGGGAATCCGCCAGCTCTGCTCACCCACCATGTGTCTGAGGGTAGCTGGTCTGAGTGGACGCCAGCTGTCCCCTGTACTATTCAGTCATTCAGCCACTTAGCCACCACTCTGTCAGTGACACAAACAACGTTCTGTGTGCAAAGCCCAGAGTGAGATCCAGCATCGAATCAATTGAAATTTACACAAGGCCCCTATTCCCTGGCACTCATCCAAAAAAGAGGAGGGGGAACTCACAGTTTCACAATCTTAGCATTAGAAAGGCCTCAGAAGCTGTCTAGTGACTCCTCCTTCCCAGCCCAGGACTTTCAGCATTTGAGGGAATGTTTCCAAGGATGAGGAGTCCACATTCTCCACGGCAGGGTCTCCTGTGAGAGAAGAGTTGAGCATTGGAAAGCTTCTCTGTGCTTGCAGCAGGATATTTCTTTCCATGAATAAGAGAACATATGATGCCAAACCCCAAAACAGCAGGGCCAGTGTCTGAACTACAAATACATGGGGTGATTGGAATGTCCCAGGACCAGGAGTCAGGGGACAGTCTTCAGTGATCGCTTCATAGCAGAAGTCACTACCTACCTACTCACTTGAGCTGGGACCTCCCACTGGAGTCTTCTGAGTCAGAGTCTCTCCTCAGACAAGGGAACTTTCACTTATAGAAGATGGACTAAACATACTTTGCCCTATCTCTCTTGTTAAGTACAACTAAAAGCCCTTGATACTACCCTCAAAAACAAACCTAAGAAAGATCTAAAAGATGGAGAAATGGAGGCAGATCAGCTAGAGATCATGGAACCAAGGAATGAGTTGGTAAGGACATACCTGGGTTTTATTTTTCCCTCCTATATCCTATTATAGAAGTGGAGCTAAAGAAACCAGCAGTCTGAAAATTCCATGAGCTGCAGGCCAAAAAGTCCCAACAGACGTCTCCTCTCTCAAGAAAAGAATCAGAAAAGGAGAAGCCTAGTAAGACAGAAAGGTTTTACCCAGTAATTACTCTACTTCTGCAAACACTACATAAAACATCTATGGCCTCATCCCCATCTATGCCAGCAAAGGTTGAGAGAAGAGCCCAGACTTCCACACTTGTGAGGCTATGATGAGCCACTCTAACAACCCGTCAGGTGCTGTCATGAAGGACAAGTCGGAAGCTGAGACTTGCATCCCTGCAGCAGTAATGAAGGCAACCATGGCCCTCCTGCAGTATTAGAGGGACCACATGGGGATGCTGGACCTTCATCCCCACCCGGCAGTAATGAGGCATCTTTCCACTCCTCACTGCAGTGGTGTTGCAGAGGCTGAGTGGACAGTCAGGACTTTCCCAGCAGTAATGGGGCCACCCCAATGGTGTCAGCAGAGGCTGAGCGAGGAATCTGCCCTGCTGCTTCTGCCTGGCAGTAATGAAGCAGCCACCCTCCTCCTTTTGTCAGAGCTGTGTCAGAGAAAACTGATCAAAACAAGAGGCTTGAATATGACCCAGGGTCTCATAACATAATATGAAAATGTCCAGGTTTCAAACAAATATTTCTTATCATTCCAAAAACCAGAAAAAATCTCACACTGGATGAAAAATTCAATCAAAAGTTGCCAACCCCAAAATGAAAGAAATGTTAGAATTTATTGACAAAGATCTTAAAGTAGCTTTAAAAAAAAGTACTTTCATGAACAATGACAAACATGCTTGAAAGCAATGAAAAAACTGGAAAGCCTCAGCAAAGAAATAGATACTACACTTGATCTTAGCCAAAAGGCCGAGAAGCGATGAGCAAAGGAATAGAAAGTTTCAGCAAAGACATAAAAAATATAAAAGAAAACCAAAGTAAAAATACAAAAACCAAAATAAAAGGCTCTGTGGATGGGCTCAACAGCAAAATGAAGGGAAAGGAGTAAAAAAAAAATCAGTGAACTGGAAGGTGGAACAACAGAAATTATTCAGTCTGAACAATAGGGAGAAAATAGACTGGAAAAAAAAAAAAGAAACAAAGCCTCAGGGGTCTCATGACAAAATATCTAATATTCATGTCATTGGAGTCCTAGAGGGAGAAGAAAAAGGGCAGGCATGGAAAAGAATTCAGAGCTGAAAAGTCTTTAAATTTGGCAAAATAGATAAACCTACAGGTTCAAGAAACTAAGCGAGTGGACTTCCCTGGTGGTCCAGTGGTTAAAACTCTGCACCCAGTGCAAGGAGCTTGGGTTTGATCCCCTAGGGTCAGGGAACTAGATTGAGAAGGAAATGGACAACCCACCCCAGTATTCTTGCCTGGAGAATGCCATGGACAGAGGAGCCCGGTGGGCTACAGTCCATGCGGTCGCAAAGAATAGGACACTACTGAGCACACAACACGCACGCATGTATGCAGCCAACTTTTACAGCCTTAAGACAGAGAAAATTCCTAGGGTGGCATTAGGTAATTGGTTAGGATGCTATAGGGTGGGTAATAGCATAGGAATTTTACCTAATATGGGGTTAGGAAACTGGCCAGTTTAGATCCAGAGGCTCATGGCAACAGTTGTTATGGGGCTCAATCTGTTCCAGAAACTTCTCTTCTGTGACCTTGGTACAGGGCTCCACGCCTGTGACCTTGGTGTAAGGCTCTATACCTGTGACCTTGACCTCAGTATAGAGCTCCACAATGATCATATCGATCAATGCAGGCAAACATTAGACAAAATTCAGCACCCATAATTTACAGGGAAAAAAAAAAACTCAGGAAAATAGAAACAGGGGAACTTTCTCAACTCTATAAAGAGCATCTACAAAAAACCTACTGCTAACACTATGTTTAATGGTTAAAAAAAAAAAAAAAAAAAACTGCCTTCTCCTAAGATCAAGAACAAGTCAAGAATGTTCATTTCCCTCTACTCTTATTGAACATAAGAACGTGAAAGGCACTGCTGGAAGTTCTGACTAATATACTAAGCCAAGGAAAGAAAAGATAAGAAATACAGATCAGAAAGAAAGAAAACTGCCTCTATTTGCAAATGACATGATTGTCTACATAGATAACCCCAAGGCATCTACAAAATAATTACTAGAACTGATAAATGAATTTAGCAAGGTCACAGGATATAAGATGAACACACAAAAATCTTTGTACTTCTCTGGACTAGCAATGAACACAGAAATTTTAAATACTATTTTAAGTCAC
Organism: Cervus canadensis; assembly: GCF_019320065.1. Lineage (NCBI taxonomy): Eukaryota > Metazoa > Chordata > Mammalia > Artiodactyla > Cervidae > Cervus > Cervus canadensis. Next base: position 38,250,886 of record NC_057396.1, read on the forward strand.
TACAGAAATGAAATATTTAGGTGTAAATCTAACAAAACTGCCACAAGCTTTATATGCTGAAAACTATACAATTCTGAGCAAAGAAACCAAAGAGGAATTAAATAAATGGAGAAACATTTATGAAATGGAAGACTCAATATGGCAAAATGTCAATTCTCTTCAAATTGATAATACAGATCTGATGCAATTTTGCTATTCACAGCTATTTGTAAGGCCTCATCAGACAACCATTTTTCCTTTTTGCATTTCTTTTCCTTGGGGATGGTCTTGATCCCTGCCTCCTGTACAATGTCATGAACCTCTGTCCATAGCTCTTCAGGCACTCTGTCTTGATGATCTAATCCTTTGAATCTACTTGTCACTTCCACTGTATAATCATAAGGGATTTTATTTAGGTCATACCTGAATGGTCTAGTGGTTTTCCCTACTTTCTTCCATTTAAGTCTGAATTTGGCAATAAGGAGTTCATGATCTGAGCCACAGTCAGCTCCTGGTCTTGTTTTTGCTGACTGTATAGAGCTTCTCCATCTTTGGCTGCAAAGAATATAATCAATCTGATCTCAGTGTTGACCATCTGGTGATGTCCATGTGTAGAGTCTTCTCTTGTGTTGTTGGATGAGGGTGTTTGCTATGACCAGTGTGTTCTCTTGGCAAAACTCTATTAGCCTTTGCCCTGCTTCATTCCATACTCCAAGACCAAATTTGCCTGTTACTCCAGGTATTTATTGACTCCCTACTTTTGCATTCCAGTCCCCTACAATGAAAAGGACTTGTTTTTGGGGTGTTAGTTCTGGAAGGTCGTGTAGGTCTTCATAGAACCATTCAACTTCAGCTTCTTCAGCATTACTGGTCAGGGCATGGACTTGGATTACTGTGATATTAAATGGTTTGCCTTGGAAACAAACAGAGATTGTTCTGTTGTTTTTGAGATTGCATCCAAGTACTGCATTTCAGACTCTTTTGTTGACTATGATAACTACTCCATTTCTTCTAAGGGATTCTTGCCCACAATAGTAGATATAATAGTCATCTGAGTTAAATTCACCCATTCCAGTCCATTTTAGTTCGCTGATTCCTAAAATGTCAGTGTTCACTCTTCCCATCTCCTGTTTGACCACTTCCAATTTGCCATGATTCCTGGACCTAACATTCCAGGTTCTTATGCAATATTGCTCTTTATAGCATTGGACTTTACTTCCATCACCAGTCACATTCACAACTGGGTTTTGTTTTTGCTTTGGTTCCATCTCTTCATTCTTTCTGGAGTTATTTCTCCACTGATCTCCAGTAGCATATTGGGCACCTTCCGACCTGGGGAGTTCATCTTTCAGAGTTCTATCTTTTTGCCTTTTCATACTGTTCATGGGGTTCTCAAGGCAAGAATACTGAAGTGATTTACCATTTCCTTCTCCAGTTGACCACGTTTGTCAGAACTCTCTACCATCACCCGTCTGTCTTGGGTGGCACTACATGGCATGGTTCATAGTTCCATTGAGTTAGGCAAGGCTGTGGTCCATATGATCAGATTGGTTAGTTTTCTGTGGTTGTGGGTTTCAGTCCAGCAGTGGCCAAGGGACTGGAAAAGGTCAGCTTTCATTCCAATCCTGAAAAAAGGCAATGACAGAGAATGCTCAGACTACCTCACAATTGCACTCATCTCACACACTAGTAAAGTAATGCTCCAAATTCTCCAAGCCAGGCTTCAAGAGTATGTGAACCATGAACTTCCAGATGTTCAAGCTGGATTTAGAAAAGGCAGAGGAACCAGCGATTAAATTGCCAACATCCATTGGATCATTGAAAAAGCAAGAGAATTCCAGAAAAATATCTACTTCTGCATTATTGACTATGCCAAAGCCTTTGACTGTGTGGACCACCACAAGCTCTGGGAAATTCTTAAAGAGATGGGAGTACCAGACCACCTGACCTGCCTCTTGAGAAATCTGTATGCAGGTCAGGAAGCAGCAGTTAGAACTGGACATGGAACAACATACTGGTTGCAAACAGGAAAAGGAGTATATCAAGGCTGTGTATTGTTACCATGCTTATTTAACTTATATGCAGAGTACATCATGAGAAATGCTGGGCTGGACGAAGCACAAGCTGGAATCAAGATTGCCAGGAGAAATATCAATAATCTCAGATATATAGATGACACCACCTTTATGGCAGAAATTAAAGAAGAACTAAAGAGCCTCTTGATGAAAGTGAAAGAGGAGAGTGAAAAAGTTGACTTAAAGCTCAACATTCAGAATACTAAGATCATAGCATCTGGTCCCATTACTTCATGGCAAATAGATGGGGAGACAGCGGAAACAGTGACAAACTTAATTTTGGGGGGCTCCAAAATCACTACAGATGGTGACAACAGCCATGAAATTAAAAGAAGCTTGCTCCTTAGAAGAAAAGCTATGATCAACCTATATGGCATACCAAAATCAGAGACATTACTTTGCCAACAAAGGTCCCTCTAGTCAGAGCTGTGGTTTTTCCAGTAGTCATGTATGGATGTGAGAGTTGGACTATAAAGAACACTGAGCGCCGAAGAATTGATGCTTTCGAACTGTGGTGTTGAAGACTCTGGAGAGTCCCTTGGACTGCAAGGAGATCCAACCAGTCTATCCTAAAGGAAGTCAGTCCTAAATATTCATTGGAAGGACTGATGCTGAAGCTGAAACTCCAATACTTTGGCCACCTGATGTGAAGAACTGGAAAAGACCTTGATGCTGGGAAAGATTGAAGGCAGGAGGAGAAGGGGATGACAGAGGATGAGACAGTTGGATGGCTTCACCGACTCAATGGACATGAGTTTGAATAAACTCCAGGAGCTGGTGATGGACAGGGAGGCCTGGCATGCTGCAGTCCATGGGGTTGCAAAGAGTCAGACACAACTGAGCAACTGAACTGAACTGAATGCAATTTTTACTAAAATTCCAGAGTTTTTTTGTGGATATAGATAAGATTATTCTAAAATGTATATGGAAAGGTAGAAGAACAAGAATAGCTAAAAAGAGTTTTGTAAAAGAAATCAGTGTATACAATTTCAAGATTATACTAATGAAGACTCCCTGGCATTAGGCTCAGTGACAAGAATGGATGAGAAGAGAGAACCCAGAAATAGACCCAAACATATATATGCCCAAAGGATTTTTCACAAAGATGCCAAACAATCCAATAAATGAAAGATTGTCTTCTCAACAAATGGGGCTGGAGCAGTGAGAAATCCATAGGCCAAAATAGTGAAGCTTGTCTGAAGACTCACATATTATACAAAAATTAACTCAAGATGGATCATGGACATGAATGGAAAAAATAAAACTACAAAACTTTGTTGGGGGGGAAAGAATTGGGGGAAATCTTGGATATCTAGGACTAGACAATGAGTTCTTAACTTTGACACCCAAAATCACAGTCCACAAAAAGAAAACTTGATGAATTGAACTTCATCAAAATTAAAATTTTTTGCTTCATAATAAGCCCTGATTAAAAAAAAAAAAAACCCTACAGATAGGAAGAAAATATTTACTGACCACTTATTGAACAAAGGACTATATTCAGAATGTATAAACGGCTTCCCAGGTGGCTCAGTGGCAAAGAATCCACGTGTCAAGCAGGAGATGCAGATTCAGTCCCTGGGTTGGGAAGATCTCCTGGAGGAGGAAGTGGAAACCCACTCCAGTGTTCTTGCCTGGGAAATCTCATGGATAGAAGCCTGGTGGGCTACAGTCCATGGGGTTGCCAAAGAGGTGGACACAACTTAGCCACTAAGGGCTTCCTTGGTGGCTCAGTTGGTAAAGAATCTGCCTGTGATGCAGGAGACCTGGGTTCAATCCCTGGGTTGGGAAGATCCCTAGGAGAAGGGAATGGCTACCCACTCCAGTATTCTGGCCTGGAGAATCCCATGGACTGTATAGTCCAAGGGGTTGCAAAGTCAGACATGACTGAGAAGCTTTCACTTACTTCACTAGACACTAAATAACAACAAAAGAACACTCAGAACTCAACAGCATAAAAACAATCTCCCTCAGGGGGAAAGAAAACCCTATTAGAAAATGGGCAGAGAAAGAGAAAAATTATGTCACCAAAGAAAATATACAGATGGCAACTAAGCACATGAAAACGTGTTCAATCACCATCATTGCTCACTAGGGAAAAGGCAAATTAAAACCACAATAAGATATCACTGCACATCTATTAGAGTGGTTAAAAGAAACGGTGACAATACCAAATGCTGGAGAGGATGCAGAGGACCTGCATGGCTCATATGTTACTAGTGGGAATGTATTATATGTAATGTAAAAAATAAAATGTAATAAAATAAAATGGCACAGCCACTCTGGAAAACAGTTGGGTAGTTTCTTTAAAAAGCCAACATTCAGGGACTTTCCTGGTGGTTCAGTGGCTAAGATTCCAAACTCCCAATGCAGGGGGCCCAGGTTCATTCCCTGTTCAGGGAACTAGATCCCACATATGGCAACATCTGGCACAGATAAATAAATATTAAGAACAAAAAAAGCCAATATTCAACTACAATCCAGCAGTGTAATCCAGCAGTTGCACTCCTCTGCACTTATCCCAGAGAAATCCTTGTAAAAAACCCACAGGTGAATGTTTATAGCAGTTTTATTTACAACAACCAAAAAGTGGGACTGACTTGGGCATCCTTCAATGTTTGAATGATAAAACAATTTGTGGTACATCTGTATCATGGCATCACTCAGCGATAAAAAGGAATCAACTATTGATGCACACGACTCAGAAGGATTGCCATAGAATTATGCTGAGCAGGAAGAAAATCAATCCCCAAAGGTTACATACTGTATGATTACATTTATATAGTATCCCTAAAATGACAAATGTTCAAGCTGGTTTTAGAAAAGGCAGAGGAACCGCGATTAAATTGCCAACATCCATTGGATCATTGAAAAAGCAAGAGAATTCCAGAAAAACATCTATCTCTGCTTTATTGACTATGCCAAAACCTTTGACTATGTGGATCACAATAAACTGTGGAAAATTCTGACAGAGATGGGAGTACCAGACCACCTGACCTGCCTCTTGAGAAATCTGTATGCAGCTCAGAAAGCAACAGTTAGAACTGGACATGGAACAACATACTGGTTGCAAATAGGAAAAGGAGTACATCAAGGCTGTGTATTGTTACCATGCTTATTTAACTTATATGCAGAGTACATCATGAGAAATGCTGGGCTGGATGAAGCACAAGCTGGAATCGAGATTGCCAGGAGAAATATCAATAATCTCAGATATACAATTGACACCACCCTTATGGCAGAAATTAAAGAAGAACTAAAGAGCCTCTTGATGAAAGTGAAAGAGGAGAGTGAAAAAGTTGACTTAAAGCTCAACATTCAGAAAACTAAGATCATGGCATCTGGTCCCATTACTTCATAGCAAATAGATGGGAAGACAGTGGAAACAGTGACAGACTTAATTTTGGGGGGCTCCAAAATCACTGCAGATGGTGACAGCAGCCAGAAATTAAAAGAAGCTTGCTCCTTAGAAGAAAAGCTATGATCAACCTATACAGCATATCAAAATCAGAGACATTACTTTGCCGACAAAGGTCCCTCTAGTCAGAGCTGTGGATTTTCCAGTAGTCATGTATGGATGTGAGAGTTGGACTATAAAGAAAGGTGAGCGCCGAAGAATTGATGCTTTTGCACTGTGGTGTTGGAGAAGACTCTGGAGAGTCCCTTGGACTGCAAGGAGATTCAACCAGTCCATCCTAAAGGAAGTCAGTCCTGAATGTTCATTGGAAGGACTGATGTTGAAACCGAAACTCCAATGCTTTGGCCACCTGATGCGAAGGACTGACTCCTTGGAAAAGACCCTGATGCTGGGAAAGATTGAAGGCAGGAGGAGAAGGGTCGACAGAAGATGAGATGGTTGGATGGAATCACTGGCTCAACGGATGTGAGTTTGAGTAAACTCCAGGAGTTGGTGATGGACAGGGAGACCTGGCTTGCTGCAGTCCATGGGGTCGCAAAGAGTTGGACACGACTGAGCAACTAAACTGAACTGAAAATGACAAAATTACAGAAATGGAAAACAGATGAGTGTTTGACGTGGTTAAAGAGGGGAGGGGGAAGGAAGGAAGGAAGTCTAACTGTAAAAAGGCAACATGAGGGATGGCTGTGATGATGAGTGAAATGTTCTGTATCTCTGTGATATCAGTATTATATCCTGTTTTTCTTATTGTGCTACAATTTTGCAAGATGTTCCTGGTGGGGGAAATGCAGAAAGGGAACAGAGGATCTCTGTATTACTTCTCAGCAGATGAATCTATAATTATCTCTCAATGAAATGTTAAATTAAAAAAGTACCTTCCCCATTTCCAGTAGCCTTTATTTAGTCACCACTTGGTCTTGTACACCAAGCTCAAAGCCATACTCCTGGGAACTGGAACCAGGCCCACCCTCTCAGCTTTTCCTCTCTGCTGACAGCGAGGTCAAGGGCAGCCTGTTGGCTCCAGGCCTATCAGAAAAGACTGACTCTTAAAGAGGACTGAATTCAGGGAAGGAAGCAAGCAAGCCTAGCATGATAGCTTGGAGCAGCAGATTCCCCATCTGATCATTGTCCAGTGCCAACCAGAAGGTCACTAGGTTCTTGATGGTATAAGACAATACACCTCCTGGTCAGTTGGCCTTGTCCCTACAGCCAAATGTAAAGTGAGGCCTTTGTTCTTTGGGTAAGTCTTTGTAGGATGTGCAGAGTGGCAGAGCACCTCTGGCTTATCTGTTTTGTTACCATCTGGAAAAGGAATGAGAAAAGGCAAAATGGTTGTCTGAGGAGGCCTTAAAAATAGCTGTGATAAGAAGAGAAGCGAAAAGCAAAGGAAAAAAGGAAAGATATTCCCATCTGAACGCAGAGTTCCAAAGAACAGCAAGGAGAGATAAGAAAGCCTTCCTCAGAGATCAGTGCAAAGAAATAGAGGAAAACAACAGAATGGGAAAGACTAGAGATCTCTTCAAGAAAATTAGAGATACCAAGGGAACATTTCATGCAAAGATGGGCTCAATAAAGGCCAAAAATGGTATGGACCTAACAGAAGCAGAAGATATTAAGAAGAGGTGGCAAGAATACACAGAAGAACTGTATAAAAAAGATCTTCACAACCCAGATATTCACAATGGTGTGATCAATCACCTACAGCCAGATATCCTGGAATGTGAAGTCAAGTGGGCCTTAGAAAGCATCACTACGAACAAAGCTAATGGAGGTGATGGAATTCCAGGTGAGCTATTTCAAATCCTGAAAGATGATGCTGTGAAAGTGCTGCACTCAATATGCCAGCAAATTTGTAAAACTCAGCAGTGGCCACAGGACTAAAAAAGGTCAGTTTTCATTCCAATCCCAAAGAAAGGCAATCCCAAAGAATGCTCAAACTACCACACAATTGCACTCATCTCACATGCTAGTAAAGTAATGCTCAAAATTCTCCAAGCCAGGCTTCAGCAAAACGTGAACCGTGAACTTCCAGATGTTTGAGCTGGATTTCAAAAAGCAGAGGAACCAGAGATCAAATTGCCAACGTCTGCTGGATCATAGAAAAAGCAAGAGACTTGCAGAAAAACATCTATTTCTGCTTTATTGACTATGCCAAAGCCTTTGACTGTGTGGATCATAAGAAACTGTGGAAAATTCTGAAAGGGATGGGAATACCAGACCACCTTACCTGCCTCCTGAGAAATCTGTATACAGGTCAGGAAGCAACAGTTAGAACTGGACATGGAACAACAGACTGGTTCCAAATCGGTAAAGGAGTACGTGAAGGCTGTAAATTGTCACCCTGCTTATTTAACTTATATGCAGAGTACATCATGAGAAACGCTGGGCTGGATGAAGCACAAGCTGGAATCAAGATTACTGGGAGAAATATCAATAACCTCAGATATGCAGATGACACCACCCTTAGGGCAGAAAGTGAAGAGGAACTAAAAAACCTCTTGATGAAAGTGAAAAAGTTAGCTTGAGGCTCAACATTCAGAAAACTAAGATCATGGCATCTGGTCCCATCACTTCATGGGAAATAGATGGGGAAACAGTGGAAACAGTGTCAGACTTTATTTTGGGGAGCTCCAAAACCACTGCAGATGGTGACTGCAGCCATGAAATTAAAAGACGCTTACTCCTTGGAAGGAAAATTATGACCAACCTAGACAGCATATTAAAAAGCAGAGACATTACTTTGCCAACAAAGGTCCATCTAGTCAAGGCTATTGTTTTTCCAGTGGTCACGTATGGATGTGAGAGTTGGACTGTGAAGAAAGCTGAGCGCCGAAAAATTGATGCTTTTGAACTGTGGTGTTGGAGAAGACTCTTGAGAGTCCCTTGCACTGCAAGGAGATCCAACCAGTCCATCCTAAAGGAGATCAGTCCTGGGTGTTCATTGGAAGGACTGATGCTGAAGCTGAAACTCCAGTACTTTGGCCACCTCATGCGAAGAGTTGACTAATTGGAAAAGACCCTGATGCTGGGAGGAATTGGGGGCAGGAGGAGAAGGAGACGACAGAAGATGAGATGGCTGGATGGCATCACCAACTTGATGGACATGAATGAGTAAACTCCAGGAGTTGGTGTTGGACAGGGAAGCCTGGCGTGCTGCAATTCATGGGGTCGCAAAGAGTCGGACACGACTGAGCGACTAAACTGACTAAACTGAACTGAGCAAAAGCTACAAGCATAGCAAAACCACTCCCCCAAGACATAAATTTGTGGAGGCAATCTGATTATAGACAGATATAGTCTCGCTCTCTTTCCGCCCCTGTAGTTCTCCAACACTCTCCCATCACCAGAGTCCCTGAAGCACCTAACACTTTTCCCAGCCAAGCATCTTGCCAGTATATTTCAGCAAAAGTGAGCCTAACATGGATCTTAACCTGGGGGCTGAAGAAGTCTGTCTCTGCAGGTCATGGATGCTGGAAGCTGCTCCTCAAAGAAAGTCTATTGACCTTTTCATGACACCTGGATGTGAATCAGAACACCCCTGGATTGCTGTGGGAAGTTTGGGAAGCAATAGCTTGAGTGGAAGATTGGCAGGCAGCTGTGTGTCCAGAAAGGGTGGAAAGGGTGTCCAGAGAAAGCTGAAAGAAATGTAATTACCCAACCTGGAGAGGAGGAGACTGGGGCCATCGTTGCTGCCTTCAGAAATCTGAGGCCGTCATGGAGAAGGCAAAATGACTGTGTGTTACTCCCTGAGTGACACAGCTGGGATAGCATAAGAGAAATTAATGACAAGCCCCCCCGCCTTTTTTTTTTCCTGGAGCTTCTCAATGGTGGAATGGACTGCCTGGGCCACAGCAAGATCTCGAAGTCTGTGCAGATTTTATGGCTGGTGGTCCTTTGAAAGGAACGTTGTGAAATTGTCTACACTCTTAAATAATTTAAAGATTTTCAGTAGAAGGGTTGGACCAGAATAGATAACTCTCTGGGTCCTTGCAACACTAATTCTGATTGCCACAAAGCTGGGCTGGGTAGACATCAGACCTGGTAGGAAGTCAGGATCCATGCTGCAGGCGGGGGTCTTCGCCCAGGGACCATGACAACACCAAGTGTCCAATCCCAGAGAACTCCTGGGGTCAGATCCCTGCTTTCTTGAGGCTCAGATATCATGCTGAAAACTCCTGAAGGAGGAGGAAATCTCACCTGTGGAGAGCCCAGGGCACTCTCCCACAAGGACAGAGCTACCTGGAGGGAACACAGTGTCCCGAGTACAAGGCCTCTATCACCAAGCACTGGTAGGGCAAAGCTCTTGGAAGCCCCACTCAGCATCAACAGCTCAGCTAAGCCCCAGCCCAGTCCGAACCACACTGGCCTGAGCAGAGACCACCCTACAAACACACCTGCCGGACATGTGTGCTGACCTGCTTGTCCAGCCTCCTTTTCTTGCTGTCCAGCTGGCCTTTACTTTAAATTGGAAGTCAGCAAATTTTTTCTATAAAGGGCCTGATGGGAAATATTTTCTATTTCATGAGCCATACAGTCTCTGTGTTTGCCAGTACTCTAGGTTGTAGCATGAAAGCAGCCAGAGACAGCTTGCAAATGAACATGACTGTGTTCCAATAAATCTTTGTGCAGGAAAACTGGCGACGGGCCAGGGGCCATAGTCTTTCCACCCCCGATGTCAGCTCATGACCCCCTTAGACTGGCAGGCTGGATTCTCACTTGATCCCGACTTGTATCCATCAAAGAGCCCTTCCCCTCTGTGCATGGCCCATTCTCCCAGCTTCCTCCAGGACTTCTGGTCTTTGAGGGCCCTCCAAGGCCAAATAGCCTACCCATGGGTCCTCCAGTCTCCTGATCTCACCATGCTACTCCCTGACTCCTGCTGTATTCCCCAAGTGTCTTGTGGTTGTCCCCAGTTCCCCTCCAAGCCCCTACTCATGCCATCCCCTCCCTGGACTGCTCTATCTCCTCATCTTCTCCAGCTGCTTTTTCAACCTTGCAGCAGCAGCTCAGCCATCTGATCTTCCACAAGGCCGTCTCGTAATCAACCTCCATCACTCTGCAGCCCAGGCTATTCCAAAGGACCCTTCCTTTCTATTTCTGTAACATGACTTCTCAACTGCTTGAAAATTATCCATTTGTTGGTCTGATTTTCTAATTAGGTCGGGAGTTCCCAGAGGGCAAGAATACTGTCTCACTGATTGCTTGCTGCTAGCACCCAGGCCTGGCTCAGAGTAGGTACCTGGTAATGGCAGGGAGAACAATCAGCTGAAAGATTGAATCACCTGCCTGGCCTTTTTTGCAGGGTGTCACTGTGCTCTGCATGCACATTTTCTCATTTTCTCATCTCCTCACATATTGCCCTGGAGCTTTGCACAATCATGTCCCCAAGTCTGACTCTCATTTCCATCCCCACCCCATCTGCATGTCTAAAGTTTTCACACTTAGTTCTCTCCTTGGAGGATGGAGCCCACACGCTTTGCTCTCCTTCTTCCAGGGACTTCATGAGCACCCCGTACCCTGTACCTCAGCCCTTCTTCATTTATTATTAATTCTCTTACCTGAGAATTAATAATGAGTTTTCAAGCCCGAGAGCACCATCACCATTGGAAGATACTCTGTGTTTGGCTGTTAGCCAGAAGTGCCCGAGGTTGCCACATTCCAGCCAGAGAGACGCAGGAAGAGGGAGAAGACGAGAGGACAGAGGCAAGGAGTCAGAGGCAGTGGAAAAGTGAACACCCTGCCTTCTGCAGCTCAACTCAGCTGTACACTCAAGGCAAACATCTGTACGTTCACACTGGCCAGTCATTAAGGTTTCCCTGAACCAGGATAGGGAGAAGTTTGGGAGTCTCAGATCCATTAGCAGGGTTGGGGTGGGGAAGCATTAAGAGAGACGTGGACTTCCATGTTCGCATAGACTTATTGACTACCCCAAACTCCAATCATGAGTTGACCCACGCCATAAGTTTGGGCTTCTGCCCCCACTTCCCTCCCAGCATGTCAGTCTCAGGGCACACTGCCTGCGCCCCGAGCCCCGTGGTTACGGTATGGCTCCTGACTTCACTCTCACCACCATTTCCTCTGAGGCCCAGGATCCTCCCTCTGTACCCTCTGTCCTTACCACCCACCTGACACTAGATGTTATATGATCCTCTCCGAGTCTCACCACTCCCATGAGATGCCTACTACCCCTCCTAAGTCTCCAGATGGTGATGTCAGTCATGCCAGGCTTAATGATCTACACCCCTTGGACCTTTCATGAGGACACCTGGCAGCCACCATAGAGACTGACCCAACAGCCCTGCCAAGCTCCAGGCCTGAGCAGCCCTGGCACCTCTCTTGTCCACAGGCCTGGTCCTGGTGCCTTCCTAGTCTTCCCATCAAGCTGTCACTCAGGTCACCCAGGTATTCCAGGAGAAGGGCAGGCAGGGGGGAGCCTTCCCTTTAAGGCATTTTAGCAACTCGCAGTGGCCCCTCTGGGAGAAGCGTAGACTTTGGGCTCTAGGACTGCACCCCCACAGCCCATCCCACCAGATTCCAGGGCCTGAGCTTCTCCTAGTCAAGCAGGTAGAAAGGTTTGATCATCCTCAGCTCTACTAAAGGCTGAGGGGATGAAGAAATCTAGGTCTGCAGGGCAGGGACCCAGACAGGGGCCCAGGAGCACCAGCCTGGATGGCCCAGGGGCTCTGGCACAGGAACAGCGTCCTTCCAGGAGGAGCATCCACCTCCATCACCTCCCATGAGCTCCATCCATCTCCCATGAGCTGGGAGCAGCGTGGGAAGGTATTAGCAGAAAGGAGAGTGGGCAGGAGGTTAGTGAGCCCAGGGAGGGCTTGTGCAGGAAGCTGCCCTCCCACCTCCCCCTGGCCCAGCTCCTCTCCCCAGCACAGGCGGGTAGGTCAGAAGAAATGAGAGTCCTACCTAGATCAGAACTGACCTACTTTGAGAGTCAAGGTTGGAATGGCCCCCTCTTCCTGAGCAGTTTCCCAGGGCCTGGCACTGGGATGGGAGGTTTCCAGACCTGACTCTCCTCCTCGGCACAACTCTTCCTAGAGTGTACATCATCCTTATCTTACAACTGAGGGGAAGGAGGTTCGGAGAGGGTAAGTGACCTAGGTGAAAACATAAGTGATGGAGTCCAGATGCCACGCTGCTTGGCTCCCTTTCCACAGTGTGACCCAGCCTCCCTCAGAAATACATCCAAGAGGAAGGCAGCGGAAACAGGAGCAGAGCGCTGCCTAGGCGGCAGCACTGGCGGGGCTGAGATGAGCAAGGACCTGAGAGGCATGGCACAGGCAGGCTTCCTGCAGAAAGCGCTGCCTGAGTGAGAGGCAGGAGACAGAGAGACACCAGGTCTCTGAGATAACTCCTGAACAAAAGGCCAGCAGGTGGCCAGAGTCTGAACACGGGAACCCAGCAAGCACTGCCACCCAACAGCAGTACCCGAGGCCAGATGACAGGGGCCCCTGGGTGCCCAGAGGAATAGCCTCCATTTCTCTCCCACAAGCTTTCTCCTCCGGAAGAGTGCTCACCCTCCTCTGGTGCTCTGAGCTTCCTGGCACAAAATCCAGACGCTGCAGCAGCCTCTTTTTGGCAGGGTTTCATCAATTAATCTTTCATCCACATTGATTTCCTGAAAAATAACTTCCTCGTTATCCATCTTGCAGAGTTTCCACTTGGCAGTCTGAATGGCACAGGCTGCGTCAAATGCCAGTGCTCTCTGGGCAGGGGGAGGGCCAGGGCTTTGGAGTCAAATAGACCTGAAGGAGAGGCCAGATTCTGCCACCTTCCAGCTGCACAACCTTGGGTGAGTCACTCGGTCTCTCTGAACCTCAGTTTCCACATTTGTAAAACAGGTTAAAAGATCCCCCTTCATTAAAAAGACAGAACAACACAATTCATCTGAGATTTTTTACAAATAAGGGTCAAGTCTGTTTTTATTATTGTTTTTTCACTGGTCCCCAGGGAGATGGGGGCTCTCCAGCCTCTAGGCCTCAGAGAGGCGAAGTTGAGGGCACAGACTTGATATGTGTCCTTAAATGCTCCCCATCAATCCACTGGCCACAGAAGTCACAACTTACCCTGCAGAGCAAAAGCTGAGGTGTAATGGAGACTCAATATGAAAGCCAAGAAATGGGAGTTCATTTCAGCTGCAGAAATAAAGACAGAGGGTGGTGTGCTCTGAAACGCCTCAGTCACCCCTCTTCAGACCAGCCAAAGCCTGGGGAGGGTTGGGTGATGCCATTTCAGAAGTTCCAGGCTGTGACTCTCCCCTGTGGAACATTGGCTTCCTTTGCCCTCTGTCCATGCATGAAGGGAAAAGAGTTGAAAGTCCGTGTCAATGTGGGCCCTCTTTTCTGCTCCCTGTCCCCCTCATGCTGTGTGACCAAGATGATGCAGGCTTTGATGTCAGATGCCTGGTGTCAAGTCCTGCCTCCACCTACTGCCCCTCTCTCTGGCTTCAGATTCTTCTCGTAGAATGGGGATGAGACCCATTTTTTAGGTTTCTGTGAAGATCAAATGAAATAAAGTGCTTTTTTAGCCCTGAAGTGCTACCTACACATTGTTTCCTGCATCCCTTCCCTTTTGGACTGCCCCCCTTCTTCCCCAGTCAAGCCCAGGTCCCCCTGCTCTATAACCATCCTCACACACACTTCAAGGCATGAGTGGATCAGGGGAGAGCAGTCAAGACAGTGGAGTAGACAGACCCTGGGCTCACTTCCTCTCAAGAGCATACCAAAATCACACTTATCTGCAGAACAACAATTGATGGAAAAAAACTGGAACCTACTAGAAAAGATTGTCTACAGCTAAAGACATAAAGAAGGAACCACAAAGAAATGGGTGGCCAGTTGCTAATCAGGCAAGTTGAGGGAATGCAGAAACAAAGGAGAAGCCGTCAAGAAACTATAACGCAGCCATTAAAACAGGGTTCTGGTTCCTCCTGAAGGAATATACACAACAATATCTTTGACTTCTTCTGCCGGAACTAAGGCCGTCACCCAGGAACTTCACCCGGGTGAAGGATGGCAATTTCTAGCTGAGTCCAAGAGTCCTGGAGCACTGCCCTGTCACCTCACCCTCAGCCAATCAGAAGACAGTCGCATACGCTGCAGCCCTCACTCCAAAATTTTGCCTGTAAAAACTTCTCCCTGAAAACCATCAGGGACTTTGGGAGTTCTGAGCAGGAGCCACTCATTCTCCTTGCTTGACCCTGCAATAAACCTTTCTCTGCTCCAAACTGATGTTTCAGTTTGTTTGGCTTCACTGTGTATCAGACACACAAAACTTGCATTTGGTAAGTAGGAGGGGGGGACTCTCAATATAATCAAACTTCATTCCTTCCACCTTCCCCCATAGGTGACCCACAAACTGGAGAGTAATTATAGTACAGAGGTTATCCCACAGGAGTGAGAGTTCTGAGCCTCCACATCAGGCTCCCTGGCCTGGGGGTCTGGCACCAGAAGATGAGCCCTGAGAGCATTTGAAGGTCAGCAGGGCTTAATTGCAGGAGCCCTTCAGGACCCGGAGACATAGAGATGCCACTCTTACAGGGCACACACAAAACATCGTGGGCTGGGACCCAGGGTGGAAGAAGTAATTCGATAGGAGCCTGGGCCAGACCTACCTGCAGGTCTCGGAGAGTCTCCTGCAGCTCCCCCTGGGGACATAGACACTGGCAGTGGCCACCCCGGTAGCTGACTCTACGGGGAAGGCAGTGCCGGCCCGCACCACTGTGTGAGCTCCTCCCTCTCACTTTTAGCGCCAAGACCAGGCCCCGCCCAACAGCTTGCAGGCACCAGTGTTGGGATGCCTCAGGCCAAACAACTGAATGGGCAGGGACACAGACCACCTAAAGACTGCCTAAAGAGCCCATGCATGCATGCATGCATGCAAAGTCACTTCAGTCATGTCCGACTCTGCAATCCTATGGACTATAGCCCGCCAGGCTCCTCCGTCCATGGGTTTCTCCAGACAAGAATGCTGGAGTGGGTTGCCATGCCCCCTTCCAGGGGATCTTCCCCACTCAGGGATCAAACCTGTGCCTCTTACATCTCCTGCATTGGCAAATGGGTTCTTTACTACTAGTGCTACCTGGGAAGCCCAAAGAGCCCATAGGTGCCTCTAGACATGTTCCTGCCCACCAGAAGGCCCATCCACCAGTAGCAGACATCAGAAGCAGTCTAGGGACAAAACCTGCCATCTGCAAGCCACACCCTACCCAGGGACTAGCTGGGCCCTGGCCCTGCCCACTAGCAGGCCCATACAAGCTTCAGGGCCCCAGGCCCCACACCCAACTGTGTCAGGAACCAACCCCCACCTCTCACCAACCATCTGAAATGGCACCTGGGAGCCCTGTCCCTGCAGCCAGACTCCAGGAACCAGCTCTGCCTGCCAGTAGTCCTGCACTAATCCCCAGGCCCTGGCTTCACCTGCTAGTAGGTGGGGAGCAGCCCGAGAGTCATGGGACCCTGACTCTGCCCACCAGTGAGCCAGAACCAGCCCTGGGAATCTCTAGGGGTTCCACAACCAGCCCCCTCCGGACCAGGCCCTGCTAAATAGCAGCCAGTAGCATCTGTGCAAGGCCAGGCCTGGCAACCAACCAGACTCAGGGCTTACCAAGCCCACCAGACCACCTGCAGAGTCAGCCCACCACAATAGAAAGACCCATGCAGCTCTCTTAGGGGGAACCCTAGAACATACAGCTTGGGGGATGAGAGGGGAGTACACTGCTGCAATGTATAGGCCATCTCCTACAGAGTACCAGTTCTCCAAGGTCAAGAAATCTGACCAACTTAACCACATACACAGAAATACACAGCAGCTTAGACAGCCTGAGGTAGCAGAGGAATATGTTTCAGATGAAGGAACAAGATAAAATCCCAGAAGAAGAACTAAATGAAATGCTGATGGACAATCTACCTAAGGAAGGCAGGAGTGAATCAGGTCAGATGCAGAGACCAAAACTCAACAACAACAATGTGTTTCCCCCCCAGACGACCATGCATTTGTTGACCTGAAACAAACAGGCTGCCTGTAATTTCTCCAGCAAAAATGAGTTTATATGGGATCAGCCGAGAACTGCATTCCAGAGTCTGCAACCATGGCAAGACTCAGGCCAGTCTCCACGTGGCAAGGGAAGGAGAATACTCTTATAGAGGAGAAAAGGAACTTGGGAGGGCTGCAATAAACCAAGGGTCCAGTGCTTTTCATTGGCTGAGCCCTTGCTGGGAAGGAAGAGGACTCTTGCTTTTTCCTGTTGGGCTTCGCTAGCATCACAGAGCTCCCCCTTCTGGTCTCTTGACTTTCTTTGAATACTGCTACTGCTAAGTCACTTCAGCTATGTCCGACTCTGTGCGACCCCATCCCTGGGATTCTCCAGGCAAGAACACTGGAGTGGGTTGCCATTTCCTTCTCCAATGCATAAAAGTGAAAAGTGAAAGTGAAGTCGCTCAGTCATGTCTGACTCTTCGCGACCCCATGGACTTCAGCCTACCGGGCTCCTCTGTCCATGGGATTTTCCAGGCAAGAGTACTGGAGTGGGGTGCCATTGCCTTCTCCGTAAGGTTTCTATTCATCAATTTTTTACACATTAAAAGTGTAAATGTGTGGAGGGAAAGGAGAGAGCCCTTTCATTACAAGATTTTAGGAGAAATAAGCAGGTAGAAGAATTTAGGGGAGGAGGCACGGTTGGGTTCTTGCCTCTGAATTCTTATCGGTACCAATGCTGATTCTTGGGGGAAATTTGTGCAGGGTATCTAATTGTTCCTTTGTACCTTTGTTGTTCCTAGGTAACTTTTGCCCTTTGATGTGAAGAACTGACTCATTTGAAAAGACCCTGGTGCTGGGAAAGATTGAAGGCGAGAGGAGAAGGGGACGACAGAGGATGAGATGATTGGATGGTATCACTGACTCAATGGACATGAGTTTGGGTAAACTCTGGGAGTCGGTGATGGACAGGGAAGCCTGGTGTGCTGTAGTCCATAGGGTCGCAAAGAGTCGGACACAACTGAGCAACTGAACTGAACTGAACCTAGTTGTTCAATCAGAAGATATTGCAGGATCTTCCATTCTTTCATCACTATTTTCTTGGCCCAGACTCCCCAAGCTGGGAGACCAGAACTTATTCTCCCTGTGAAACTCCATGTTAGAAATTCTACCTATTGCTTCCTGACTAACTGACCACAGCTCTACTACTCATGTGGAGACTGAGGACCTAGAAACCTAGAAACACCCAATCATAGAGTTGAGATTTCTAAAATTTATTTTATTGAAGTATAGGGCTTTCCAGGTGGCTCAGTGGAAAAGAATCTGCCTGCCAAGCAGGAGATGAAGGTTTTATCCCTGGGTCAGGAAGATCCCCTGGAGAAGAAAATGGCAACCCACTCCAATATTCTCGGCTGGGAAATCCCATGGATGGAGGAGACTAGCAGGCTACAGTCCATGCAGTTGCAAAGAGTCAGACACAACTTAGCGACTAAACAATCAAAACATAGTTGATTTACATGTCGTGTAACTTTCTGCTGTATAGCAAAGTGATTCAGATATATATATAGATAGATATAGATATAGATACTTTTTCCTGTTCTTTTCCATTAGGGTTTATTCTAGGATATTGAATATAGTTGCCTGTATTTTACAGTAGGACTTTGTTGTTTATCCATTCTATGTATAATAGTTTGCATCTGTTTATACCCAAATCCCAATCCGTCCCTCAACCCCACTAAAGATTTTTTTAAATGCCCATCTGAATGACTCTTTGCTATGAATTTGCCATTTGGTCAAAAACAGTGATGGTTAAAAGCCTAGACTGCCCAAGTTCAAATTCTTAGCTCACTTAGTAGCTTGAGCTAGTTGCTTTTCCTGTGTGCCCAATTATCTCAAAAACAGAAGTAAGAATAATAGATTCTGAAAAGGATAAAATCAGTTAGTATAATTGAAGCATCTGAATAGTTCCTGGTACGAGGTAAGTTCGACATATGTTTGTAGCATCTGTTGTTGTTATTGTTGTTGTTGCCTTGCTGTGTGTTATTGTTGCTGAATAATCGCTGAGAAGGCGGTGGACTGAAACACACCTTGATCTTAATGTTCCCAGCGCCCCCAGCGTCTGTTTTAAGAAGCTCTCCAGGTGATTCTGATGCACACTAAAGTTTTAAACTTCTGGGCTAGAAGGGTGAACAGTAGCTCCCATTTAGTAAAAAAGTACTGATACCCTTAACCTGAAAAAAGTATGCAGACTCATTTATTATAAGAGAAAGGAACATGAAAATTATACTAAAGTATCATTTCTCATCATCCAATTGACAAAACAAAAAATTTGGCAATAAATTCTGTTGGTGAGTCTATGGGGAAATAACATTCTTATAGATCACTGGTGGGAATGCATAAGGTTACATTTGGCAATATTCAGCAAAATTATATATTTAGTCACCTTTTAAGCCATAACCCACATCTAGGAGTCTATTCTAAAGGAAGACTAGCAAAATACAAAGGGAAAGTAAATGAACGAGACTATTCATTGCAGCAGTATTTATAAAAGCAAAAGATTAGACACCACTCCAACACTGAGGGGACTGATTGAATAAACTACAGTACATCTGTACAAAGGAGTACTAGGCACCTAGGAAAAGGAATGATGATCTCTACCTTCTATTGTGGAGTGACCCCTAAGATACTGGGTTAAGCAAGAAAAGCAAGTGGGAATAAAGTATTATTTTACCATTTATCTAAAAGAGAAACAATATGCCTATGGTTTTTTTAAGAATATATATACATGCAACACTATGTTGGACTCTTCATGCCCCATCTTACATTTTCACCATCCATGCATTAGTTCCGTGCAGCCATTGCTTCAGCAGCCTTCTGTGCACAGCTGTAGGCTAGCACAGCTCTAGCCCAAGCTGCCTCTTTCTCTGAGATGTGCTGCCCGCCGCTGACAACCACTCTGGCTCATAAAGCATGCTTGGGAGTTCCAGGGGAGTTAACACCCCCATGGCAATCCTTGACCGACCAACAAGGGACAAGAGCACAGGCTCTGTGGGTCAATACTCCCAGCCTCCACGTCTTGAGCTCACAGTTCTGAGGCACATTATACAGTCCCTCAGAAGGTCTTTGGTGGCTTAAACCTCAATTGTCCTTTGTAGTTATCAGCTCAATAATTAGGCTGATCTTCTTACTTCTGTTTCTCTCTTCCTTTATCTCCCATTATTGTCTCCTGGGGTCACCTCCAAAAATTAATCACCTGCATACAGTCTTTGTCTCAAAGGCTGCTGTGTGGAAAAAACCAAACTAAGGCAAATACTATTCTATATTAACTATTTAAAATGTTGATGAGTACTTACAGGAACAGGAGAATAAAGTAGACAGAATAGGAGTAGAAACTAGATTTTACAAATATCTTACATTTTGGATTTTTGATACATTTATGTTTTTGCATAATTATAGAACAAGTTCAACTTCAAAAAGTCATCCCTAAAATTGAAAATAAAATGAAATAAAAACCTAAATGTGTTATAATGAGGCATAATTGCACAGAAAACTACTCCAAGTGACTTTAAAATACATAATTTAACTCCATATCCCTAGTGCAACCCAACCCTAAAAACAGATAGAATGTGAAAATAATTTTAATCTGCTTTCAAGAGTTATATTGATGGTGGTTGGGTTACTATTGCTATTATTCTAAGACTGCTATATGTGTCAGTTCCGTTCAGTCACTCAGTCGTGTATGACTCTTTGAGACCCCATGCACTGTAGCACACCAGGCTTCCCTGTCCATCACTAAATCTTGGAAATTGCTCAAACTCATGTCCATCAAGTCGGTGATGCCATTCAACCATCTCATCCTCTTTTGCCCCCTTCTCTTCCTGCCTTCAATCTTTGCCAGCATCAGGATCTTCTCCAATGAGTCTGTTCTTCCCATCAGGTGGCCAAAGTATTGGAGTTTCAGCTTCAGCATCAGTCCTTCCAATGAATATTCAGGACTGACTTTCTTTAGGATTGACTGGTTTGATCTCCTTGCAGTCCAAGGGACCCCCAAGAATCTTCTCCAAAGCCACAGTTCAAAAGCATCAATTCTTTGGTGCTCAGCTTTCTTTATAGTCCAACTCTCACATCCATACATGACTACTTGAAAAACCATAGCTCTGACTAGATGAACCTTTGTCAGAAAAATAATGTCTCTGATTTTAACATGCTGTCTAGGTTGGTCATAGCTTTTCTTCCAAGGAGTAAGTGTCTTTTAATTTCATGGCTGCAGTCACCATCTGCAGTGATTTTGGAGCCCAAGAAAATAAAGTCTCTCACTGTTTCAACTGTTTCCCCATCTATTTGCCATGAAGTGATGGGACCGGAATCTTATTCTCTGAATGTTGAATTTTAGGCCAGCTTTTTCACACCTCTCTTTCACTTTCATCAAGAGGCTCTTCAGTTCCTCTTCATTTTCTGTCATAAGGCTGGTATCATCTGCATATCTGAGGTTGTTGATATTTCTCCCAGTAATCTTGATTCCAGCTTGTGCTTCATCCAGCCCAGCATTTCTCATGACATACTCTGCAAAGAAGGTAATAAGCAGGGTGACAATATACAGCCTTGACATACTCCTTTACTGATTTGGAACCAGTCTGTTCTTCCATGTCCAGTTCTAACTGTTGCTTCCTGACCTGTATACAGATTTCTC
The DNA here is from genome assembly GCF_019320065.1 of Cervus canadensis. NCBI lineage: Eukaryota > Metazoa > Chordata > Mammalia > Artiodactyla > Cervidae > Cervus > Cervus canadensis. The sequence continues at coordinate 38,272,034 of NC_057396.1, forward strand.
AGGAGGCAGGTAAGGTGGTCTGTTATTCCAATCCCTTTCAGAACTTTCCACAGTTTCTTATGGTCCACACAGTCAAAGGCTTTGGCATAATCAGTAAACCAGAAGTAGATGTTTTTCTGGTCTTGCTTTTTCTATGATACAATGGATGTTGGCAATTTGATCTCTGGTTCCTTTGCCTTTTCTAAATCCAGCTCAAACATCTGGAAGTTCTTGGCTCATGTACTGTTGAAGCCTGGCTTGGAGAATTTTGAGCCTTACTTTACTAGTGTGTGAGCTAAGTACAATTGTGCAGTAGTTGGAACATTCTTTGGCATTACCCTTCTTTGGGATTGGAATGAAAAACTGACCTTTTCCAGTCCTGTGGCCACTGCTGAGTTTTCCAAATTTGCTGGCATATTGAGTGCAGCACTTTCACAGCATCATCTTTCAGGATTTGAAATAGTTCAACTGGAATTCCATCACCTCCACTAGCTTTGTTCGTAGTGATGCTTCCTAAGGCCCACTTGACTTCACATTCCAAGATGTCTGGCTCTAGGTGAGTGATCACACCATTGTGAATATCTGGGTCATGAAGATCTTTTCTGTATAGTTCTTCTGTGTATTCTTGCCACCTCTCCTTAATATCTTCTGCTTCTGTTAGGTCCATACCGTTTCTGTTTTTTACTGTGCCCATCTTTGCATGAAATGTTCCCTTGGTATCTCTAATTTTCTTGAAGAGATCTCTAGTCTTTCCCATTCTATTGTTTTCCTCTATTTCTTGCATTGATCACTAAGGAAGGCTTTCTTATCTCTCCTTGCTATTGTTTGGAACTCTGCATTCAAATATGTATATCTTTCCTTTTCTCCTTTGCCTTTAGCTTCTCTTCTTTTCTCAGCTATTTGTAAGGCCTCCTCAGATAACCATCTTGTCTTTTTGCATTTCTTTTTATTGGGGATGGTCTTGATCACAGCCTCCTGTACAACATCACAAACCTCCGTTCATAGCTCTTCCGGCACTCTGTCTATCAGATCTATTCCCTTGAATCTATTTGTCACCTCCACTGTATAATGATAAGGGATTTGATTTATGTCATAGCTGAATGGTCTAGTGGTTTTCCCTACTTTCCTCAACTGAAGTCTGAATTTGGCAATAAGGAGTTCATGATCTGAGCCACAGTCAGCTCCTGGTCTTGTTTTTGCTGACTGTACAGAGCTTCTCCATCTTTGGCTGCAAAGAATATAATCAATTTGATTACAGTACTGACCATCTGATGATGTCCATGTGTAGAGTCTTCTCTTGTGTTGTTGGAAGAGGGTGTTTGCTATGACCAATGTGTTCTCTTGGCAAAACTCTGTTAGCCTTTGCCGTGCTTCATTTTGTACTCCAAGGCCAAATTTGTTGTATGTGTATATAGGAAAAATCAATGAGAATTATATTGATGTCACTGAGAGCCTATATTTGCAACACCAATAAGATACAGATATAAGATTGATGAGATTGTTTTTAACCAATAACTCATTTGAGTTAGAAGTATCAGTTAAAAAAAAACAAAACAATAAAGAAAATGATAAAAAAGAAAAACCTCATAGTATATTTAGTGTTAAAATAAATGTATATTTTCTTGCCCTGTTATTTTTAAGAACTAGAAACAATGATTAAAATTATTAGAAATAGTATTAGTGACAAATCATAGTACCCATATTATGGCCAATTAAAACCATTTCCCATCTTTTAAAAAAAAGTCTCCATGGAGAAATGACTGATTCCAGATTAGGGCAAGAAAGAAATAAGATGAATATGGAGCATTTTGCCATACCAGAAAGGAAGTGAAGGTGAAAGTTGCTCAGTAGTGTCCAACCCTTTGCGACCCAATGGGCTATACAGCCCATGGAATTCTCCAGGCCAGAATCCTGGAGTGTGTAGCCTTTCCCTTCTCCAGGGGGATCTTCCCAACCCAGGGATCAAACCCAGGTCTCCCACATTGCAGGCAGATTCTTTACCATCTGAGCCACATGGGAAGCCCAAGAATACTGGAGTGGGTAGCCTATCCTTCTCCAGGGGGTCTTCCCGACCCAGGAATCAAACCGGGGTCTCCTGCATTGCAGGCAGATTCTTTACCCATTTAGCTATCAGGGAAAGAAGTCATCAAAGCCCATTGTGGCAGTAGTGGTTTAGTCGCTAAGCTGTGCCTGACACATGATCCTATGGACGGCCTTAGGCTGCGCCCAAGGGTCTTGGGAGGCCACCTGAGTAAGTTTCTGCTAGTCAGGCAATGAAGGGATGACATGAACACTAATAAGGAGATGCTTAGCACTGCAATGGATTTAAATGCAACAAACATGTTTACAAATTGCAAATTGATAAAGGGAAAGAATCTAGTGTTTTGCTGCCTTTTTTACATGATTGTACATGATAACAATGAGACAGTTCCTGAGAGGAAGTTTCTCGCCATAGAAATATATTCTAATTTAATAAATATTTTAAGAAATGATCAAAGTAGAATATCACCATTTTGCAAACCCTGATAAATTAATGAGTCTAATTAATGATTATCTACAGTTGTAGCATCACAAAGGAGAAGAACTAGATATTACTACAGGGAGACAAGCAGCAAAATTCAGATTGGGGGAAATTCTACAAGACAAAAGGCTCAGCTTCTTCAACAAGTAAACTTTTGAAAAGAAAGTTTAAAGAAAAAAAGAGTAAAGGACCGTATAGACGAAATGTTTCTTAAGAGACATAACTGTGATGTATGGACCTTATTTGGATCCCAGTTAGGTTTGGCATACATGTCAAAGACAGGTCTCTGTTTTGACCATGGTCCCTGCTCTGACTGATATCAAACTTCTCCATCCTAGGGGACTAATGAAGCCTATTGGAAGGACGTCCTAAGCGGGCCATGGTAAGTATTCACATACCCTGACCCTTTAACCCATCATCCCTTTCCCCATCACAGCCGCCAACCCCTCCCACTGTTCATGACATCAGTGCTGAATTCCGTGTCTGCTCTTTGGCTTTTATTCCATCCTGTTCTTCGCTGTCCTGCTTATAGACCACACTGTCCACTGTCCTGTTTTTTATTTCATCCATCCCTCCAGAGGTGATGCTCTATACCAGGGGTCCCCAACATTTTTGGCACCAGGGACCAATTTCATGGAAGACAATTTTTTCTCGGACCTGAGGGGATGGGGAATGGTTTCAGGATGATTCAAATGCATTATATTTGTTGTACACTTTGTTTCTATCATTATTACATTGGCTCCCGGCTGAGCACTGAAGAATTGATGCTTTGGAACTATTGTTCTAGAGAAGACTTTTGAGAGTCCCTTGGACAGCAAAGAGATCAAACCAGTCAATCCTAAAGGAAATCAACCCTGAATATTCATTAGATGGACTGATGCTGAAGCTGAAGCTCTAATACTCTGGCCACCTGATGCGAAGAGCCAACTCACTAGAAAAGATCTTGATGCTGGGAAAGATTGAGGGCAGGAGAGGAAGGGGGGCGACAGAGGATGAGATGGTTGAATGGTGTCATAGAGTCAATGGACATGAGTTTGAGCAAACTCCAAGAGATAGTGAAGAACAAGGAGGCCTGGCATGCTATAGTCCAGGGGGTCACAGAGTTGGACATAACTGAGGGACTGAACAGCAACAAGCTCCACCTCAGATCTTCAGGCATTAGATCCTGGAGGTTAGGGACCCCTGTTCTACACTACGTGCCCACTAAGTCCTGGGCTCCCCACCCCACCCCTCATCCAGGTTCTCCCTCCATCCATGCTGTCTTAAATAGCACTCCACTGTCCCCTACACTCACTCTCCAAACTCCACATTTCATTCCTCAGCTCACTGGGCCCGTCAGCACCACCAGATAGTACACATGCTAACCTAACTGCACCCACTCTTTCCTGGCCAACCATTATCAGGGGCTCTCAGATTGTCCGAGTGAGAGTGGTCTGCTTTTGCTGATGGGTATTAGTCATGGGTCTCTAAGAGAGCCTCCTTCCAAGAAGTCTAGCAGATGAAATCTCACTCTGCCCATTGGGATTGATAATAAGTTCAGGCCCATCAGAAGTCAGGAATGGGCTGACTTTTACAGAGGGCTAGACAGAGTTCTGACAGCTCCTATGAGTTTTCTCCCAATCTGGTTAGCTCTCTTGGTGGGGGTGGGGGGAGGGGGAAGGCGGGGGTTAGGGCAGCGACATTGGCCTCTTACCTTTGGCAGGACTCGGAACACTGTCTCCAGGGCTGGGGTAGCGTCTCAACTTAGGGGCATTAAGATCAGGCAGGTCATCCAGCCCCAGAAGGTGAAGTCTACTTTAAGACTTAAAGGGCTACTTCAGGGCTAACCAGAGAGACATCCAGGGCCCTGGCTAACAACAAGCAGTTGTGACAGCCAGATGACTTGTACGCATGCTTTCTGTTTCTCACTTTCAAAGAGTAAAAGATGAAAAGTAGATGAATAATTTATATTAAGAAATATGATAAGGCAGGCCAAAATGAAAGGAAATAAAAGTAAAGGCATTATTCCAGGAGGAAAACATGAACATAAGCAAAGCAATAGAAAAAGCAAGTCAGTTTTCAAAGCCAGCTGTGCTTGTTAGAAAGTTTTTTCTTGCCCTGGGTTCACACCCCTCCTCCTGCAATTCTACTCCTCTGCACAGCGTCTGTCTTTTGAATGGTATATAATTCTGACAATGCTGAAAAAAAGGCATTTCTGTCCCCATTTTACTGGTTAAGTCCTGAAGCTTGAGGGGGTCACATGATTTGCATGTTGCCACCCAACCAAATGGGAAGGAACCAGGGTGTGAACCCAAGTCTGTCTGATGCTAAAGCTCTTTATCCAACTCTCTGCTGCCTTGGGTCCAATGCCTACTTCTCTTTTCCCACAAGCGCCCTTCACAATTTCTAAAACAACCTCGGACTCCCCACCTCTTCCCCACTCCCAGACTCATGCTCTGTCGCCCACCAGCCCCAGTCCCTTCATCACTCAGCATGACGTGGTTTCAAATCTCTGCATCTTTCTTCCCTGAATATGTTCCAATTTGCCCAGATCCCCTTTAACATATGAGGCCCAGAGGTGTACACCAGTTTTCAGATCCAGACTGATGAGTTGACCAAAGCAAAACCTGCAGGGATTTATCTCTCGCTTTGATGAGGAATCAGAGCTGACCGGAGCACGGTTTAGGATGGATTCATGAGCCCTGCTGACAGCTGCAACACAGAGCCAGCCCGTGATGGGTGCACACTCAGCTAAAGCTCCCAGAGCTTTGGACCCCGGCCTCTGCTAAGCCATCTCTCCTTTTCCTACACTTGAACGGCTTGTTGTTTTGAACCTCAGTTCAGAATTTTCTCACTACTGATTTCAATTCCATTCGACACACACCCATTGAGCTAGGCACAACAGCCAGTTGCTGGGGAGCCCAGTTAACAAGACATTATTCATCTACACACTGTTTTGATTAACAAGACATTAATGATCTCCACAAAGAGACATTGCTTTGCCAACAAAGGTCCGTCTAGTCAAAGCTATGGTTTTTCCAGTAGTCATGTATGCATGTGAGAGTTGAACTATAAAGAAAGCTGAGAGCCAAAATATTGATGCTTTTGAACTGTAGTGCTGGGGAAGACTCTTGAGAGTCCCTTGGACTGCAAGGAGATCCAATCAGTCCATCCTAAAGGAAATCAGTCCTGAATGTTCATTGGTAGGACTGATACTGAAGCTGAAACTCCAATACTTTGGCCACCTGATACGAAGAACTGACTCCTTGGAAAAGACCCTGATGCTGGAAAAAATTGAAGGCAGGAGGAGAAGGGGACAACAGAGGATGAGATGATTGGACGGCATCACCGACTCAATGGACATGAGTTTGAGTAAGCTCTGGGAGTTGGCGATGGACAGGGAAGACTGGCATGCTGCTGTCCATGGGGTCGCAAGGAGTCAGACACAATTAAGTGACTGAACTGAGCTGAACTGAACTGAACACTGTTTTTGTTTTCCAGGTTCTGGTCGGCTCAGAGCCCCTCAAGGAACTCCCTGCCCCCACCCCACGTCGCCCTTCAGGGGGCCTGGGACACCATGCACTCTGTCCACTGCCTGGCCTTCCTCAAGAATAGAGCCACACCTTGCAAACCACAAGCCTCTGGAGTGGTTTCTGAGTTGACCATCACTACACCAGTCAGGGTGTTTTTGTTAGTGAGTGAACAGCTGCCAAGAACATTTCAAGAGATGATTTACTTGTTCTCTGAGGTTGTTTACATCAGAGCTCTCTGTTCCCTTCAGAGCCTGTGCCTCCCATGGAAAACCTGTCACCATTTGTGATCTGAGAGGAGCCTGCTTGCCTGAAGGAAGAAACTGCATATATATATATATATATATATATATATATATATATATATATATATCTTTTTTTTTTTTCCCCACACAGTGAATAATGCCATGTTTTCTCACTTGCCCAAGGGGTGTTCTCCTGGCCTGGAAATGGATGTACAAGTACCAACGGCATAAGCTGACCCAGGCCAGGACCCTGCCCCAGTGAAAGATTCTCCATAGTTTGAGGTGCTATTTCATGGTACCTATACCCTCTGACTGAGCGACTGAACTGAACTGAACTGATACCCTCTGGCAAGCTGATAGTGCCTGGGTTGAGTTCTGAAAATTTTAATTCTTTAAGGACAGGAGATCATAGTATAATTCTGTGTGTGTGTGTGTGTGTGTGTGTGCTCAGAATGTCTGACTCTTTGCAATTCTGTGGAACTGCCTGGCTCTTCTGTCCAAGGGATTTTCCAGGCAAAAATACTGGAGCAGGTTGCCATTTCCTACTCCAGAGACTCTTGCCGACCAGGGATCGAACTCTCATCTCTTGCATCTCCTGCACTGGCAGGCAGATTCTTTACCACTGCACCACCTGGGAAACCCAGAATGATTCTAGTCCTTTCCAATTAGTCAACACAAAGCTTGAGTTTTGGCTAAAGTGACTTGAAACTTGGTTTAGTATAAAGCATGGCTACATGGGACTTCCCTGTTGACCCAGTGGTTAAGACTCTGTGCTCCCAATGCAAGGGGCTCAGGTTCAATTCCTGATCAGTGAACTAAGATCCCACATGTGGCTTGGTGATGCAGCAAAAAATGAAATGAGGTAAGATAAGACAAAATAAAATAAAGCATGGCTACATGGTGGTGTGATAAGAGCTCTAAGCTGGGAGCCAGAAGACCCAGGTCTGGGTTCAGACTCTAGTACTAACTGACTGTATGACCTTGGACAAGCTGTTTATACACTCTGGGCGCCAGTTTCCTCATCTACTACAGTAAGAGGACTAATATACAGGCTCTCCAAAGGCATTTCAGACTGTGACATAATACAGTATTATGAGTTATAAGCATGGCTGCAGAGCCAGAGTGCCTAGGTTTATACCCCGGCTCTGCCATTTACCAGTTGCATGACCTGAGGCAAGTGTACTTAAATTCTCTAAGCCTCAGTTTCCTCTTTGTAAAATGGTTATAACGCTAGTACTTAGTGAGTTTGATCCCTGGGTTGGGAAGATCCCCTGGAGAAGGAACCCACTTGCCTGGAAAATCCCATGGACAGAGGAGCCTGGGGTTGCGAAGGGTCAGACATGACTGAGCGACTTCAGTTTCAGTTAGTTGGTGATGGTGCTCTTGTTGCTTTTGTTTTTAATTACCAGCTGAGCCTAGCCTTCACTCTCGGTAGTAAAATAAGCTGCTTTTGAGACAGTCAAGGACATGGAGGCTTTGTGTCTCCAAACATTCCTCTGGCAGAGGTTATCTGTAGGTAGAGGTCCTGCACGGCACAAATGGGGGTTGGTACCCATGTCCCCCAGCCCAAAAGAGCCAGGGACTTTGATTCAGAATGCTACTGTTAGGTCCCGAGTTTGCATGAAGACCTGAAACTGTTTTACAGGCAAGACCCAAGAGAGCTCTCCTTCCTTCGGCACAGCCCACACTCCCAGCCCCTCTGAGTGACCCAGCAGGGGTGGGGAGTCTCCTCCACCGCTTTCCAGTCTGCACCAGCCCAGCGGGGAAGCTCCTGGGTGTGCAGCTACTCCTCGCTTCCTGCCCTTTCAGCCAAAGGTGAGCTGTCTCTGGAAAGGCCTTTCTTCCCCTGGAAAAGGCCCATCGAGATGGCAGTGACAAAAAGTGAAGAGCTGTCAAGCTTCTGGCTTTGCTAACCAACTGAACTTTGAACAGGAAGGGAAGAAATGAAAAGTCCTGATGGCTTTTTCCCGAGCCTTAAATACTGCCCATTGAGGTCGTTTGAGGACAGGCCTAGATGGCTTTCTGGGCATTGCTTCTTGCTCTTGCTAATTTACCTTGTACCTCAGATAGCTCAAGGGAGGCCCGTAAATGGCAATGCTCTTTTCCCGGACTGAGATCTCAATTTATCGAGTGGTCAGCCAAAAGCTGGAATTTTTTTTTTTACTGCGCTGGGTCTTTGTTGCAGCACACAGGCTTTTCTCTGGTTGCAGGGCACAGGCTCCCTAGTTGTGGCGTGCGGGCTGTAGAGCACGCAGCCTCAGCAGTTGCAGCACACAGGTTCTCTAGCTGCCACGTGCTGGCTTAGTCACCCTGCGGCATGTGGGATCTTCACTCCCTCATCAGAGATCAAACCCGCATCTCCTGCATCGGAAGGCAGATTCTTAACCACTGGACCACCAGAGAAGTCCCTAAAGCTGGAACTTTGTTACTGAAAAGGCTGATACAGGAGGATAAGGCTGTGGTATATCACAAAGGACTTCCTTATAATAAACCCAGAAGTGAATGGACACCCCAGTCACAGAAGTCATGGACAACCACGGCTCCTCACCCTGATGCCCGCCCTGGTCACCCTGCCTGGTCACTCAGCCCTAGGAAGAAAGGGGCCAAGCTGTACATGTCTACTTCCTTGTCCCAAACACACCCATCAAGGAAGAAGCCAAGAGGGTTGTATAAACTTGTCCTCCACGTGGAAGGGAACGTCAAAGATGGGGAATAAGTGTTCCCTCCAACAGCCTCCTGTCTGCTTTGCCAAATCCACCCCAACCTTCCCCACTCACTTCCTGGGCCTTCCTTGGTGACCCTGGTCCATGTCAGTGGCTTGTGTTCTACTGAAGTGTAAGATCTTCAGTGTAAGGGCCAGGATAGTCATCTTCATCCATGCAGTGGCTCAGTGTGCTGGCTATGGGACTCTGCCATCTACTAGCCCTGTGGCTTTGTACCAGTTATTAGCCTTTCTCTGTGGGCCTTAATTTCCTTCCTATAAATGGTACAATAAGAGGACCTACCTCATAGGGCGGTGTAAAGATTATTTCAGATCCCTGTTGGAACAGTACCAGAGCTATAGTTTCAATGAGGATGATGATGGTGCTGGTGATGATGATCTGTATAGCCAATAATTGGCAAAGGCTCACTAATGGAAGGGGATAAATTGGAACAAAAGGGACTGCCCTGCTCTATCTCTTTCACTTGAACAGCCTGGCTCCCACAGATTCTCTGGCAACTGCCCACCCTCATCTGCCCCCTTCCCTGATGGAAGGCCAGAACAGGGCCCCAGGCCTCACCAGGATCCGTGTATCCCAGGAACCAGCAGCCACAGCAAGTACAAATGAGGGCATCTAAAAGGATATTGCCCTTGACCTGCTGGTCAAGCTCCCCTGTATCAGATGATATAACTCTAAAGAAATGAGAGGTGAGCCTTGAGACCCCTGTTGCCTATGAGTAATGACGTTGGCCAAGACATAGACCTGGGATACCCGCCCCCCCAAGTCCCAAAGTCTGCTCCTGGCTGAGAAGCCACAGGGCCCCAGAACGGGATAGCTGAAAACCAATCTCCTTACTGAGCTCGAAGGTTGGGGGCCTTGGGGAGCCTCCTGTAGAGACAGCTGTAGTGGCAGCACAATTTCCTGACTGAGCCCATGAAGCTGATTTCCAACAGGAAAGTCAGTAACCTGGGGACCAGAGTTGAAACCCAGGATGACCTGGACCAGCTCTAAGCCCAGTCCTAAACCAGACCAGCCCTGGACCTAGCCCAAGCCTGAGCAAGGCTTCTCAATCAGGCCCAGCACCAAACTCCCGCCTTCCCAAGCTCAGGCGGACTCCTGGGCCAGAGGGGTGGGTTTGTACATCTGGGTCCCACAAGTGCAGAATCACCAAGCGATTAAACTTGCCTTTTATTGTGGCCCTGAGGGTTATAAACAACCAGGCCCGACATATGGGTCATTCCTGAGACTCCTGCTTCATTGCTTTTAAGAGTCCCTTGGTGGTCAAGAATTTCAAAGCTGCTAACTCCATGGTATATTAAAGTGGAATAAATTCCTCTGAATGGTCCTCAGGTGAGACCCAGTACTGAGCAAATGCCTCTTTGTTTCCTATTGAAGGACCCAAGACTGACCTCTGGTGGTCTCTTAGACCAGCTAAAATACCTCCATCCCCCATGTCCATCCTTGGACTCTTCCCTGTCTCTGACTCCTTCTCACTCTCTGTGTCTCTCTCTGTTTTAGAGTTTCTCCATTTCTGTGTATATCTGTATATAGTGTATTTCTTACTGTGTCTCCCTCCCTTCTCCCCATGAGGCTCCCAACCCCTTAGAAATGGAGGTGCAATAAGATTTTAGAATGAGACTTTTGCCTTAGTTTCAACCTAGGCACCAATATGTGAGAAAACAAATAGGGAGATACCACATACCAAAATGACTGTAAAATTGAACTCTCCAAATATGCAAACTGACTAAGGAAATAGTCCTTAAGGAATTTGTTCATTAACCTTTCAGAGCCCCTTAGTCAGTTTCAAAAGAAAGTTGTCACCAACTTTTCCAGCTTCATTTGCATCACACACCCATCCCCGCTGTGTTGTATTGCTGAAAACTGCTCACTTCTGCACCCCAGCAAGCTGGAGGCTGTCAGAACTCTATGCCTAGGTTTACCCTGACATTTCTCCTTAGAATCCCTTTCCCTATCTTGCTTCTCAAAATCCTGTTTATCCTTCAAAACTAACCTCAAATGCCTGACCTTCCTAAAGCCATCCCTGACCCCCCAGAAGTGAACTGTGCCCTCCACTAGTTTCTCACCTTCACTTTTACCATAGCTCTCAGTTCTTTGCACCTGGTATCAGAGAGTATATGAGCACGCCTGTCTTCCCTACCAGGCTCTGAGATCTTTAGGGCATGAGCTGCACATGGGCGGTGCCTGTCAGAGCACATGCACATTGGTAAATGCTCAGTGAATGAGCTAGTGAATGGATCCTATTGGCAGGGGCTCTGCCATTCTTAAAGTAGAAGGATAGATGGCTCTTAAAGATTCTCTCTAGGTTTTTGCTAAAAGCCTGTAGGCCTTGACTTTAATTTTTAGTTGAATTTTATAGATAACTGTAGAATCACATGCATTTGTAGAAATAATACAGAGAAATATTTTGTACACTTTTCCAGTTTCCCCCAGGGGTAACAAAACATTTTATTTTGTTTTTCAAAACTATAGCATAATATCAAAGCCAGCACATTGATATTTATATAATTTACCCATCTTATTCTAACTTCCTCAGTTTTCCTTGTTCTCATTTGTGTGTGTGTGTGTAAGTTCCATACAATTTTGTCACCTGTGTAGGATCATGCAGGCTTCCCTGGTGGCACAGTGGTGTAAAAAAAACAAAACAAAAACCCGCCTGCCAATGCAGGAAACACAAGAGACATGGGTTCAATTCCTGGGTCAGGGAGATCCCCTGGAGCAGGAAGCGGCAGCCCACTCCAGTATTCTTGACTGGAAAATTCCATGGACAGAGGAGTCTGGTGGGGTACAATCCACGGGGTCACAAAGAGTTGGGCACGACTGAGCTACTGAGCATGCACACATTCATGTAGGATCATGAATCCACCACCTGAGCCAAAACAATGAACAGTTCCAACAGGGCAAGAGTCCTTCTTTACACTTTTATAATCGCACCCACCTCCTTCCCGCATCTCTCTTCCCCCAGCCCTATCCTCTGAAAACCACAAATCTGTCCTCTCATTTCTATAATGTTTTCATTTCAGGCATGTTTTATAAGTAGAATCATACAGTATGTAACATTTTGGTATTGGCTGGATTTTTGCTCATCAGAATTCCTTTGCAGATTTATCCAAGTTGTTGCGTGTCAATGGTCTATTTCTTTCACCACTGAGCAGCATTCCATCATATGTATGAACCACAGTTTGCTTAACCATTCACCTGTTGAAGGACATCTGGGTTGATTTTAGTTTCTGGCTTTTACAAATAAAGCTCCTATAAATGTGTGCTAACTTTTGTGTGAACATTGCTTCATTTCTCTGGGATAAATGTCCAAGAATATAATTGTTGGGTTGTACACTAGTTTTAACTTTTAAGGAACTGTCAAACTGCTTCCTGGAGTGGCTGCACCATTATTTTGGCATTATATATTCAACCTATTTTCTAATTGGACTGTTTGACTTTCTACTGTTGAGTTTTAAGTGTTCTTTGTATACTCTAGATGCTAGTCCCTTGTCAAACACGTGGTATGCAAATATTTTTCCCCAATCTACAGTTTTCTTTTATCCTGTTCACATAGGCTTTCACAGAGAAAAAGTTTATAATTGTGATAGTGTCTAATTTATCTATCTTCTTTTTTCCTTCTTTTTAAATTTATTTTATTATTATTTTATTTTATTGAAGTTTACTTGACATACAATATGTAACAGGTGTAAAATATAGTGATTCACAATGTTTAAAGGTTATACTCCATTCATAGCTAATTTATCCATTTTGTGCTATTGACATCAAGTTTGGGAACCCTTTGCCTACCCCTAGATCCTCAAGATTGTCTCATGTTTCTTTCTAAAAGCTTTATCTCCTGCATTTTCCCACTTTAATTTTTCTATAAAGTATGAGACTTTGATTGAGGTTCTTTTCTTTCTTCTTTTTTCTTTTCTTTTCTTTTTTTTTTTTTTTTTGCCTATCAATGGCCAACTGCTCCACTACTATTTGTTGCAAAGGCTGTTTAGCTTTCATTCTAATCTGGGCTAAATCAAGGGTATTTGAGGTTTATAATTATTCCCCCCACTCCACATGCACACACACACACACAGAGGAGAAAACAGCACAGAGTTTGTCAACAGTCAACACAAGTATACATATTTATAGCCAGTTACTAACCATCTTTAATAGTGATATTAAACTTGTTTCCAAAAAAATATGCAATGCATGTCATAGTTAAAGGTCTAATATCCATAATAAACAAAGAACTCTTAAAAATTGAGGACACAGGGCCCAAACACCTGATAGACAAATGGGCAACATTCATGAACAGATAATTTGCCCCCAAAAAATATTAAATGGTTATGAAGTTTATAAGAAGTCATCCAACTCATAAAAAGAGAAATTCAATTTAAAACTACACTGAAAAACCATTTATCTTCTATCGAAATAGCACGAATTTAAAACTTGGCACCACATTGTGTTGGCAAAGCTGAGAGAAATAAACCCTTTCATCCACTGCTGATAGACGTGCAAAATTGTGCAGCCTTATGGAGGGGAATTTGGCAGTATTTAACAAAACTATATATGCATTTACCTTTTGTTCCAGAAATCCACTTCTAGGAATTTACTTTAAAAACACACCTGCAACAATACAAACTGATATATGCACAAGTTTACTCACTGCAGCATTATTTGTAATTGCAAAATGTTGGAAACAACTTAAGTGTTCATACATAGAAGATGTGTTGAATAAACTAAATTGTATCCATACAATGGAGTACTGTGTGTGCAATGGTAAAAGACAATGGACCTGCTCTCTATGAAGTGATATGAAGTGAGTTCCAGAACATATTTTGTAAGTAAAAAAACACACAGCAAAAGCTATATACAGTATTCTTAATTTTGTGTGAGAAGAGGAAATAAGAAATTTTCTTGTGATTGCTTACTTCATTGAGAAAGGAAATTGAGAAAAGACAAACCAGAAACTAATGAGAGTTGTTACCTAGAAGGGTGGATGGGAACCAAGTGGATAAGGGAGTAATACTTCAGTGAGAGTAATTTTTCACATAGTTTGGAGTTTGGAATCATGTTAATATTTTAAACATTAAAAAAAATAAATCAAATCAATATGGATTTCAGTTTGAAAACTCTAAAGTGGAATACAAACAGAAAAAAAAAAAAAATGAACCTAACCATAATTTAAAAGTCACATAACCATAGTGAAGAAGAAAAAAAACAAGATAATAACAAATTCAAGTAAATTTGTTTTTATTTTAAATTGGAGGATAATTGCTTAACAATGTTATGTTGGTTTCTGCTGAACAACAACATAAATCAGTCATAAGTATATGTATATCCCCTCTCTCTTGAGCCTCCCTCCCACCAGCCCATCCCACCCCTCCAAGTAAGTTTTAAACACAGTGCTTTGACTGTGTACCTTCAAAATGAAGGGGGGGGGGAAACCTGCAAATAAATAATTCCCCTATAGGCTTGGTTCTTACAGTGGTAGGGGTTAGCAATTCTGAAACCATTTTCTGTGGAAAATATGATTGAGCAAATGAATAAATAGATTGAAATGATGGGTATCAGGCTTCTCACTGTAAGAGACAGCTATTACAAACATGGGATGGGAGAAGTTTAGGATGAACCCTGTTGTGTAGGATTGGAATTAGTGGTATGGAATAGAGAGATAGCTATGTGTGTGTGTATGTTTTCTAGATCTTTAAGCTGAAAGGTGCTGGAAGCAATAATGTCCCGGTAACAATGAATACATCTACTGCTCAAATCTTATAAATATTATATCTTATAATAGTATAAGGAACCAGGGTTCCTTGGAGAAATGGTTGATTCCAAGGATGAGACAAGAACTTGGAGCATCTTGTCACAGAAAGTAAAGAAGTGCTCAGGAAATTATAGAAACATATCAAAAAATATAGGAACCAACTTGCAGGGGCCCCTTGTAGCTAGCTAAATCTGGGTCAGTATGAGTTAGAAAAATCACCATTTTACAATCATTATAGTAATAATATATTCAAGTAGGAATTAGCAATGGACACTAGAATTATCAATGGTGATATATGATAAAGAGACTATTATATGATAAAAGTATTTACATAGTTTTAAAGTATCCTTCCACAAATTGTTGTTGTTTAGTCACTAAGTCATGTCCAACTCTTTTTGACTCCGTGGACTGCAGCATGCCAGGCTTCCCTGTCCTTCACTAGCTTCTGGAATGTGGTCAGACTCATGTCCATTTGGTGCACTCAAGTCCATTGAGTCGGTGACGCCATCCAACCATCTCATCCTCTATTGTCCCTTCTCCTCCTGCCCTCAATTTTTCCCAGCATCAGGGTCTTTTCCAAAGAGTCAGCTGTTTGCATCAGGTGGCCAAAGTATTGGAGCTTCAGCTTCAGCATCACAACCACTTAATTACAAAGGAAAATGAGAACTTACAGTGGAGAAGCCTGGAAGACACCACCTTAATCAAGAGATAAAGGCTACCATCACCAGTAATGGGAAGAAACAACACCATGTCCCTTACAATGCAATGTTCAGAAAAGGACACAGTATCACTTCTATGATATTCAAGCTAAAAATGCATGATCTGAGTACCATCATGAGGAAATACTATCCAAACCCAAATTGAGGGGTAATTTAGAAAATAGCTGACCTGTACTCTTCAGAAACGTCAGGGCCAAAAAAGACAAAAGCTGAGGAAATATTCCAAATTAATGAAGACTGAGAGACATGACAACTAAATGCAATGTGTGAACCTGGATCAGATCCCAGACCAGGAAAAAAAATAGCTATAAAGACAATTGGCAAAATTTGAATTTGGACTGTGATCTGGGTGACAGCATTTTGTCCATGTTAAATTTCCCAATTTTGATAATTGTACTGTAGTATAAATGACAAATTACAAAATGTCCTCATTCTTAAAAAAATATATACCAACATACTTAGGGGTAAAGGGATATAATTAATGCCCTCTGCTGCTGCTTAGTCGCCTCAGTCATGTCCAATTCTGTGACCCTATGGACAGTAGCCCACCAGGTTCCTCTGTCCACGGGGATTCTCCAGGCAAGAGTACTGGAGTGGGTTGCCATGCCCTCCTTCAGGGAATCTTCCCAACTCAGGGATTGAACCTGGGTCTTGTGCATTGCCAGCAGATTCTTTACCACTGAGCCACCAGGGAAACCCGTAATTAATGCCGATTTACCCTCAAATGGTTCAGATATGTTTGCATTTAGAAAAAGAGAACAATGATCATGCAAATGGGTCCTTGGTATTATTGCAATTTTCTGAACATTTAAAATTATATCAAAATTAACAGTGTCAAAAAATATTTTTCAACTGATGGAATACTTTCTTAAAGGAAATTCATGCAGAGTTATTCTGAATGAAATGTTGGATGTTAGATCCAGACATCTGGATGTTTCTCTGAGTACATGGATTCAAGTTCAAAATTCCTGTTTGCAAGTTTACCTTGCCTTTATTGCTCTATTATGCCCCCTACCTGTAGTGAAGTTACTGAGCTTTTGTCTGCTCAGCTCTTACCCCAACCCTTTATTAACTGAATAAACTGCCTTTATCTCGTATAGCACTAGCCTGGGATGGAAGCCCCTGAAAGCAACAGAAGAGGGGTTGAGAAAGAAGATCCTCTGCTAATTTTCCAAGGCTATGGCTGGGATGGACTGAGGTCTCCCCAGGAGCTCTCATCAATAACAATCACACACGTAAATCAAAAAGGAACTGAGCCACTATGCTCCTTGAGAATGAAAGGGGGAAAAGAACATTGGTTCATGTTTGGACTGATTCTAAAATATACGGGAATGAAAGTCTTGGGGGTGATGAATTTCCCTTTAATGCTGTCACATCTGTGGTCCTGAGGTTTAACCTCTGATTTTTGGCTGTAAAACCAACATTATTTCTGCAAACTTGACACCAGATGCTGCCAGGGAGATATAGCTGAAGTGATAAAAATCTGTTTAACAGATTTAGTGAAGCAAATACAAACTAATTAACAATTTTGGAATTGGGATTAAACACTAATTCTTTTAAACCATAAAAACTGAGATGAACAAAAGGAAAAATGCCCTGTCTCTGTATAACTCAAAGAAGCCATCTGTTTGTCATTGAGAAAATGGCCCGACTGATAGATTTTGAACAAATTCCAACATATTTTTTATCTGGATTGGAATGCATATGGACAGTCATCCCAGAAAGAAGGCACATTACTTTCTGGCTAACATGTCAATCTGGGCTTCCCTGAAGCTCCAGAAAACAAGTTATTTGTTTACTGACTCAGAAATGAGGAGACAACGAATAAAGCAATCTCTTTATAAATTCTGCTTCAGACATATGGTTCCAACCATTAGGAAGGAAAGATGGCCCGAGGTTCCTTCTGACTTTGTTGTGCTGCAGCCACTGATGGGACACGGGTCTTTGGCTGTGGCTTTGGTGTCATCTTTCAATGATGAGGGGCAGGGGGAGCGCTGCTCATCTGCTACTGTTCTTAGGCTCTCCAAATTAAGTGAAGCCAGAGCTATGAGACTGTAGAAACGGAACTTGCTGTCCTCCCCTGGACACTCTAGGCCTCAACAAGCAGTCTGATTCTAGAACATAGGCTCTATGTTAATCCCACCCTAATCAGGGTTGGGTGATGGGGGAGAATTTTGTTTGCTCTGGCCCCAAAGTCAGTGGATTGCTCATCAAATTAGTCTGACCATTAACCCTAACCTGAGTGGCTCCTGAGAAGACCTCGGATCTGTTATGAGTTACTTGAGGGTGGAGAATTTGAAATCCCTGATGCCCAGCCCAAAAGCCTGCATATATTAATGCTCAATTAACAACAAGAGTAACAGGGACTTCCCTGGTGGTCCATTGGTTAAAACTCCATGTTTCCAATTCATGGAGTACAGGTTCAATCCCCGATTGAGGAACTAAGATTCCACAAGCCATGTGGGGCAGCCAAATACAGAAAAACAATAATAATAAATTACAGCTTAGTGCCTACTATGTACTGATACTGTGTTACCGCATTTAGTTCTCTCAACAACAGTATGAAATAGGTACTCTTATGATTCCTATTTTGAGGCTTCCCTTGTAGCTCAGTCAGTAAAGAATCCGCCTGCCATGAAGGAGACACAGGTTCAATTCCTAGGTCGGAGGGAATTTCCTTCTCTTCCCTGGAGAAGGAAATGGCAACCCATTCCAGTCTTCTTGCCTGGAGAATCCCATGGACAGAGGAGCCTGCAGGTTATAGTCCATGGGGTCGCAAGAGTCAGACACGACTTAGCAACTAAACCACCACCACCATGATCCCTATTTTACAGATAAGAAAACTAAGACCTAAGAAAATCAAGCAATTTGTCTAAGGTCATACAGCTCCTTAGTATTAAGACAAAGTTAAAATTCAGGCTGTGTGAATCCAGAACTAACTTCCACACATACTCTCTTGTATGTGTATACTGATCATTCAATCATTCACACCCCAATTCATTTTAAAATACATGTAAGATTATTTTGCAGAAATACAGCCAGTACCACTAAACTGAGACTATTGAGTTTTAGGGAAAATAAGGGTAGAAAGGTCAAGTTAATAAGAGCATCGGGAGTTAAAATGAAGTTGGCAGCAGCACTTAAGGAGGAGTTTGAAGTACTCTTGGAGGTTTGGTACTTGGATTCTTGGGGCAGGCAGAGCTGTGGGCATTCAGCTCTGGGAGGTAAGAGAAAACCCATCTTGGCCATGGTTATACTGACCACTGCTGCTGCTGCTGCTAAGTCACTTCAGTCGTGTCCGACTCCTGCGACCCCATTGACTGAAGCCCACCAGGCTCCTCCGTCCATGGGATTTTCCAGGCCAGAGTACTGGAGTGGGATGATACTGACCACTAATGGGCCATAGAAGGTGAGCTGCAGGTGAAAGAAGCCTGTTAATCGGACCCTGGGGAAGGCTCCGTGGATCAGGTGTTATATTGCCTCAGCCCAGGCAAGTCAGTGTTTGGAGGCTGAAAAACCGTGTTTCAATAACAACTCAGAATGTTTTGCTGGGTTTGGGGGTTACTACTGCCGGTCAGAGAGCAGTTCAAATTCTTTTCATCTGCCCAGCTTGTAAAAGGCAACCAAGCTCATGGGTCTCTGGGAGCTGCTTGAACGTTTCCTTGGTCAGAGTTCCTTCCTTACTCTGAAACATCCTTTATAACCAGAACCTATTCCAGAAGGCAGTTTTCTTGGGCCCTCCCAATGGCGATTAGCCAAAATTCTTCTGATGATAAACATATACACTCAAACATAGAAATGGCTGAAAAGTTATTCAGACTAGGGTTTCCGATCGATCTGTGTTTCTGGACAATGAGTGGTCAGATTCCACTACATAAATCACCCAATCCTATGCCCAGCAGTAGGTGGGATGACAAGCCCTCACCAGGGGAGGTCTGGCAACACACAGTCAGACGCAGAATGAGAGCCGAGGATCAGAACACATAAGAATAGATGAGCTGCTTCCGTTCCCCCAGTAAATCTGAGAGCAGGCCAGCTTTGAGGAGATAAAGATTAAAGTAGATAGAAACTAATCTGGGCATCCTCTGACAGTTTGAGTTTCTGGTATTCCCCTCCATTTCCCATAACAGTGAGACAGTCATCCCGTCAGGCTTTTCACATTCGCATTTCTCAAACTACAGCCTAGGGATGTTTTCTCTGGGTTCATGAGGCTTTAACTTTTTTAAAAAATATTCTGTTTTCATTTTGATGAAAATCTAAAAATGATCAATCTAAGAATCCTGTGGATCAACTGGCTGACAAGCTCAATCACAGAATTTCCATATCTGCATGTAGGTTTATGTTTATGACAGCATAGGCGATAGACAGTACTGCTTTACGTGTCTCGGGTTAATGAACAGTGAGCAAGACAAACCTCCACACAAACAATGCGATCACTGTTAGTTGAAGAACAAACACCCTCACTACATACTGTAGAAACAAAGGTATCACAATACTTATTGGGTTGGCCGAAAAGCTTGAACCTGAATGAACTTTTTGGTCAACTCAGTATAAGGGAGGCTATTTAGAATAGAGGAATGTTGTTCGTTTGTTGACACTTTATAAATCTGAAAAAGGTTTATCTGAACAGTAATGTTTGCAGTGTCGTTTATACTTAAATGTACATATTTGTTTTGGTCTTTAAGGAGATTACCCGTAGGTTAATGTCTGAACATATTTAAGTTAATTATGGTAAGAAAATAACTGGTCAGCCTTTTTTCATTAAAAAGGGGTCTATGAATCATGTAAGCTTGCATGCATGCTAAGTCACTTCAGTTGTCTATGACTCTTTGCAACTCCATGGACCATAGCCCACCAGGCTCTTCTGTCCATGGGATTCTCCAGGCAAGAATACTGGAGTGGGTGCTTCTTTTACTGGTAGCACCACCTAGGAAGCCCCATTTAAGCTTGGAGCACTATTATTTTCTGAACATTACATCATCAATTTCACTAATTCAGTACAGTTTTCCCTCTATTGGCCTGTGGGTGTGGCAAATATTTTTGACTGGTCAGACTAACTTTACTTTTTTATGGCCCCGCCTTGTTTACAATCCTTTCCCCTGAAGAATGCTGAATGCACCAGCAGCTTGCATGAAGAAACAGTTCATCTGAGCACTTTGTTCTAAATAGGAACAGAAAGTTCTGGAAGGTCCTCAAGGCAGGTCCTCGAGGGTTAGCATTTGGTGAGAAGGACAAAGCAGAAGCCTCACAGCAGATGGGGTAAGAAGTGGATCCAGAGAGGTGGCAAGACAGCCTTCATGCTCAACCCCACAAGATCTTTCCTCCCACAGGTATCTTTCCTCCACAGTATCTTTCCTTCCCACTGAAGACAGGACTAGCCCCAGAGCCTGAAGGAAGGAGGCTGGGAGGACAGAACCGGAAGCTGAAACTTCATTTCCCTCAGCTGTGGAGGGGTGATGGCTAGAAGGCAGGAGCCGGACTAGTGAACTGATAAATCAATGGCTGACTTCAAAGAAAGCAAATTATTTTAGGCATAGTTGACTGTGGACAGTGAAACACCAAGGCCATCCCAATGAACCATCACATTGCTTCTGACCTGAGTTGAACTAAAGAAGGGAAGTAAGGATCCACAGCAAGAAATTGCTGAAATGTAAAGACTTTGCCCTTAAGTCCCGTGCATGGCCCTTTCAACGTGGGCAGCCTGCTCTTGGACAGTGCAGGGACCCAGGAAAGAGGTGCCACCAGAGAGGGGTGACAGTCAAGGCCCACGCTGTCTGCTCTGAGACACAGCTCAGGGCTGCTCTTGCTTATCTTGAAACAAATACTTACAAAATCCAAGAAAATACTGTGAATGAAGAGATGGCCAAGCTCTAAGACACAGATCCACTTGGTTTATATATAAAACACATATGAATGTTTTTTAATCCCATAAAGAAATACACTTTCCCACTGTGTTGCTTAAGATATGCAAAATTTGGGGGGCCTATATTTCATTAATGTTACTGAAGACATAGGTATAGGGAAATACTTCTCTATCATAAGGAGAACAATAGTGTCAAGGTGATCCAAAAGGTAATGGATACACAGTTTCCATAGAGTCAAGAGACGCTTGAAAATGGGGGGAACTGTGCTGAGCTGAAGAGCACTCACTCTGACTACAGCAGGCCCTGATCATGTCTGCTGAATCTACTGTTTGCTTTGCTTAGGCAAATAGATCTGCTCAGCATTAATTCTAGCAGTCTGCAAAGGAGTGGAGGGTGATGGTTAACAGGCCATCCATCCTTCAAAAGTGGGCCAAACACTGGCCAATTTATCCAGTTTCGTGCTGAGCCTTTTTTTTCTGTAATACAATTTATCAATTGTAGAGTTGAGGATCAGATGTGTTCTGTTTATCAATTAACAACCTGTAACAGGTAATAGAGGTAGATTCCCGATGCAGAACATTATGATGTGTCCAGCCACATGTAATGAGGCCATTTCCACATCTTGGCCAATGGCCCACACTAACACAGCTCTGCTGATGTGAGGATAATGAATTCTATTAAATGAAGAACTCAACATAATGGCAGCTATTAATACCTTCTAATATTAATAGGTGGCATTCATCTTATGTAATAGAATCTGTCCACTTAGCAGGCAGTTCATTTCACAGCTCTTCCCCTGCTTCCTTCCTTAAGTGTCTTCTTACCACACTGACCACTGTCTGCTGGACATGCTCCAATTTGTCATCACTACTAGGGTGGGTACTGGAAGACACATGATAGCACAGAAAAAGTGGCCCCATTTAGGGCAGCTAGAGCTCTCCTCACCTAGAACCTCATCCTTCAGATGTCACCATAGGTGCCACTTCCATCAGGAAGCCTGCCCTGCTTGTCGCCTGAGCTTCAGTAACAACAAGAACTGAATTAAGTGCCTCCCATCAAGGTTCCCCAGAACTATTGGTTTGTCCATACCTACCATCACCCTCTATAAGCTCCTTCCAAGTAGGGTTTTGGCATCCCCAGACCAACGCATAGAAAGAATGCAAACAAATGAAAAATTTATTGAATGGATTATTAGATGGATGACTGAATAGATATATGGAAAAGTGGATGGATGGATGCTATCTGCCTTTTGAGAGATTCCATGCAGAGGAAGTGTTTTCCAATATGATGTTTTAATAGAGATCTCTCCACAAGATGGCGCTCATAATTTTCTTAATTTATGGCTTTATATAGAAAATTTTCAAATCTCACATTTTAAGCTGTCTTAGAATCATGATGTAGGTTTCACAGTCAATTTAACTTGTTTACCATATTGTCCACATTTCTTGTTCCATCGCATTTCACACAATTACAAACATGTTCTTTCCCCTGGGACGTCAAGACACACCTTGCATTTTGTTTTGACATTAGTTGGGCTGCTTTGTGGCTTGCCTGATGGCTGCAGGGTGTGAGGAACAATGTCAGTCAGTCCCCAGATAGCACAGGAAATGAAGGCAGAGTCCTTCCATGACTTCATTCCCCACAACAGAGTCAGCAGAAAAACCAAACCTTGGCTTGAAATAGCTATTAACCTTTGGATCCATGAATTTTGCCTTAATAAAATAATAACCTCTTGCATTCTACAGTGCTTTATGCTGTACAAAGCAATTTCACATCACCATAATAGTTTGAGCTCCTAAAAACTATGCCAGGCACTTTAGATGTGTTATATCCTTTTAACCCTCATACCAACCCAATGAGTTAGGTCTTAATACTTCCCATTTTACAGATAATAAAATGGAGGTTTAGAGAAGGGATGTAATTTGCCAGAATGATAAGTGGCAGAGCTATAGTTGGGACCCTAGTTTGTCTTTACTCCACATTAATTTGCCTCCCATTACCCACTGTGACATAAGCCACTTCAGTGTCAAGAGGGGGATGTTAGACAATAAGGGGGAAAGGGAAAGCCACATATACCTTCCTGTGAGGCACCCTTCATCCTCCTGCATTCTTATGTGTGCACACACACCTCAGAGCAGTTCCACAGGGGGGTAGTGAGTACTAGTTTCATGTACCCACGGTGCATACCCACATCGGCCAGGAGCAATGCCAAATGCTTTTTCATATATCTTTTCATTTCATCTCTATCTACCTCTGTGAGGAAGATATTATTATCCTATTTTACAGAGGAGAAAATTACAGCTCAGAGAAATTAAATGGTTTTATCCCGTGTCACCGAGGACCGCAGCGTAAAGGCTGGCTCAAACTCAGTTCCTTCTGACTTCAAAACTCCATGGCACCCTATGAGGTCGCCAAGGCCACCTGGGTGGAGGTAACATGGGAATTCTGGGCAGGACTCCTGGAGCTGCCTCTTTATCTGCTCTAATCCAAACATTCCTTTGGGCTTTTGCACATTCTATTCCTCTGCTGAAAATGCCCTTCCATATAAAGGCTGTCTGGAAAGCTTCTATTTACTGTTTAGAGACCCAGCTCAAATATCATTTCTCCCATGGTGCCTCCTCTGCTGGCCTCATTGCTAAACATACATGTGCATCCTCAGGCCATGTCCACTGTCTTTCTTCTGAGTCCCACTGCTCACCATACACACACACACACACACACACACACACATACACATGCACATGTTCAACCTGTGGCTCCTTATAGAACAACATGCATCCCACTGAATGGTGTCAAACTGTGAACTGCCTGCAAGCTAACAAGCCAGCCCCCACTTCCTCAGATACTAACAGAAGACCAGGGTTCTGTCATCTCCTTCTGCTTTTCCTCCTTATCCTTCTGTTGCTTTTTCTTCTTCACTCTCTGTCTTCAGCTCCTCTAACAGTGACCTGCTCATAGTAGGCACTTCAGCATGCATTCATCCCAAGTTGCTTTAGTCATGTCTGACTCTTTGTGACCCTGTGGACTGTAGCCCACCAGGCTCCTTTGTCCATGGAATTCTCCAGGCAAGAATACTGGAATGCGTAGCCATTTCATCCTCCAGGGGATCTTCCCAACCCAGGGACCGAATCAGTGTCTCTTACATTTCCTGAATTAGCAGATGGATTCTATACCACTAGTGCCACCTGGGAAGCCCAGGCACTTCAGCAGTGATCACCAAATGAGTGAAAGAAAGAATTTGAAGGAAGGCTGAAGGTCCAAATCTTTGATAATATGTAGCTATGAGACACAGATTATTGGCATATCTGTATGCAAGTGAAGAAGGAAAGGGCAGTGAAGAGAAAGACATGTACATAAACAGCAGATGGAGTCTGTGAAGACAGGAAGGTTCCCATCAGTGGACCAGTTAGAGGATCATGTATCTATTTGTAAGCACTAAAATCCCCAGCTAGAAATTTCAGGAATCCCTTGTATACTTTTTTTAAAAACCCACCTAAGATATATTCTACGCCAGGCCCCCAACTTGAAGAACTTTATGCATTAACTACGTTCATTTTCATAGCCTTTGTGACTGCCACGGGGAACTGACCTGAATGTGGCAGGAGCGACCCTCCAGGACTTCAGAGACCATGTAAGAAAAGATCGTGCAGCTTTGTCTGTGTCTCTGGACGCTTTGGAGCTTTCCACCAATAAGAAGTTCAACTACCCTGAGGCCACCATGTGCAAAGAGCACAGGGAAAGAGAGATGCCTGAAAAGCCCCTCTTGTTTCAGATCCAACTTCATGAGTGTTCCCAGCCCCTGCCTCAGACTGAAAGGAACCTTCTGTGTGACCTGAGCCCCTACAGCCACAAGGAGAGACCTGAAAAGGACTGCAGAACCCTTTCTACTCTCAGATTGCAAAGCAAAATACATGTTACTGGTCTGGTTTTTCTTTTAAATTATCATCATTAACACACAAAAACTGTAAATATTTAATGGATACAACTTGATGAGTTTGGAAATAAATATATATCCATGAAACCATCACCACAATCTATGAATAAATATATCTGTCATTTCCAAAAGTTTCCTCCCACCTCCATTACTATTATCATTAATTAGTGTGTGGTAAGAATACAACATGGGCTTCCCAGGTGGAACTAATGGTAAAGAACCTGCCTGCCAATGCAGGAGATACAAGAGAGGCAGGTTCAATTCCTGGGTTAGGAAGAACCCCTGGAGGAGGGCATGGCTACCCACTCCGGTATTCTTGCCTGGGAAATCCCATGGATGGAGGAGTCTGGCTGGCTACAGTCCATGGGGTCGCACAGAGTTGGACACAACTGGGTGACTTAGCACACACTCAGGCACAGAAGTTGTTGACTACAGGCTCAGGCTATTCAGTAGTTCTCTAGTTCTCCATCCATCTTGCCAGACGAAAACTTTGTGTCCTTTGACTAATACCTCCCTGTTCCCCTCAGCCTTCAGACCCTGGAAACCATCATTTTGCTCTCCGAGTCCATGAGTCTGACTATTTTAGATGTCTCATAGAGGTGATATCAGGCAGCCACTTTGTCCTATGTCTCGTGTTACTTCATTTAGCATGCTGTCCTCCAGGTTCATCCATATTGCCCCACATCTCACTCAGTATTATCTTTTTGAGATTTACAGGACTGATACGTGTATCTCAGCTCATCCTCTTTAATGTCAATGTGCCATTTCATCCTACAAATAACCCACAGTTTATCAACACAGCTATGTAACAGCTTAATAGGGAACAATATGGTCGTTTCCACTTTTTCTCTATTCTTAACCGTGCTGTCATAGACAACTTTGCATACACCTCCTTGTGCACAAGTGTGTGAACTTGTCTCGGGTATGTTCCTCAGAGTGGAATAGCTGATCCAAGGTAAGAAGTGTGACTGATGATCTTCAGTTCATCTTTCCAGATACCACCGTCCACCCTTTCCATTCCTTCTCTGGAGCCCAGAAAGCTGAATTCTATGGGCTAAATCAACAGGCTCCCCTGGCTTTCTGCCTCTTGTTGTGTTTGGCCAATGGAAAGGACCAACGGGAAACTGGAGCAAGGAGGAAAGGGAGGTCGGGATATTTATTTCCCCAGAGTCCTCCCTTTGGGATTACAGCCAGCTGGCTGGGTTCTTCCGTTAGAGGTCACAGGCTGTCTCCTGCTCACAGCCATCTCTGTCTCTAGATTCCAGTAACAGCTCCCTCAGCTTTCCCTTTCCAGCCAGAGGGTGGTTCAGTTCCCACCAACACTAGTTCCTGGGGACTCCACTATTCCTTGTCCTTTTCCTGCACCTTGTCCCTAACTTTCTAAATAGCCACATTTTTATTGAACTCTCCTCAAATTATCACATTGAAGTTTGCTACCTGCTTCCAGCCAGAATACCGGCTGATACAACATGCATCTTCAGTTTCACTGTAAATAGCTCCTGGAAGTAACTGCATACATCTGCACCCTCACAGATCTGTGTACGAGTTCCTACTGGCCCACATTCTTTCTAGAACTTGATGTGACTTGCTTTGTAACTCTTGCCACTGAGGATGAACAGGAGCATCTTTCTACACGTTTATTGGTCTGTAAGCTTCGTCATCTATAAGTTGCCTGCTCGCATTCTTTTCCCGATTTTCTGGCTTTTTCTTTTTCTCACCAATTCAAACAAGTCTTTCTGATATCCTGAATGTTAATTCAACTTGGACTGAAGAAAATCTTCTCCCAACCTAGGTCTTATCATTTCATTTGATTCAGACTATGACTTTCAATTTTGGATTGGTCAACACCATCGGTCTTTTTCTGGTTTTGCTTTCTACCATTTGTTTAAGATAGCCCTTCTTAACCAGAAAGCCTTAAAGATATTTTTTTATATTTTCTTCCAAAAGCTTTTCAGTTTTGCTTTTCCATTTTTATCTTTAGCCTATCTGGAATATATTTTGTTGCATCTGGTAAAAGGTGAGAATATAGATTTATTTTTCCATATAAATAACTAATGTGTTTGTTGATATTCTCTCCTACCTTCACTGGTTTATAATGTTACATCTGCCATGCTTCAAGACTCCACGTATGGGGCTGTTCCTAGGCTCTCCTATTGGTCTATTTTTCTATCCCTCTCCCAATAACACAATTTTTAATCAAAAAGTCTGAATTATCTGGTAGAGAAGTGCTCTATCACCTCCTGCCTAAACCTACTTCTTCTTCAAAGTGATTTCAGACCTACTTTTCCATGTGCATTTTGAGTTTTGATACTCTATATCAGATCACAGCAATTTTCTTCTAACTGTCTAATAATGTTAATAATAAATGACAACAATATGTTAGTAGTATATATTACAAATGGTATGTACTGTTATATAAAAGAATACATTTGTATAAATGTATAGAACTATTTTCTGCATTAAGAAAATCATATGAATTTTAATTTGCTAATGAAATGTATTACACCAACATATTCTCTCATATTGAACATTTGAATTCCAAAGACAAACCCTACCTGACTGTGTTATTTTTCTTAATACAACTGGTTTACCTAGAATTTTTGCATCTATGTTAATAAGAGAGATTACTCCATATTTGTTTCTTTTTTATCCTTGTCCATTTTTCAGTTAAATAACTCACAAATGGTAGTTTTCTCTCTCTTTGAATTATCTGAATTAGTTTAAGTGGGATTATCCAGTTTTTGAAGATTGGAACCCTTCTGTGAAAACCTCTATACCTGGTAGCTTTTGAACTAGATTATTATTTTTCTAGTTCATTTCATAGTTATAGGTGTAGTCAAGTTTTCTGGTTCCTGCTGTCACTTTTAGGGTGATACATTTTTCTTAGTATTTATTTCAAAAGTTTTCAAAAGCATTTTGTAAAGGAGCAGCTCTGCCATGGCAGCACAATGACCTTGAGCATCTCCACTTGGGCCACACAGGCAAGGCTTCTCCATGTCTGACCTATATCTTTGCACAGCACCCTGGCATCCTCCCAAGAACATGGCCAAGATAGGCAGGCTTGTGGGAAGCCATCCTCCTATCTTGCAGATCACTCTCTGTTTTGTAAGGTTGCTATGAGACAACAAAGTTTTGCTAAAAGAAATTCAGACCTCCTGTCTCCAAATCCAGTAGGCTTCCTTTTGTCCCATGCTCCTTCCCAGTCATCACAGGAAGGACCAAGCCCATCTGGGGTAGCCTCACACTCAAGTGCTTCTGAATTTCTGTCCTCCTCCAAGGTCAGGGTCTAGCTGGGGTTTTTATACCCTGTGGAAGCAGGGACTAAAGCCATGTGCATGGCTGTGTCCCTCTCTAGGCCGGGCAGGGTGTCTGGCACAGGGCCAGTGGACATCACAGGGGCTCAGAAAGCCTGGGTGATTGAGATGGATTGGCTTTTTGAATTGAGGTGCCTCAGACACAGAACAGTGCTGACTCGGAACCACACTCCTGCAGTGACTCATACATAGGACCCTTTAATGGGGAATTATGGAAATATGCTGCCTGGAGCTGTCTTAATTAAGAACAACCTGATCTTGATTGCAGCCTCTGAAAGGACTCTCCTCCCCATCCTCTCCTCTCCTTTTCTCCTTGACATCTAGAGGCAGAATCCGGCAGCCTTTGAAAAGGCTTTCCTTCTCCCAGTAACACTGCTGACAGGCTCGGTTTGAAAACAGTTGAGCTAGTTGGGGCTGGCAGCCCTTCAGCCAGCATGAGGCTCCCTGATGGGCAACCTAAATCAGTGGTTAATAGAGATCTCGCTGCACCTGTGTTGACCTACCTCTTAGTAAAGGCTGGGGCTGAGCTCAGAAATAGGCTGAAGACAATCAGGTTGTATATTCTTCCCAGCATCATCTACCTACCCCTATCCAAAGCGAGTTGATCCTGGAGATGATATTCCAACCAGAGAATAAAGATGGATTACTTGTATCCCCACCACCTCTCAGCTCCAGTCCCCAACGTTGAGGGCAGGCTGAGTCTGAGTCCCCAGAGGGAGGAAGTGTGCCAGCAATCTCTCTCCATGTGCAAGGACATCCTATTAGGATGCTTGGGGAAGGTCTGGCTTCCCAAACCAAGTTCCAGACCCTAGCCCAGAACCAGACACCACTTGGCAGCTTCCTGGCAGCTCAGATTCCCTCACTCAGCCCCTCCCAGGAGTCTCCATCACCAGGCTTCATCCACTTGTCACATCTTCATTCAGTGAACATTTATTTGCTAATGTGTCCTGACAATCTGTGGTTCCACATCCTTCCTTTCCCACACCCTTTTCAAACACACACACACACACATGCACACTATAATTTTAAAATTGAGTATTTATTGAACTAATAAGAGTTTTCAAGGAAGCTTTATCACCAAGTATGACATCTTTTAGTTGGTGGCTTTAGGTACCCAGCTTCTCTGGTCTCTGGCACCCAGCTTCTCTAGGGAGTAATTAATAAAGTGTAAACAAATATTTAAATCATGTGGGAGCTCACTATGTAAAAGCTCTAGAGGTAAGTGTCTTGTAATAACATGGCCATTCCTTAAATCAAGTGTGGGTAAAAACTTCTTAAACAGAGAGCCCCTTGAATAGAAGTCCTACTTGAATGAACAGAACCACTAAACTTCACCTGGCAGGACCAAATGGGGAATACTGTACATCCACTGTCCTTGATATATTCAGTTGCTCCGACTGCTTCTCTGCTGTTCTTTACTCGCTAAGTCATGGCTGACTCTTTGCGACCCCATAGACTGTAGCCTGCCAGGCTCCTCTGTCCATGGAATTTCCCAGGCAAGAATACTGGAGTGGGTTGCCGTTGCCTTCTCCAGGGGATCTTCCCAACCCAGGGATAGAACCCACGTAACCTGTGTCTCTTGATTGGCTGGCAGAGTCTTTACCTCAGAGCCACCTTGGAAGTCCAACTGGTTCTCAAGGGATATCAGACCCCTAACCTCAGAAAACAGGTCCTTCTTACCTGGAGCCCTGGCTCTGCTTCTCCTATCTAACCCTTTCCATGGCTTCTTATTACACAAATCAGAAATTCCTGGAGAGTTGTTCCTGGACCAGCAGCATTGGCATCACTTGAAACATATAAGAAATGCAAATTCACAGGCTTCATCCCAGACATACTAAATCTTGGGGTGATTTAGTAGACCCCTAAGGGTGTGACCTTGTAATCTATTTTAGCAAGTCCTCCAGGTGACTCTGGTGCACAGAGTTTGAAAACCACTGCACCAGAAAAAGGTGCATCTTTAGCAAGATGAACAATGCCCTCCAAAGAGACACTGCTGGTGCACAGGAGCCTTTTTGTAAATTAGAAGTAGGGCTGCATCTGGAAGGATGTAGCTATAAGCACCTGCTTGCCAAGTGGAGCCAGAGCTATATTTCATCCCCTTACCGCCGTGGCAGGTGACTTCATAAAGCAAACAGCCTGCAGTCACACATGGAGGTCCTGCCCCTAGGACCAGACCCTCCAGTCTTATATTCCATCACTAGCCTCCTCATCCACTATGTTCTAGCCACTCCAAACGTTTTACAATTCCCTGAACACATCCAGGTTCTTCATGCTTCCTTCACAACTTTGCCCAAGCTGTCCTCTCTACCTGGAATGCCTTTCCCCTATTTTTCCACCTAGAAAATTAATACAACCTTTAAGACACATCTCCTTGTCCAGGAAACATTTGCTGACTGCAAGAGAGTCCAATTCCACTCCTCTAGGCTCACTTATCTCATTGTGCTCACCTCTCACATTGCCCTGACCTTGCTGTATTTTAATTGTTGGTTGCCATGTCTCCATCCTCCTATAATACAGGATCTACATCTGAGACCAGAAAGGGGAGCTCTCATACCCTGCCATGATGTCAGAGCCCAACAAGAAGAAGAAAGACTCTTCTTTCCTAGCAACAGCTCAGCCAATGAAAAGCCATGGACTCTTTGTTTATTGTAGCCCTCCCAACTTCCTTTTCTCTATAAAAGCCTTCTCCTGGACTTCCCTGGTGGTCCAGTGGTTAAGAATCCACCTACCAATGTAGGAGACGTGAGTTCGATCCCTGGTCCAGGAATATTCCACATGCTGCAGAGCAACTTAAACCTATGTACCATAAGTACCGAACCTGTGCTCTAGAGCCCAGGAGCACAACTACTGACCCCACACTCCATGACTACTGAAGCCCGTGCTCCTCAACAAGAGAAGCCACTGTAATGAGAAGCCCGTGTACTGCAACCAAGAGTAGCCCCCGCTTGCCGCAACTCCAGAAAAGCCTGAGCAGCAACAAAGACTCAGCACGATCAAAATAAATAAAACAACAAAAATCTAAAAAAAAAAAAAAAAGCATTCTCCTTCCCTTCCCGAGTGGGGACTCGCAAGTGGATCTCCATGGTTGCAGACCCCAAAGTACAGTTCTCTGCTGATCTCAAACAAATCCATCTTTGCTGGAAAAATATCCAGCAGTCTATTTATTTGAGGTAAATGGTAGTATCAGTGAGTACCTGGCATGCTGATACGAGGACAAAATACTTAATATTAATCCTGCACAGAGGCTGTCAGTGAAAGACATACAGTGTGAAGATCACATCAGACAACTCAACCTCATGAGCTAATTCATAACTAAGGGCCAGGTACAAAGGGAGGGATATGGGGAAGGGAGAGTCAAGGCCTTTGCAAAATGATGGGAGGCAACTGCTTTTCTGAATGATTTAGAATGATTCAGAAGTTGCTTCAAAAGCAGATTGAAAGTTTCTACAGCTCTGGGAGGATGAAATCCTGTCTTTTCCAGACTTACATGTGAAAAAGCCAAGACCAGTTCCAAGCAGAAAAACATCTCTCATGGAGGGACCTGTCCTCCCATGGGGTCGGTTCAGCCCCAGCCACTGAAGAGCCATCTTCTAGTCCAGAATGCTCTGTGACTTCCCCATGGCAGTGCAGCCAGAAGTGTGAACAGGGGTGAGACTGGATGAGGAATTTTGTGCCTCTTCTCCTTGTAATTATGACCCTAATCACTGTGTCAAGACTTAAATCAAGTTGGCACGCCCCTTCTCAACTAGCAGCTTATCTAATTAAAGGATATGAATTGCAAGTTTCAGCTCACTGCAGTAATACAATAATGGACTCATTTCTATACCCAATGAGGATCGGAGGAATAAAATGGGAGTTCAGTTTATACATAGAAAACATGAATTTTCTCAAGTAAAAAAAGGAGGTTTGAAGATAAGAAGGGAGGAGATGCTGCAGAGGCTATTGCCATGGTCAAGGACAGAAGTGCACAAGGGCAAGGCAGTGGGGATGGGGAGGTTATTGTAAATGGAGAGTCATTGGAGATACAGACCTGAATGCAGGAGAGAGGGTGAGAGGAATCAGGAAGGGGAAGAAGGGGTCTAGTCTAAAATCTGAAGGTGCTGCAGGAATAGTTCAGACAGATATTCTGATAAATTATTAGCATGGTCCCCAGCCTGAGCCCAGGTCTGCACATGCACACATACACACACACACACATAGACACATTCATGCGCACATGCACACAGCTCCACCCTCTTTATTGACATGACTGTGCTATAAAAGCCTCCCCTTTGAAAAACTCACAAAGCTCAACTGAAGACGACCTTCTCTGTAGTCCCAACTTCTTCAATTTCTCTCTGTAATGACAAATCATGACCGTTTGCTCCCTGGTGCCAAAGAGTCGCTCCCAGGGCGAGAAAGCAGATAGCATGGCCAACAGGTAGGAGAGAAAAGAAGCTCAATTATAGTGCTTATCCATGTGCTGAGAAAGGCCAGTTCTCGCATCCTCACTAAAATTTGGAGTGAGTTCAGACATAAACAGAGATTCCCAAATACATGCATATACACTGTATATGTACACACACATAGAAAAATTTCGACATATGTAACACACACACAGAGTCACAGATATATGCATATACACTGTATATGTACACACACATACACAGAGACACTCCAACATGCAACATGCACACAGAGGCTTCCTCACTCATGGATTCATCCACAGAGAAAACAAAATTGCACACATAAACCTACCACACAGCAAATAGGAACTCTCTGATGAATGCACATAAATACACTCAGTCACGTAAAACAAGAGTTTGGAAATAATCATTCAGAATTTTAAAGCAAAAATCAATTTAGTCTCAATTACTTGAATTTTTTTAAGTAAAAATGAAATTATTTCCTTGACATGTCCTGCCCAAATTCTGAACCCTCTCCAGCTATAAAACACTTTATATCTGCATGGTACATTTTACTAGTCAAAGGAAATTGACAGATGTGTCCTCCTTCACAGAGCTCTTTGATTTGTACTTTTTTTTTTTTTTTTTTGGTAATTTTCAAACACATTTCATGCTAGTTGCTGACTCACAGCCCTCAGCACCATCCCAGCCCCTCTGAACTCTTCCTGTATCACCAGCTGCTGGAAATCAAAGAGCACATTTCCCAGATTTCCCTGCAGGCAAGGTTCTAGTTTTAATTCCACCAGTGAGAGACACTGTTGCAAGATTTGGATGGTGGTGGAGAAACAGAAGCCGTGGTCTCTCCCGATGGTCTCGCAGGCGGGAGGTTCTGCCAAGGCTTCCATACGCTCCCCTATGAATCACCCACACCGGGGCTCCAGGCTCCTGAGATCACTGGTGGTGGGGCTTTGTTAATTTTTATAACTCATTTAAAGCTATGATTTTATAACATTTTAAGCAAAAAATAAGGACACACTGCTAGTGTAGCTTACAGAATTAAAGAAGTAAGCAGCTGCAGGAGCCATAGGAGCCATGGTGGGCTGGGTTCCCCAGGAAGCTGACTCGTAGATGGGTGTCAGCTTGGAGGAAGTTTTTTCAGGAGAGCTGTGGAAGGGAAGGAAGCAGGGCTGGTGGAGGGAGAGCCTCAGGTGTGAACCTGCCATACCTGCCCCAGGTCACCTGGGGAGAGCCTGAAGCTGCCAAGATCATTCAGTGCTGAGGAGAGGCGCCACGCCTTTATCCCTGCATGATTATCGGTGGTCCTGAGTTGAGTGAAGGAAGCAAGGCATTGACACAAGGCAGCTCTCTTCAGCTGAGGCGATCCCTGGAGAAAACAGGACTTGGGGCTTTCTGCCAACGGCTCCCAGGCTACCGGAAGTAAGCAGTCTTTAATTCCTGTTCAATTCAGTTCAGTCGCTCAGTCATGTCCGACTCTTTGTGACCCCATGAACCGCAGCACCAGGCCTCCCTGTCCATCACCAGTTCCCAGAGTTTACCCAAACTCAAGTCCATTGAGTCAGTGGTGCCATCCAACCATCTCATCCTCTGTCATCCCATTCTCCCGTCCTCAATTAATTCCTGTTAGGGACTGGAAATGTGTGCACCCGCAAGATTCATATGTTGAAGCCCTAATGCTCAATGAGACTGTATTTTGAGGTAGGGCCTGTGAGGAGGTAATTAAGGTTAAAAAGTAGGGCCCTAATCTAATAGGGCTGGTACACTAACGGGAAGAAGAGACACCAGAGCTCCGTCTCTTGCCTGGTGAAGACACAGTGAGAAGGTGGCTTCTGCAAGCTGAGGAGAGAGCCTGCGCCAGAACCTGGCCATGTTGGCACCTGGATCGTGGACTTTCCAGTCTCCAGAACTGTGAGAAAACCAATTTCTGTTGTTCAGGCCACCCTGTCTGTCGTACTGTGTCATGACAGACCAAGCGGATTAATACAATTTCTGAAGGAGAATATGGGCCGCACGTGACAGGATCCAGGACAGGGGCTGAACCAGGGACTCATTTACCATCCACTTCCTCCCTCCTCTTTCTCTCCCACTACACACTCTCCCCACCTCTGCTCTTTTCCCCTAAGTTGTGAGAGACAACACAACCACCTCCAACCCCTCCCACTTCTGAAACTGTGATTCAAGAAAGACAAGAGCCCTCTTTCAGGCTCCAGCTTGGAAAATCCCAAAATCTTCTTGGGAAGGGCTGTGGTGCACCTAGCCTACACCGTATGCACCCTCCTGGACCAATCCTGGGCCAGTAGATTTGCCTTTGGCCAAACAGGCAAGATTTGCTATCAAACGGTAAAGGACTAAGTAAAGATGCTGGGCAGGGGGAAAAAACTATGAATGACAGCCTTTATTTTACCAACTGGGCTTCCCTGGTGGCTCAGACGGTAAAGAAACTGCCTGCAATGTGGGAGACCTGGTTCGATCCCTGAATCGGGAAGATCTCCTGGAGGAGGGCATGACAACCCACTCCAGTATTCTTGTCTGGAAAATCCCATGGACAGGGGAGCCTGGTGGGCTACGGCCCATAGGGTTGCAAAGAGTCAGGCCCAACTGAGTGACTAACAGACACACAGATTTTACCAATTATTTGCTCAGGCACATTTCCGTAACACACCAACCATGTGACATCCAGCAAGTGACTTTGCCTCTCAAGTTTTCCTGTCCTCATCTATCCAGGAGAGATGGCAGTGTTGTAGTAAAAATGAAGGCAGGAACACGTGTGACAGGCCTGCCTAGCATAAGGCTGGCACACAGTAAACCTCCAATAAAAGGTATCTTTCGTGATGGTCTAAACATTGCTCTAAGAAAATATCACTTTGCATCTCAAACTTCTGAGCCAATTTTCAAAACATAGGGGAAAAGCAAAATTCCATCGAGTAGAAACACATTTGCCCCAGGTCCCAAAACTCTTAAAATTACCTGGAATATGCATTCTTCAGGTAAGAAAACTGAAGCCCCAGTAAGTTAACAACTAGCCCCAGAGCTCACAAGAGGAGTGAGAGGGTGGGGATCAAGAACCCTGAACTCTAGAAATGTTCCCGGTCCCCCTCACCCAGCTGCCCCTCTACCCTCTCACTGTGTCCATGTGTCCCCTCAATCAGGCCCCTGGTGCATCCCAACCCAGGCCTGCAGCCTCTCTTTTCTTTCTCCTAGACACCCGCCTATATAGTCAAGCCCAGGGCTGCTCAGCAAGTGTTACTAAGATGGAATTGAAACCCACTGAAGTATCTGGAAGTAATAAACTTCTGACTGCTTGTTCATTTGGCACCCAGTGGGGGTGGCACAGATTCCTCTCATCGCTCTTTCTTAAGAATCAATAAAAAGTTAGTGATGCATTTAGCAGAGATCAAATAAATGAAATTGGGTTTCTTTTTTAACCCTTTGTGGGACTGATACTCTGGTCTCATTCCTAAAACTCACTTTAGGTTAATCTGACCCATCTTTTGGTAATCGCATTACAAATTTTAAAGACTGGTCTCGATGTGCTCAGAAGAAAGAGAAGTATTTGACTGGCCAGGGGAGGTGCAAGCAACAAGGGGGAAATAGCATCTCTGGCTGAGGTTCAAGGATGGATGACTCAGTAGGGAGGGGGCTTTGCAGGCAGGAAGAACCAGCGTGAGCAAAGATGTGAAAAAAAAAGACACACCGAATGTGTTTGAGACTGGCACTGAGTGGGAGTTTGGGGAGCCTTTTGATGAGTTTCATGGCTGGGGTCAGAATGGGACTGGTCACAATGGCCAGCACAGCCCACAGGCTAAGGCAGAAGTAGTGCTGCAGACAAGGGCCTTTAGAGTCAGAAATGATAGACTTGGAGGCCAAACTTGTCTTGTCTGATCCTTATATGAGAGTGCTGGAGGAAGACAGGCCTGAGTTCAAATGCCACTGCTGCCATCAACTTAATGTGAGATTTTAAACACTTGTTTTTTAATGCCTTGGTGAACCTCTGTTTTCTCAGCGCCATGAGGCAATGATAGTGCTTCCCCTTAGAGTATGCAAACTCAGTGTCTACAGGTGCCAAGATGGGGAAGATAAATGACTTCTCCTGGGTATAAAGCAGCAAGGGAATGCATTCAACTTCTAATGCTGGAAGTAGGCAAACACAAAATATTTTTTAAAAACATTGTGCAAGCTAAACAAAATACACTTGAACAGCATGTAGCCAGCATGTAAATTCTTGATTGTCTCACAGGATTATTGTGAGAATTAAGTGAGATAATGCATATAAAGTGTTTTGCAGTTCAGAGGCTAAACAAAAGTAGACCTTCATGTATATGAAGTTTAAGAACAGGCTAAACTAATCTATGGTGACAGGATTCAGAAGTATTTGCCTAGGAGAAGGAAAGGCACTGACCATGAAGGGTATGCAGGAGATTTTATGGTGTCTTGGAAAATTTCTAGTTCTTGTTCTAGGTTGGGTACAGGTTTGTAAACATATATAAAAATACACTGCACGGTACACTTAAGCTTTGTGAACTTTGTTGTCTAAAGGTTACACTTCAATCAAAAAGGAAATATTAAAAGAGGTCCTTCACAGAGTGTGTGTGTGCTCAATCACTAAGTCATGTCCAAATCTTTGCAACCCCATGGACTGTAGCCTGCCAGGATTCTCTGTTCATGGGATTTCCCAGGCAAGAATACTGGAATGGGTAGCCTTTTCCTCCACCAGGAGATCTTCCTGACCCAGGGATCAAATCCATGTCTCCTGCATTGGCAGGTGGATTCTTTACCACTAAGCCACCTAATAAATGGTTATTATAATTGTTATTATCATTATTACTTTTGGGGCTTCCCTGGTGGCTCAGAGGTTAAAGCAGTGCAGGTTTAAAGCAGGTTAAAGTTACGTGTGCAGTGCAGGCACACGTAAGGGTGCTTACGTCAGATTACTTTTTCCCAAAATGACCACACCCATTTATATGTATGTAAGTCCTGTGTCCTCCCCTGGCACAAAAAAGAGAACGCAAGAAAGAGAGCGCTGGTGTCTCTTCCTCCTCTCATAAGGGCACAAGCCCTACAGATGAGGGCCCCACCCCATGACCTCATTTTACCTTTATCACCTCCACACAAGACTCATCTCCACACACGGTCACATTGTGGGTAGGGTAGGGCTTCAACATATGAATTTGGAGGGACATAAGCATTCAGCCCATAACACATAGTCAGGGAAACTTTAACAACACTGTCTTCTGTGGTAAAAAAGGAAAACAGAAAATGTACCAAATGAATTGGGTAGTCTAGCAAAGGCAGTTTCCAGGCAGAATATCAAAGGTGTCACCTGGCTTCTTCTGGCTGCTTATAATCAAATGTGAAAAGGGAGAAAACATGTTAAAGAAAGAACCACTGAGCACAAAGGAGTCAGGACTTTCTGGGTTTGAAAATTAAAATGTCTGATTCTTAGATTCTCCAGACGGAAACAATGCTAAAATTTTTAAATGACCTCTAGGCAAAGATCAAATCTAGGGTAATGTCAGGATGATACACTCTGAAGATGCCCCTAAAGGAGTGAACATAAAACTCTTTATTAAGACCTTGGAAATATGTAAGGTGGTGATTCAAACAGAATTCAAACAGAAAAAGAAGTTCCTCATAGAGCCTCACCAATACATAGCAGGGCTTCTGATGTAATTTCTTTAATTTTCTTGAGATATAGTTGGTTTATAACGTTGTGTTAATTCCTGATGTACAGCAAAATGATTCAGTTACACATGTATATATATGTATATTTATGTGTATACATATATATTCTTTTTCATGTTCTTTCCCAGTATGGTTTAACAGAGGATGTTATATATAGTTCCCTGTGCTATACAGAAGGACCTTGTTGTTTATCCGTCCTGAAGGACCTTGTTGTTTATCCATCCTATATGTAGGAGTTTGCGTCTGCTAATCCCAAACTTCAATCCTTTTCTTCCCCACCCCCCAAGGGCTACTGATAATCTTAAGTGTGGTGTTCCCTAGCAGCCTTACAGGGAACTCAAGATAGAAAAAGGCTTATCTCATTGATATTTGTGGTAGTGCATTTTATCTAATGGAAGGGAACAGCAATAAAATTCATAGAGAGCTGACAACAATATTAAGGTGATTTCTTGGCCTGTTTGGACAAAAGGTACAGAGACAGTGTGGTACAAAAATTGTTCTCTGGCCCTCCAAACTATGAAAGAGGGCTGAGAAAATGATTTAGCAGCAAACAATAACCACTTCTTATGGAAAAGAAAGGATGACTCCAAGAGTTGATGCCTCTGAGCACAGAGGGTAGAGCCAAGAGCTATGGAAAACCATTCCCAAGCAGCAGGGCTGAGTTCTAATCTGAAAACTACCCATGTGCCCAGGCTTCCCTGGTAGCTCAGTTGGTGAAGAATCTGCCTGCAATGCAAGAGACCCCGGTTTGATTCCTGGGAAAGGAAGATCCCCTGGAGAAGGGACAGGCTTCCCTTGTGGCTCAGCTGGTAAAGAATCTGCCTGCAATGTGGGAGACCCATTGGGAAGATCCCCTGGAGAAGGGAAAGGCTACCCACTCCAGTATTCTGGCCTTGAGAATTTCATGGACGGAGGAGCCTGATGGGCTACAGTCCACGGGGTCGCAAAGAGTCAGACACGACTGAGCAACTTCACTTTCCTTTTTTCCTTTATAGTCCATGGGGTTGCAAAGAGGCGGACAAGACTGAGTGACTTTCACTTTCACTTTCACCCATGTACCAAGTAGAATCTCAGAATTGCTAAGGATCCCCATGTAGCTCCCATTTTCCTTTTTCTGTTTTGTTTTTTATGAGACACAGTTTCGATCCCTGGGTTGGGAAGATCCCCTGGAGGAGGAAGCGGCAACCACTACAGTATTCTTGCCTGGAAAATCCCATGGACAGAGGAGCCTGGTGGGCTACAGTCCATGGGGCCACAAAGAGTCTGACATGACTGTGCAACTGAACACGTGCCTGTCCCACCATTGTATATTAGGTGATATGAAGGCATAGTGTTTCTTTAATTCACAGGCCTAGAGAACAAGAAGAACTGTACAGGAGGAACTGTATTTGAGAAAGGCACCCAATGAGCCTCATCTGAACCCGAGCCAGATTAGGTTACAAGGCCTAGGACTTCAAGTGGATGCTTCAGTGGAATGAGACTTTGGGAGATCTTGGAAAGAAGTGAGTGTATTTTCATGTGGGACATGTCTGGGTCGCAGGAGCCAGAAGGTAGACTGAGTAGCCAACCTCCAAGGAAGCTCCTGGTATTCTTGCCCTCCTGGAATCCCCTCTCACCCTGCATCAGGCTGGCCTATGTATACAGTACAGAGAAGATGAGGCTAGGTCATAAAGGGCCTGACAGCTTCTCCCTTGGGCTCGGATCTACTCTGAGCAAAGCTTCTGCCATGATGTGAGGACACTCACACTGCCCTAGGAAGAGAACTGAGGCCCTGCCAATACCAGCAGCAATGCGCCAGCCATGCGAGTGAACCCACTTGAGAGCAGGTCCTCCAGGGCCAGTCAGGCCATGAGATGGGGCAGTCCCAACTGACATCTGCCCGCAGCCCCATGACAGTCCCTGAGCCAGAACCTTCCAGCTATGCTACTCCAGAAGTTCTGCCCCAGAGAAAGCAGGAGTGAGAAAAGAACGGTTCCTGTTGTTCTAAGCCACTAAAGTTTGGAGTGATTTGTTACCCATAGATGACAAACACAACCCTACAGGGTATAAAAAAGAGAACCCAGTGTTATCACCACAAGAGTAAAAAGAAAGCGTGTAGACACAGGACAACACATAGCGTCGGGCAGCCTGATAAAGGGCAAATTATCTCTGCTGGTGGGCATTAGCACTGGGGATCAGGAGGTGAGGTGCTGGGGATGGTGAGACTTGGGGAGACGGTTTCAAGAGGGGAGCTGGCCATCTTAGATGGGAGCCTTTCCTGTCCACACTAAACCCTCTCAGGCCCAGGCTTGTTGCTGCCAACGAGGCCTTTCCACTTTCACGGCTCCTTTGCATCCATCTGTCATCATTGACAGAAACAGGTCAGGGATAATCAGTCCTGTGTTGCAGAGGACAGAATTGAGGGTCCCACTGGATGATTGACTTGTCCAGGTCCTGGGCACTTTCTGCTCCTAAGACAGTTCAAAGCTGCCTTCAACTTCCAAAGGAATCAAAGACCCCAAAGAACCTCAAGCCTGAGCCAGAAACACACACTCAGGCACAACATGCAGAGAGAATGCAGACCATCTGCTCTGACAGGAATGCTCCATAAGTAATAACTAACTGTGGCTACCTTAAAACAGTCTTGCATGCATGCTGAAATCTGGGCCTCAGGATGCTGAAGCTGAACTAATATCACTGCCCTGACTGTGTCTTCTTCACCAGGCAGGCTCAGGCCTTTCCGAGTCTCTGAGGCTCCTCCCTATGATGTGGGGCTCAACTGGTAGTCTTAAATCTCTGTGTGGCTCTGACACTGTAGGATTCATGAGCAGTTGGTGGGGTCTTCAGCAGTGATATTGGCATACTAATACCAGACTCCCACTTCGAGTCTCCAATCTACAAAATCAATGCCAAACAGGAAATTGCAAGCACTAATTTATTCTGCATTTTCTCACCATGGGACTTGCTTTATATATATTGCAACATGCACTCTAATAAGATATTAGGCAGACAAAGAAGGTTTCTGCCAGCTTCCCAGCCCCCTGACATATGCTCCCATTTCTGCCTGTCCCCTAGAGAGGGGACCACCCTGGGACTGCAACTGTGATCAAGAATGACTGCAGAGAGCCAGGCAGAAGATTGGTTGCAAAAACAACCAGGCTCGTAAAATCAAATAAATGACATAAAACAAAAAGATGAAATGAAATAATAAGATGACCAAACTAGATTAACGTCAGAGGGCCCTCTGCCCAACACCCGCTCTTGGTGGGCCTGTGAGTTTTGATGGTCTTTATATCTAAGAACAGGGAGATAAGCTGGAGTGTCTGTCCTGCCCTACCCAGTTGACTTGGCCTGCCAAGGCCCTGGGGCAATAGAATCACCCTGACAAAACAAGAAGATGAAGTGGGGTCTGTGTTGAGTATAGTGCATGCTGGTACCTGCTCTGCTGGGCTTGGTCCTGGGGGCCCAAGCGAGCACTGGGCTGACACTTGGCAGCAGCCAATATGCCTTCACATGGGAGAAGAGCAAACCTTCAGTCTGTCCCTGTTACAGCCATCTCTGCAGTAGCACATGGGACCAGAACTGTCTAGAAACCCAGAAACACAGTCATGAAAACTCAGTCATTTGAAGGCTAAATTTTGATCCCTCAAAGCAGGAGTGCCTGACAGCTCTGAGTGAACGAGGCATCTGCTCTGAAAAGAGAAAATGATGCACGTAGAGCTTCGCAGGTCATGAACTGGAGTACGAAGCAGAAGTGGGCTGGTGGGACACTCAGAAACGGGACAAGGCAGGTGGCGGGGGGACCTGGATGGTGCTTAAGTCGCCAGTGTCTAAAGAGGCCAATGTGGCCCTGGGGAGCCGGGCATGCAGTTAGTACATGGCCCTCTGAAATGGAGCCGTATATAGTGTGTGACTGATGTCAGTGCACTCATGAGCAGGTTGACCAAGTCATCCAAATGCAGGGGGCTCACTTCTTAGCTGAGCAGTTTGTGGTCTTTACAAACTCCTAAATAAAGGGGGCTTGTTGATACCCTTGAGGGCACAGGTGAGGTATGTACCGTGATTCTTAATAGGGTTAAATTCATGAAGGGGGTCCCCTGGATCTCCCCCTCAGAAGACAGAGAGCCAGCCTCTTCCTGCTCAGGTACACGAGCCTCTCCTTACCCTTTAATTTCCCTCCTCACTCTGTGAGAGGCAGACCCAAGATAAGATCTCCTGTCTTGACGCCTAGTCCAGTGTTCTTTCTGCAGGGCCATGAAGAAGCAGAACTCAGAGCCTGGGATGAGAAACTAACACCACATCTCTATCAGGTGAAAGTGGAACAAAGAGATGAATAATCCCATTTCCTGTCTCATATCCACATGCCTCCCAATTCCTTCCACTCCTGTGAGTGATGGGAGCATCACCCACACTTGCATGCACACAGAAGCCTGCCCACTGCTAGGCATCAGCATCTGATGTGGATTGTGAGGTGAAAATGTGAGAACAGAGCTATGGATTGGCTCAGTTTCCCAGGAAATGCAGAGGCAGAGTGCAGAGGCTGTACAGCCTGGAGCCTGGCCTGCTGCAGGACAGCAGAGTGAGCAAGACTCTTCGCCTTCTCCCAGTGATGCGGATGGATGCACATCCAGGCACACACCATTCCCCACCTGCCCATAGTTGCTGTGTGGACACCACTGCCCTTACTCACCATCAACCTGCCTCCACTCAGACCTCAACCCCTTCACCACCCCCACCCCAATTCCAGCCCTGGAGATACTGTTTTTTGTACAAGGACTGTAACATCAGAGCCTTACTTCTCCCGTGTGAACCATGACTTAGTGAAGACTTAGGTCTTCACTCATCCTGAAGACCTCAAGGCACCTAGTAGTCCCCTTCAGCTGCAGCCCTGAAGACATCAACTCAAATCGCAGCCCCTTGGCAAGTGCCTCTGCAGGCCTGGCTGCCCTGGGCAGAGTGAAGACAGACAACAGGACACTCGCTCTATTCCCTGCACCCAGAGGACTAGGAGGCTGCAGTCTAAATAGACATTTCTCCAAAAGAGACATACCTGTGGCCAACAAGCCCAGTAAGATGTTCAACATCATTGGTCACTAGGAATCACAAAGAGACACCATTTTATGACCATCAGGATGACTACTACCATTACAATAGAACATAGCAA
The DNA here is from genome assembly GCF_019320065.1 of Cervus canadensis. NCBI lineage: Eukaryota > Metazoa > Chordata > Mammalia > Artiodactyla > Cervidae > Cervus > Cervus canadensis. The sequence goes on from NC_057396.1 coordinate 38,315,813, forward strand.
GTGTTGGGGAGGATGTGAAGAGGTTAAAATTGTCATGCACTGCGGGTGGTATTGTGAAACAGTGCAGTCACTGTGGAAAACAGTTTGACAATTCATTAAAAAATTAAACATAAAGTTATCATATGATCTAGCAATTCCACCCCTAGGTATATATCCCCCCAAAAACCAAGATTAGCGTAGGCTGCATTGAGGATGTGTATTTGAGTGCTGAAAACTGGAAGGAGGTACGCTATTTCAAGCCATAGAAATATCTGGATGAGGAGCAATCAGGACAAAGGAAACGGAGCAATGGCTCCGAGCAGAGAGGTTGCCCACTGCGTTAGGGAAAGAGCAAGGAGCCAGCCGTGTGCCTTGCAGTGAGAAAGAAAGTCACAGCAGAGACAGGGGAGGGGTGGCCAGGCAGGTCACAGAGGGCCTGAGAAACCACCGTAAGTTCTCTCTGTTCTGCAAATTTGCTTTGAGGCCCCAAGGCTCCCAGCCCCAGCAGCCTCTCTTGACTTAGTTGGGCCCCTGATGGGAAGGAACATCAGGGCTGGGATGCCAGACCAGCCTGTTTTTCCAGATGCAGGTCATGATGCTGTCTCAGGAATGGCTGCCACGTGTCTTGGCACTGAACTTGGCAGCCTAAACCCGGGCTTGCAATGTGGCTTTCACACAGGCCGTGTACCCAGGCCTTCTCCTGCCTGGTTCCACCCCTTAGCGGGGCTCACCCTCCCTCTCACTCAGCCTATCTCCCCATTGTTGGGCACAGAGGAGGTAGGAAGGAAGGCACTGGCCATGTTCTGGGTTGCTGATGCTTTTTTGCCAGCTGATGTCATCACTGCTAATTGACCTTTATTACCCCCTCCATCACTTGGAAACCCATGTCAGCCCCCATTGCTCTGAGTGCCTCTTGTAAGTAAAAAATCACAGACTTCTAACTGAACAGTCATTATCTTGACATTGCAACATCAACCAGGTCCCTCACCCTAGCCCATTACTTCTCTCCTGTTTCCAACTTGGAAAAAAATATATGATCAATGTAAGAAAGTCATTTATCCTCCACTTTCTAGGCTGCACACCAAATAGTTTGTCAAGGCCTTTTAAAAGCCACTCACCTCACTCACATTCTGCTCAGAAGGTTGCTTTGTCTTTTTCTCAGCCATTGATTTTTGCATCTTGGTAGGATTGTTCTGTGCTCTTAAGGAATTAATAACAAATTAGTCAAAGTCTATGAGCTGCAACTCAGCCAGCAAGGCTAACCTAGACTGGCAATCTGGGCCCTCTTCCTTTCTACCTGGCACCAGGAGAATGGGGCCGGGGCGGGGGGGTGCAGATGGTGCCTGGTCAGGAGTGCAGCCTCAGGGAGGGCGCTCTGCAGTGCCCAGGAGGAGCAGGGGAACTGCTCTAGGCTGGATAGAGTCCCGAGGATGAAGTGTGGACTTCTGGAGATAACAGAGGAATCCACAGAGAGTGGTAAAAGGGTGTGGTTTTTTAACCAGACAGACCTGAGTTTGAATCCAAATTTAAGTAGTTACTGGCTCTGTGGCCTGGGCAGTTGTCCTGGTGTTTTGGGCTACAGGGGTCCCAAGGGTGTCATAACTGATAAGGATCTAGCTGCAGCTCTCTCTGAGTCTCAGTAACAGAAGGACAAAGGATGTTAAGGAAGAGCAAGTATGGACTCAGGGGCAAAGTCTGGGGTCTACAGAGCAGAGCCCTGCATGGGAGACCCAGGAAACCAGATCTTAGTGTCCAGACTGGGGTCACTGAACAGTCAGATCTAGTCCAAGCTGGCCTCAGTATCCACGAAGTCCTACATGGGCTCTTGGTCTCAGAGAAGCACTCTAACTAGAACCCTGTACTACATACAAGACAAGAAACAGCACAGTAGCTAAGAGCATGAACTGGGAGCCAGAATTCCTGGGTCCAAATCCTATGCTTAAGAAAGTCTCTTAACCTTTGGTGCCTGTTTCCTCATCTGTAAAATGGGTCTAATCATTGAACCCGCCATGGAGTTCTTATTAAGATTAATGGGTTAATATGTGTAAAGGGCTTAGAAAAGTGCCTGGGCCCCAGTAAGTGATATAGAGTTAACTTTAAAAGAAAAAAAGTCGGGGGGAAGCTTGCATATCACAGAAAATGTAATCCCAATTTCCCCTTCCTAGTATGAGTAAGTATGAGTAAAAATCATGGATGGCTTTACAAACCCAGGCTTCGTCTCTAGGGCTTCCTTCTGCCCTACTATCAGCCCAACCAATTACCAAGTCTTCCCACCCCTTCCCCCACCCGACCAGGCACACCGCCACCATCCCCTCTGGACTGTTGCAGCAACTCCCCTCCTAACTGCTCTAGGGTCACCTTGTCTCTGGTCTCATGTTCCCCAACTCACTCATCACACTTGCAGCAAAGTGATCTTATAAATCACAAGTCTGGTCCTATCGCTCCTATTGTTTCTAGGAGTCACTAACTCTTTGGAACACAAGGCCCTTCGTGGTCCTCAACAAAATCCTGCAACTTCATTTACTGCCCTCATCCTCGCTGTTTATAGCCCAGCAACATTCAGTGGCCTGTTGTCATCCACACCGCACACAACACCCCCTCCATGCTCCTTTTGTTCTGTTCTCTCTGCCTGAAGTATCCTCGAGGCTTCCCCCACCTCCCTCCATCAACCCTTCATCTCAATACTGCCACCATCGCCACGACTGCACCCAGCTAGCACTGAGGACCCCAGGGTCACTTCTTCCTGGAATCCTCCCCTGAGGCCAGCAGTTGGATTTAACATCTGTGTACATTAGAATAGATAGATAACATAAATTTCTAAATGTAAGTGACTTAACCTAATCAAAGTTTATTTCTCAGTCCCAAGTTAGTTTAGTGTAGGTGCCCCTGGCTAACAAGCAACTTCCCCTCACATAGAAATTTAAGGGTGAATCTTCTGGCTCCATAACCCCTAGGCTCTCAGAGTCTTCTGCATTCAACAGATTGGAGGGCTGAAAGGAGCGGGAATAGGCATATTTGCTTCTTAAAATCCCTCACTCCACTCATTTCCTCATGAGGACTAGTCACCAGGTCACTCCAGAGTGGAACATGTCCCCCTGCCACCCAGGGCACAGCTGGCCCTTGCCACCTCAGGGTCACTGCTAGGCTCTCCCCTGGCACCCTGTCCCTCTGTCCACCTCAGAGCTGTCAAAATGTATCACTGTGATCTGCATCCAGGCCTAGCCCCCGAGTAGATTGTGAGCTCCTGAGGGTAAGGGCCCCATTCCTTTTCCCTCCCTGCCACCAGCACCTGGCACTAGTGCCTCGTACTGTGTAGGATGAATGGCCAAGCTGAGTCAGAACCAGCTCCATGACCAGATAGGTGTGACCCTGGTGACAGAAAGTCCTCCCTGGAAGCAGCTGAGCTAGACTGGGGAAGGGAGAGGCCAGGATACAGAAGGGAGATCTTCCCAGGAAAGATAAAATACAGAAAGAGTTGGTCCTTTGGAGAGGTTTGCATCTTGATCTTCATGGCATCTCTTAGGCTGGAAAGGGCTCCAACTCTGAGAGGTCTGAAACACATACTCTTTGTAGCTAACACAGGTGGCCCATGTCATGTGCCAAGCACTGTTCTAGGTACTATGCGTGCATTAATTCATGCATGCATGCAAAGTCGCTTCAGTCGTGTCCGACTCTTCGCGACCCTATGAACCACAGCCCGCCAGGCTCCTCTGTCCATGGGATTCTCCAGGCAAGAGTACTGGAGTCGGTTACTATTCCCTCCTCCTGGAAATATTCCCAACCCAGGGATCGAACCCTCATCTCTTATGTCTCCTGCATTGGCAGATTGGTTCTTTACCACTAGCACCTCCTGAGAAGTCCACATTAATTCATAAATCCTCACAATTATTTCATATTGTAAATGGGGAAATGGACGCTCAGCTCAGAAAGGTTCAATGACATATGATACTCTCTCTACCTGTGACTTTATTTTCCTCCTTTGCAGCCCTTAGAAACCTTAGGACAAGGAAGACTTCAACCTATTTTCCAGCATTTCTTTCAGTGGGAATTAGATTTGGGGGAACACCAGAGATTTGACATCCTGGAGGCCAATGCAGACCTTTTGGTGTTCTCTTGCCCCAATCTGAAACTTAGGGCTCAGGTAAGAGGCCAGAAAATGAATTTCAAAAATTATTCTTCACTTTGAATGCAAAACATTTTGCAAACTAAGAAAGACTGGACTTTCCACTGATGTTTATGTCTTATAAGTTCCCTTGGTCAAATTAAGGAATAGTAGAGGTTGGAGCCAAATAATAAATTGCAAATCTCCAAGGTCATCTCAACATGACACTTCTGCAGAAATAACAATGATCATGTTACAACAGGAGGACAGTCTCTCTGCATACAACACCAGGGCTGACTACCCAGAGGCCAGCAGGGCAGAAACTCTACCCCAGTCCAGCCAGGCTTCCCATCACCAACACTGGGCATTCCTATAGTCTTAGCTGGATAACAACCGCAACCCCTCCTAGAAAATCACTGCTTCAGAAATGTTTGACACTGAAGACAATAGAAGCAGCTATAATTTGTCATTATAGAAATACCCAGTGACTGCAGCCGCCTGTCCACGCTGCCATCAGTCTGGACTCTGAGCTCCACACTTGTCACAGCCGAGGCCTGCCAAGTGACAGCCACGGAAGGCAGCTTCTTGCCCCATCACCTCGGGAAGGTCCAGCAGCCCCTACTTCTGGGAAAACAGGTGCCTCCAAGGTCTCCCCCTGACATACATGCAAGAAGAGTAGATGATGAGCAACCACACCTGCTGACCTGCCACCCCCTCCATCACGGCCTGGGAAGTCACTCTTCCCCTCACTTTCCCACAAGAGGATGGAGTGGCCTGTGACAAGCTAAGGCGCTCAGACTTTGAAGCCAGGCAGGCCCAGATTCAATCTATGTCTCCAGGACATCCTCGCTATATGTAAGCCATACCGGGGACAGAACCCTCCATTGGTGGAATATCCCGAGGAAGAAGCAAATGGATGGAAAGCAGCTGAATGGGTACAATAGTAATAAACCAACACTTACAGGTATTAACTGTTTTACATGTATTAACTCATTTCTACAACAACCCTACATAGCGAGTGCTGTTACTATATCTACTTTGTAGTTGAGGAATCTGTGGTAAAGGAAGGTTAAAGGACTTAACCAAGGGCAGCGAGCTGTGAATGGCAGACTTGGGATTCACCTCTAGATGTCTGGTTCAGGAGTTGTGCTCCTAATATTCTATAGTCCTGTTAACAACTATGACTGGTATCTGTGTCCCAGACGCTGTGTGAAGTTCTTTATATATATATGTCTTTTAGTCCCCACAAGACATTACCACCAGTGGACAGAGGACTAGACTGAAGCACAGAAAACTTAAGTAAGTTACTCACATCCACACAGGTTCTAGTAGCACAGCCAGGACTCAAATCCAGGGTTTCTGGCACCATCTGTGTGCCAAGCCATTGTCTATACAGACTATGCTGTGATGCCTTGATTACTTTCTATATGCATACTTGTACTTAATTAATATTCCCAACAGCTCTGGAAGAAGGTACTACTATTAAATCCATCATATATATTGGAAAGGTGAGAATTATAAAATCCATGCAAATTATAATCAGTACCTGAGGATCCAGGATGTTGTCTGGAATCAAATCCAGATGTTGTCTAGAACACTCTATTTAAACCCCTAGACTGCAGTAACTTCCTACCCTAACCCAGAACCTACTCATGTGAATTCCCAGAACATGTAAATTTGAATTCACTTGACCTAAAGTGTGAATGATCTGCTCAACACCTGGTTCCAATGCCACCTCCTCTGAGATGGCCTCTCTCAATCCCCTAGCAGAAGTCATCTTTCTTCCTCTGTTGTCTCTGGGTTGTGTGCTTTTTTTTTCCTGACTTTTGCACTCAAACTCACTCTTGATCACTCCCGATGTGATTGAGAGCAATTTTCTGTGCCGAGGAGTTCGGTGTGTTCTGGCCTGACCCAGACCTCACTGTCGCGACCCTGGAGAACAGGGTCAGTGAAAACAGGGAAAGCAGTCATGGGTGAGCATGGTCTGCAGCCCAGGAGCAGAAGCCTTGTGAAAAACAAGAACCATGGAAATGAGAAAAATAGACAAGAGACCACAACAACAAGCTGTGGAGAAATGGTAAGTGGTCACTGACTTGGCAGATCTGAGGGAGCTAAATCCTAAATTGACAGTGGAGAAAACTGAGAGTTAGCACAATAATAAGAGGCACAGACACTGATGCAACTGGGATATGGGGAGAGGAAGTAAAACAAGTTGGATTGGTTGAGATTACTTTGGAAGCAGTTAGAGGACTTCCCTGGTGGTCCAGTGGTTAAGAATCTGCCTGCCAATGTGGGGACATTCAATCCCTGGCCTGGGAGGATCCCACATGCCACAGGGAAACTAAGCCCATACACCACAACTACTGAGCCTGTGTCTAGAGCCCTTGAGCTGCAACTATTGAAGCCCATGCACCCTAGAGCCTGTGCTCTGCAACAAGAGAAGCCACCACAATGAGAAGCCATGCAGCACAACTAGAGAATTGCAACTAGAGAGTAGCCCTCACTTGCCACAACTAGAGAAAGCCTGCATGCAGCAATGACCCCAGCACAGCCAAAAATAAGTTAATTATTTTTTTAATCAGTTGAAAAAAAAAACAGAAACCTTGATCCTTTCAGCAACTCTACACCCCCAGGTGGCTGCCCTGTCCCAGTCTGGAGAAAACTGGAGTCTTATTCTCTGCAGAGGACAAAACAAAGGGTATCTGGGTAAGGGACAACAGAATCATCTGAAGGCCAAGACAGTGTATTGACTGAAGTGAACACACAGAATGTTCAGGCTTCCATCTCGCTTCCTGCCCTGGGCTCCCAGAATTCAGCAAGCAGGCCTTTGCCCTCCAGGCAAGAGAGTGGAAGAGTCTATAAGAGGAATCTGGGTGGTTCAAGAGGAAGGACTTTTAAAATAAACATTGAGGTTTTCCCCCCAACAAATGGCACAGCTGGATTACCCTACAGAAAGTTCCCAGTTAACAAGCACCACCTACAGGGACTTTAGTTCCCCTCCTCCTAAGCATGAGTGGATATCAGGGGCTTACCAGGAAGTTCCGGAAGTTTCCCAGCATGAAGAACAGAGACCAAGAGACCCAAATCTGTGGGCTGGGTCTCCAGATCAAAACGGACACTGAGTGCCCAGAGAAAAATGGATACAAATGCCCAAAACAAAATCTCATCAATGTGAAATTTCAAAATGCAAGGAACAAAGAGAAGAGGCTACAACTTTCAGGGGAATTGGTGGGGAGGCACGGAATAAAGAACCAGTTTGCATATGTAGAATTAGGAGTTAGAGATTTCAGACTTCTCAAAACAATCCCAGCAGCTAGAAGGCAGTAGAATAATGCCTTCAAAATGCTCAGGGAAAATAATAAACTGGGTAAGGTCTCACTTCCTGAGTGGCTCAGACAGTAAAGCGTCTGTCTGCAATGCAGGAGACCCGGATTCGATCCCTGGGTTGGGAAGATCCCCTGGAGAAGGAAATGGCAGCCCACTCCAGTATTCTTACCTGGAAAATCCCATGGACCGCGGAGCCGGGTAGGCTACCACCCATGGGGTCACAAAGGGTCGGACACGACTGAGTGACTTCACTTTCACTTTCACTTTCACTTTCAAGGTCTCAAAAATTTATATCCCATACCCCATTTCTCAGAACTTTGCTGACAATGTCTCCACCCAAATTTGAGTATAAGCCCAAAAAGGGAAAAAATATAATATCAGAAACAGGAGATCCAACCCAAGAGAGAGGCCAAAGGAATCCCTATGGATGCTGCTGAGAGGTCTCTGGATGACAGCTGCATGCCGCCAGGCAGGGCAACCTGCACCAGCAGTTCCGAGGCCATGGAAACTCCTTCAAGAAGATGAATTGATGGAATATCTGATGTGAATGAAGAGGAATGTGGACAACCTTTGAAGTTTAGGAGCATGGGAAGATGGAAAGGTGCATGTGTTTGGAGGGACAAGAGAAAGAAAGGGACCTAAGTCTGCATTTTTTTTTTAGAGTGAGAAATCAATAGATGCTTTCGAACTGTGGTGCTGGAGAGTCCCTTGGACAGCAAGGAGATCAAACCAGTCAATCCTAAAGAAAATCAACCCCAAATATTCATTGGAAGGACTGACGCTGTAACTGGAGCTCCAATATTTTGTCCACCTGATGAGAAGAGCCAACTTGTTGGAAAAGACCCTGATGCTGGGAAAGACTGATGGCAGAAGGAGAGGGGGGTGACAGAGGATAAGATGGTTGGGTGGCATCATTGACTCAAGGGACATGACTTTGAGCAAACTATGGGTGATAGTGAAAGACAAGGAAGCCTGGGGCACTGCACTGTATGGAGTTGCAAAGAGTTGAACACAGCCTAACAACTGCAGAAAAACAAAAACAAACCCTCTCCCAAATCATGAAACAGCAATACACATAGATTGTTGGATATAAGGTGATAATGAACAACAGACATCTAGAAAAGATGAATACAGTTGCCTCTGTGGAGGGGAAAATGGAGGAGGTGACTGGGGGCTGTTCTTTGCCTTAACAAACCCTATAGCAGCCGCTGAATCTTTAAACTCTGTGCAGGTATAATCCTAACAAAAATTAAAACTTAAAAATAAAGTTTTCCCTGGATTTGGAATGGCAACTAAAGAGAACAGGAGGGTGATCTCTGAAAGAACCCAAGCCCTTTCATGCTTTGACAATGAAATAAATAGCTATAATCAGACTGTTGTACTTTTGCATCACCTTAAAGTTTATTTTTTCATTTATTCAACAAATATTGACCAAGGTCCCACTGTGCAAAAGCTATTTCACATCCATTACCTCTGATGATCTGGCTTTAGAAATTAGATGGAAATAGCGTGGGCTCATGACTCCCTCTCTCACCAAGTTTACACAGAGGCCACCAACTCCCCTGGGAGGGAGAGGGTGGGTTCTGGTCCAGTGATGCCAGGGGGTAGAAGAAGCAGAAGCAGGTCAGCCCCTCTGAGCTGCAGTGAAAGCTCCTCTGGTGTGTCTACAATAGGACATCTCGCCACACAAGGCTCAGTTTCCTTCCAAACTAATGCTTGCTCACAACATAAACTCATATTTGCTGTATTAATGGGATGCATGAGAGAACAGTGTGGGATGGGGAAATAGGTGTCTGTTCTCCTATTTGTGGACTATTTGTGAACTAGAAAAGGGATGTTGTTGAAGTGTAACATATTCCCTGATAAGTAGAGAGGAATCTACATAGCATCGTATTTGGTCCTATGAAACATGTCCTCCTTGAGCATGTTTTGCCCACTGTAAGTGACCAGAAACTCTCAACAGCCTGTCCACTCACAGGGAGCCCGCATTGCCTCCTCTACTTGGGAAGCCATTTTGACTTTCTTAGCAGTGTCCTCATCCACAGGAGAAATGTCTGAGCTTTTTGTGGCTGAGACTGCCTTAGGATCAAGGTGCTCAAAGGTGAAACCAATGACTCCTCATGCAAGGAAGAGCCAGCAGGCACTTGCCTACTCATCAGGGTAGCTACTCTACAATGGAGGAAGAGAGGAAAAGAGGGAGAGAGGTAGGTTCAAAGTCAAAGTGAAGGTGCTTAGGCAGTATCCCTCTACAGTCTGTTTAATATCACACTTGGCTATCACTCACTCCTTTCATTACAGACTCCCCAAATCATAGCCAAGACAGAGAGGGGACTAGTCAACACTGAGATTATTTGTTGCATTTGCCTGTTGTAAAAACTACATTTCAGAGCCAAAAGATGAGCTAATATTCTTCTTCAATGTCAGTAGCAGAAAGCAAATAACTTAAGGCATGAGAACCAAGAATAAGAAGGGAGCTTAATGCTTCCATAGAGAAGCAAATATTTGCACTTATTAATATCCTGAAACCCATGTTGCCTGAATAGTTCCTTCTCCTTTTATCCCCCGCCTTTTGTCTAACACAGTGATATATTGCCACTCTTTCAAAACCCTGACACAGATGACATTGAAGCAAATTATGTACCTTGGCCAGATTTCTCAGTTGAAATGGAGATAGCTGATGCGTACTTTTTTCCATCTAATTAACATTCCACAGTCTGAATAGCTGTTATCTTGCCCTGGGTCCCATATGAATGGGTGAATAGATAGAAAGATCCGCAACAGCTTGGCTTGCATAGAATGAGATTTCTCTTCAGACAAAGAGAAAATGGAATGGATCATTGTCATCTGGATGGTAGCAGTCGTCAGAGACTACCACACAAGCCCTCTCTCCCATGTGTGCAGAAGGAGAGTATGTTGCCTAGCACCAGCGGCCATCCCCACAGAATCTTTGCCCACTCCCTGTTTCTGCAGTTGGCCAAGTAATTTTTTTCACCCAGGTCTTTGTTTACACTGTGTGGTAGTTTTCAAAACTATGTTTCTTAGATTTTTTGCTACTCCTCCACTCAGATTAATTCTCCTCCCCTTGAACTTAATGGTTAGCTTCCAAAACGAATAGAATGGGGCAGAAGCGATGGTATGGAACTTCCAAGACTAGATCAAAAAGCACATTGCCCTCTTCTTCTCTCCAAACCCTCGCTCTGGGGAAAACCAGTTGCCATTATGAGAGTCAGTCCTATACAAGACACATACCATCCTACAGAGAGAAACCAAGACCTCCTGCAAATACTCATGGGAGCAAAACATCTGGAAGTGGATCTCCAGCCCCAGAAAAGTCTTCAGATGAGACCACAGCCCTAGCTGCATCATGACTATAACCTCATGAGAGACCCTGAGCCAGAACCACACAGCTAAGCTGCTCCTGAATTCCTGACTTATAGAAACCATGTGATATATTAAATGTTTGTTGCTTTAAGATGCTAAACTTGGGAGCGATTTTCCATGTAGCAATAGCAAACTAATACACACTGTGATCTCTCTTGACTGTCATTTATGGAAAAAAATTTCTCCCAAATATTCAAAGACCAGAATGACTACAACCTTCACATCAAGACTCTAAAGACATTGCAAAGTGAACATGAGGGGATCAGAAGCTTAGTCAGATCTTCTATAAGCTAGTCAAGCCCAATCACTGGGAACTACAGAGATTGCTGGAGAATGAAAAAAAGAGGACAAGGGGAAATGTCAAGGGCATGCCATGGGCTGCTAATCATTCACTCCCTCCTTCCTCTGTGAATTCTCCAAGCATTGTTTCATCTCTCACAGAATTCATTGTGTTCTTCAGCCTTTTTCATCAGTGGTGTGTGTACTTTGGCCCCTAACTAACTCCTGGTCTTCCCCCAGAAACCTGAAGCTGGCACATTGGTGCTCACACCTGCAGACCCCGGTCCATGGCAAGTCCTGAGCCAAGCCCAACCAGGACAGGCAGTGTCAGAGATCCTCCAGTGCTGTCAAAGCAACCTGGATATAGAAATCCCCATAAGTAAAATAACTACAAACTAGCAGAGAGGTTAATAGTCTTTGTTTCAGAGCTAGACAGAAATGGATTTGAATTCAGAATCCACTCTTGACTACCTGATTGATTTTGGACAAGATAAGTAATCCTTGGGTTCCTCTGTAAAATGAGAGCCTAATACTACCTATCTTCACTAAGATTTTATTAAATCTATATAACCTCTTAGCAAACGGCCTGACACTTTGCTTAGTAAATATTGCTGTTAAGATGAGGAGTGGAAGGGTTGATATTACAGCTTAGAATCCATTCCTAGCCTTCTGCTGTAACTTCATTCCATCTCATAAATGCTGGTGATTCCTCATACCCAATGTGGGTGGTTGGTTTGGGAGAATTTCCCCTGCTATTTTACTCATTCTTCTGTGGTTTCTATAAGCTCAAGTCATGGCTCCATCACTAACTCCCAGCCCATTCCTAGGCTCCTGTCATCTTCTGCTATTGTTGGTATCCGCCCACACGCACCTTTGAACACCCCTGTCTCACCCCGGCCAGCCCAGCTAGTCTGCGGGGGAGGAAGAGGAGCTCACCACCTGGACAACAGTGTGTTTCTCCACATCTTTATAAAAGATTTCCTGTTTTGTCTTCAGGAGGAAAGATGGAACCTAGGCACCTCCCTTCATGCAGGCAACTGCCTATTCCATGGAAAATCAGCTGAGGTAATTTAAATACCCTGCTTAATTACTTCACTACCAGACTCCCAGCTAAACTGCCCTAGCAACACCTAGCAACCAGCTGCTGCCCCCAGCAGCTTCTGTAAGAGAGCTCTTCTAACTGCTTTATAAGCAGTCATTATTGGTAGCTTTGGTACAGAAATGAGTAAGTTAAATTAAGACTAGGAATGATATGTAAGCCAGTTCCATGCTATCCCCTTTTCTTGGTTTTGCCTCCACTTTCCTGTGTAGGCTTAACGTCCCTCCTCCCAGGGCTGAGCTTGCCTTTTCAGAGATGGGTAGAGGCAGTCATGGGTGTGTTTCAAGCACATCTTTAGAGTCAGATGGACACTCCAGCTATGTGACATTAGGAATATTATTTAACCTTGATGCACCTCAGTTTCTTCATCTGTAAAATGGGAGTGATAATGCACAGGGCCTGGCATATAGTACATATTCATTGTTGGCTGCTATGATTATGAATAATCTAAGATGAAGAAATAACAGCCAGTTTTCCAAATGATACTGCAGCAGAGCCAGCCAGCCTGGATACCCATGTGATTGTGAAATGCAGACAGTCTCCCTCTTGGGTTGGCCCCTGACCTTCCTGCCTGGTCCCATGGCTGTCCCCTACCCCTTGTGTCCTATCCCCACTCCCTCCGTGACATAAGGTCCATAAGAGCTAGAATTTTTGTCAATATTTTGTTCACTACTGGATGCCAACACAGTGCTTGACATGTAATGGGTGATCAATAAATATTTGTTGGATAAATGGATGTCTGTAGACTACTGCCTTATGCATATGGGTTCCCTTAGGAATTTCAAGGGTTAGGATATGGGAATTCCTGGATCCCTAACTTTATACATCTTTATAACATACCAACCACTAACAACCGCTATAGCTTGTCTTTGTATACGACCAGATCTAACTAAAACCCCAAATGTAACATCTAAGACCATCCTAAGTGTTCATTTCATTGCCAAGACTGTCCTATGTGAATATAGATCACAAATGAGAGTGAAGGTGTTGGTCGCTCAGTTGTGTCTGACTCTTGATGATTCCGTGGGCTGTAGCCCACCAGGCTCTTCTGTCCATGGGATTCTCCAGGCAAGAATACCAGCGTGGGTTGCTGTTCCCTTCTCCAGGGAATCTTCCCAAACCAGAGTGCCCTGCATTACAGGCAGATTCTTTACCGTTTAAGCCACCAGGAAAGCCTAAATCACAAACTCTTTGCTAAAATTAAAGGTAAGAACACAAGGGGAAAACTAATAAAATGAAATCCAGATTCTCAAGACCCAGAGTGGAAGGAGGGTGTTACCAGTGTACCATTTTCAGCTTGTTTCTGTCTCTAACCCAATGGATCTGTCCTGAAGCAGAGAGTCCAGTAGGAGAGAGAAGAAGAAAGTCCAAACCAAGCAGAGAGAGCTTGTCAGGGTGTGAAGAGGATGCAGGACTGGAGCCAGAGCCAGCCAGCGCCTGGGGTCAAGAAACCAGACATTTAAAGGAGGCCAGAGAATCTAAGCTATTTAATTTATAGGAAGCAGAGGGAAAAGCCACAAGTGAGGGTAACAACAGGTTCATTGCCAAAGTGATTTGGAAAGTGCGAGAGGCTACCTCCTGCAGATTTTAAGATCTTCCCAAACAGACACCTTTGGAAGGCCCAGACTTCACCTCCCCATTCTGAGTCTTCTGTTACATCAATAAATCAGAAGAGTTTTATGAATCCAGAGGAAGCATATGTTCCCACCAGGGCCAATCTCTTATGATCCAGCTCATGTCCTTCCAAGTTTTCACATTTCGGAAGTAAAGTTGAGAGGATCCCAGAATGAAACATCAGTTAGCAGCACTACCAGGGTCCCTGTCCCTCCCGACCTCTGAGTTACTAATAGGAGTTTTCTCTGTCACTCCCAGTGCCTGGTTCCCTTGTATGTGGGTGGTCCAAGAAGCAGCCTCTCCCTGCTGAAGGCAGAATGAAGACCCTGCCACCAGAGTTCCAAAGCAGACATGGATCAAACTACACCAAATATCAAAGACCCAGCGGCCAACTGCTCCTTAAGCATCTATGCCCATCTCTCTGGCCAACCTCTTTAGAACCTAGGCTTTGACACTTAGAGGCACAACCTGTGAGACCATCCAGTGAAAATCCTTATTTATAAAACTGTGAAACTGAGATTTAGAAAGGAGCCTTGGGACTTCCCTGGTGGTCCAGTGGTAAAAACTCCACCTTCCTTCCAATGCATGGGGTGCAAGTTCAGTCCCTGGTTGGAGAATTAAGATTCTGCCATGCCACACAGTGTGGCCAAAAAATACAAAATAAATTAATTTTTTCAAAAGAAGATAAGGAAAGCCTTCCTCTGTCTCCTATGAAAGAGAGTCAGAAGTTAATTTTTAAAAAAGAAAGAAAGCTGGGAAGACCCAGAGGAATCGGGTGGAGAGAGAGGTGGGAGGGGGGATCGGGATGGGGAATACGTGTAACTCTATGGCTGATTCATATCAATGTATGATAAAACCCACTGAAATGTTGTGAAGTAATTAGCCTCCAACTAATAAAAAAAAAAGAAAGAAAGAAAGAAAGGAGCCATAATTTCCTTGCCACACATCAAATCCATGGCAAGCTAAGACTGGGACCCAAGACTCCTGATTCCTGTGTGTGCGCTTAGTTACTCACTCGTGTCCATTTCTTTGCAACCTCATGGACTATAGCCCGCCTGGCTCCTCTGTCCACAGAATTTTCCAGGCAAGAAATACTGGAGTGGGTTGCTACTCCAGAAGAACTTCCTGACTCAGGGATCAAACTCAGGTCCTTTGCACCTCCTGCATTGGCAGACAGATTCTTTACCACTGTGCTATCTGGGAAGCCTGGTCACAGTCTTTCTTTCTAGCACTTCTGGACTCTGCATTAGCAGTCTCCTGGGACTGGCAATGTTCTGAGTGACCAGGAAAATATTAGGTGCACTTCCCCTGGGGAAAGCATGAGATTAACTGTCAAAAGACCTGATTTAGTGCCCGGCACCCCCTCTCACCAGCTGTGTGATGTAGGCAACTCATGTAACCTTTTTAATCTGCATCAGGAATAGCTGTGAAGTGGGGCAACACTAAAGGCTATATGTCATGAAGTCATCTGGAGGACTCAATCAAAAATGTATTAAAAAGCTCTATTTTCAAAAGTAATATACATGTAATTATCCTTATTTTCTTCCCCATGTTTTTCAGTGTTTTCCAAATTATCTACAATATTGATTTTAAAAGAAAGATTATACAGAACTTTTAAAGTTTTACCTATCAAATTGGCAAAGCTTTCATTTCTTACTCCAACACTAAAGGGTACACAGAGATTAGCACTATCAGTCACTGGTAGTGGAAGTAGGAATTAGAACTAACTTTCTGAAAAATTATTTGGCAACAGGCCTCGAGAGGCTTAAAAATCGTCTATATCTCTTGTCCCAGTTAATCCGCTTCTCAGAAACTATGTAAAAAAATTATTAGCTCTGCAGTTAAGAATAATTAATAAAGCAGTTTGTAGCAGAATTTTACTTAACTATTCCTGAAAACCAGAAACAAACTAAATGTTGTCCAATGAGAAATGGTTAAACAGCTTACAGTACTCCTTACAATAAAATATCATAAAATCCCTTAAAATCAACTTTTCAAAGAATACTTAATGAACTGAGCAAATGTTCATAGTATAATATAAAATAACTTCAATAGAATATTACACTGCATAAGTAATAAAATTCCATTTTTTAAACAGAGAGACACACAGAGAAAGAAAAACTCACAAAAACATTAACCACATTCCCTCTGGATGATGGGATATAAATATTCTTTATAATTTTTTCTGCATTTTAAAATTAACTACAATGAGCTTACTTTCTTTTACCACCTGAAAATGCTGTTACAAATAAAAACGTAAATAAATATTTAAAGCTGTAGGTTTTTACATTCCACTGTGACACCGTGGTAGCAATTATTTACACGTACCTGTATCAAAGCCTCTCTCATTAGTGGTTAGAAGCTTTTATTAGCTTTACGTTTCTTTAACTGGGTTTTGTGCTTTCTGCTGCTTCTTTCCAGTCCTAAATTCCCCATCTTACATTTTTGCTTTGATTCATTTTCACGTAATCTGGGGGGGGAATTGAGTCATTTTATAGAAAGAATACTCGGGTGATACCTTTTCTTAGCCTTCGGAGATCAGAGAATGTTGTCATGGATTGATGACAACATGGCTAGGTGTCTTGGTTCATTCGGGCTGCTACAACAAAATACCACAGACTAGGTGGCTTATAAACAACAGAAATTTTCTCATGTTCTAGAGGCTGGGAGTCCAAGATTCCATGTCTGGTGAGGGCTTACTTCTTTGTTCATATAATCTCACATGGTGAACGGCAGGAGGGAACTTTCTGGAGTCTCCTTGAAATTGTTATTTGCTAAGTTGTGTCCGACTCTTTGCGACCCATGGACTGTAACTCACCAAGCTCCTCTGTCCATGGGATTTCCCAGGCAAGAATACTGGACTGGGTTACCATTTACTTCTCCAGGGGATCTTCCCAACCCAGGGATCAAACCAAGGTCTCCTGCATTGCAGGAAGATTCTTTATCATCTGAGCCACCAGGGATTTAAGGGCACTAATCTCATTCCTGAGAGCTTCATTCTCATGACCTAAGTACCATCCAAAGGCCCCACCTCCAAATAATACCACCACATTGGGCATTAGGTCTCAGTATATGAATTGGGAGTGGGGGATGCACAAACATTCAATTTATAACATTAGGTCAGAGTTCTCTATTTCTACAGGCATTCGTACAATTGACTTCTCAGATTTATTGTTTCAGAGAAGAAACCTAATATCAGTTAGATTACTCTAAAATTATCCTTAGTTTTTCAGCTTATTTGCTTCTGGGACCCCTACACCCTTGAAATTGAATTATACTATGACTCTAGTGACCCTGGAAACCAAGTGCCAGAAATCAGAGCAACAGCCAAAGCCCAGATCAGATGAGTAAGCTTTCACTGAAGGCTTCTCCACTGTACAATCATCTACATTCCATTCAGAGTTCAGACTCACCTCTTTACCACCTCTTCACTTTTGTTGTAATAAATACAATTGCAGACAAAACCTTATTTCTTGGTCTCTTAATTTCTGCAGGATGAATACCCAGAAATGAAATTGTTGCATCATGAGCATGTTTCCCACCCCCCTTCACTAAGTGCCTTTAACAATTATTTCTATGAGTAATACAAGAATGTCCTTTCCCCAGCAAAAATCTCTATGAATTATTACCCCTGTTTAATTTTTCCCAGCAAGGTGTGTGAGAGGTCTTATCTCATTGTCCTGCTGATTTGCATTTCCCTAACATCTTTCACATTGTATCTGGTTTTCCTCTTGGATGAATTGTCTATTCATATCCTTTGTTTATTTTCCAACTGGGATGTTTTTCTTTATCAGTTTGCAGAGGTGTTTAAATATTTTGAACATTAATCCTTTATCTGTTTTATAGGTTGCAACTTTTTCCTAGTCTATCATTTGTCAAGTAGATATGACTATCTTTCCATTATACTATCCACATTTATTGTCCCGGTTTAAAGATCTCCCAAGCCACCAAGTCATAAATGCATTCTCTTAAATTTTGCTCTTATATTATTTTGTCCATATTTTACATTTAAATGCTTGATCTATCTGAAATTTATTTTAATATGTAGAGTTCCCTTCCATTTTCTTCTGTGTGGATAGGATCAGTTGGAGAACATGATATCATACACAAGCCAATCTTTTTCTTCCCACCAGGGCTGGTGTCATAGATGTGTTTTTCACTTGTGCAGTCATATGGGGCCTCACACTTAGGGTCTTATGTGTCTGGTTTAATGCTCTGACCTTGAAATGCTTAATAATTTGATCTTTCAGCTTGTGTTTTGTAAGTGATTTCCAATGGCGCACTGAGTGGCGGACTTGGATCCTCAGCACAGTTCCGTCCCTCACTGCCTCTCTGCCTCCTTGGGACGGTTCTGGGCCTCCAACTTGCCCGGTGCCTGCTGCCCTGGCCCTGCTCAGCTTCCTCCTTGCCACCCTTGCTCTTCTTCAGACCTTTTCAGACACACAAGGTCTCAAAGAATTTAACTATCTGCACCCTTTCTGAAAAAGAAACTGGGAGATATACTCCAGCAAAACAAGAGTAAAACATGATAGAGGAAAATAGTGAGGTCTAGAAATAAAGACCAAGTATGGTAATGAGAAAGAGGGATTCAGTAAAGATTCAGCTGGTCCTGAAGCTAGACAACAACTAGTTCAAACCACGTCAAGAGGACAGAAGATGTACTAAGGGAAAGAAAGGAAACTGCTAGATTCCCTAATGTGCTTGCTTGACCTTACTCTGAAGAGTTTTACAGCTCTGTGGAAGAGATGGGGCAAATAGGGAATATGTTCACCAAAAAAATCCCTAGAAACTGAAAAAAATAAGACAAATTATTAACTCTAAGGAAAACTAAATGTCTTGAAAGTAAATGTATTCATAGGTTACCTATTGGCTATCTGTGGTATAATTATGTGGTCATAAGCAGGTAAGTACTGAATGTTGATCTAACTAAGAATTATGGTGTGGTAACTCTTTGGGGAGAATGTTGGAGAGAAGTTTGAGTGGGAGGGAGAAAAGGAGTATGAGAACTGGAAGATGACTTCATCTCCCATTGTGGGAAGTTAATAGGGAATGTCTAAAATTGAAAGCGTGACAAAGACATGACAGAATAAGCCTGTTATTTAAAAATAAGGATATAAGTGCCTGCAGAAACAGCTAGAGTTAAATGTGTTTCTGGGAAGCAGAAATCAGGCCTGGGTTTCCAGGAGCAGGCATAAAGTGGTTGCTTTTCTTTAAAATCTGTATAGTATTCTTTGCCTTTTTAAACTATATAGTCATATTGCTTCTTAAAAATTAAAATTAAAATTTTTTTAAAGTAACAGGCATGTAAACCCAGGATGTGGCTCCCTTCACATAAATGAGAGCAGCTCTAGTCATTCATGAAAGGCTTTTAATGTCCAGACCAATCTCTGTCTAGTTTGAATGCCGGCACTTAGGTGTTGAGCAGTTTTACTGATTAGCTTTATTTACTCCAATTCTGTGAAACTATCCAAGAATTGGGCTTCCCTTGTGGCTCAGCTGGGGTTGAGAAGATCCCCTGGAAAAGGGAAAGGCTACCCACTCCAGTATTCTGGCCTAAAGAATTTCATGGACCATGGGGTCACAAAGAGTCGGACATGACTGAGCAAGTTTCACTTCACTTCACTTCATCCAAGAACTGTATGATCCAAAGATGGTTAATCTTTAGTTTCAGCATTTTTAAAAATTAGTCAATCATCTTTCATGTAATTTTCATAACAGTCTCTGATCTGCTTCTTAGTCGTTAAGTTTCCACACCTGTTATCAGCTTTTCCATTTCTTTCAACTCTTATTTTCTTTAAATCCCGAGAGTGCTTTTCAAATTCGACCTCTGCTACAAAGGCAGAACTTGCCTCTCAGCTTTCAGCACTTGACCTATTTTTCATAAGTGGCCTAGGACATTTTAACACCAAGAGGGAGAGAAAGATCAAGGTTCTTCCTTAAAGAAGAATAAAGAAAACCAGAATTACAGAGAGCAATCATCGATAGCAATTGAAACCTAGCATGATAGTCTCTATGTTGTACTTAACATAATTATATTTATTTCTGAATTATCATTTCATGTATGTAACAATTCAATTATTTTAATATAGGATTTTGATGGGAGAAGAGTAAGTGACTAGACCAGTGCCTCTCGGTCACTTGGGAAGCTTTTAAATTACTAATACCAGACAGGGTTTCACCCTGAGAGATGCTGATTTAACTGGTCTGGGTACAGCATGGTCATAGGAATTTTTTTAACTCCCGTTGTTATTCTAACATGCAAAAAAATTGGGGTACCACCATACGGGATCATGTCTCAAATGTTCTCTCTCAGTTAAAACATCTAAGAAGAATCTAATTCAGTCACCATAATTCAGGCCCTGAATTCACCTGGTAGCACGTGCCCTTGTGTCATATGAATTCCTGGAGGAAATAACCAGAGGGTCTTGCAAAATTAAACCTTAAAGTTGCAGGAACCGTCCAACAGCCACCCCTGGGCGTCCTCCTCATTTGCAATAGGTTCCCAAAATGACGGGCCAAGGAGAGCATAGACTGGCTCGTAATGCCCCCTCATTACGGCTTCCCTCTGCACTGACAGCGTTCATTTCCTGTCAAGCATTTTATTCGAATTACAACATTGCCCATTTTAGAGCCACCCTGACTGCCCAGACAACCAGCTCTTAGCTCCCCAGCCAGGGATCAAAACCAAGCCCCCTACATTGGAAGCACAGAGTCTTAACCATGGGACTGCCAGGAAGTACCTTCCCTGCATTTTTTAATCAAAGAATTGGATTGTCCAATTCTAACCAATTCTGGTTAATTCTAAGTCCTTTGGTTGTGGTCCCTAGCACATTTAATGAACAAAGGTTTTATGGAGCCCATTTCCTATGTGGAATTAGAGGATGTTTTGTGAGCATATGCGACATGGCTCTTCAACAACTACAATAGTGTCTGCCCCCTTGAAAAGCATGTGTTTGGAGAGGATGAATCAAGTCCCACAGCTGAGACCCGAGATTGGTGACTGCTGTCAGCAGTTGGAGCCTATTCGTGAAGCAGACAAGAGGGCTGTTGAAAGGGGGGCTTACTGAACAGACTAGGCCAGGGACAGCATTTCTGAACTGCAGTAGGCAAGGGATAGGTGCCATTGGGCTGATCTGGAGCCCAGGTAGAAGGAGCCAGGCTGACATGGGGCCATACTGGCCTGACTTCCAGAATAGAATCACTACTAGACTTCTTAGGAATACAGGAATAGACTCAGAGAACAGAAAAAGGGGCCAGAGAAGAAAGAATGTTGTGATTATCTTCCTGCAGATCATCAGCAGTCCCATCAACTTGCTGAAGCAGTAGGGTGGGGAGGGGGGCCCAGGGGAGCATCTCTGGGGCCACAGCGTCTCAGAGCCAGAGACCTCTAAGAGCAGGAAGAGAGCCTCATGAAATAACTTCAGCCCTAAGGAAAGCCATCTACCCCAGCCGCAGTCTGCAGCCCCTGCTCATGCCTGGATGGTATGTCCCCACTTTCTCCATAACCAGTGTGAGGTAGTCAGGCCATTGCGCAGGAGCTCAGCTCAGACCTGAGTGAAGGGGCGCACACTCAGAGTGCCCTCTGAGCCTGGGCCAGGCAGGGGGAGGAAACCATCACTAAGTAATGACTATGACAGAACTTAAGTGGAGACAGAAGGGCACAGCTGTTCAGCCCTTGGAAGGCTGGACCAATTTCTAATTTTCCTTGTTATACTAAAGAACCAACATCTTTGAGCTAATGCATAAGATGAAACATCATCCAAAATCCATCCCAGTTATTATGAAAACTGAGACTTGCTATCCTCCTCCATACATGTTTAAAATAATCTTGATCTCTAAATATTGGAAAGTCAGACCCAATCCTCCTAAACCAGCCCCTTTAGTCCCTAAACCCTTTGAAGGCTGAGAGTTCCAGAAAAATGCTGGACTTTCTTCCTAGGTTCTAAAATATTGAGAAATCTCTACAAATTTCCCAAAGATATTAAACAGAATCATAGAGTTATGGTCTATAATATCTCAGTTATCAACTATTTACTGAGCACCTATTTTAAATGAGGGACTGAGGATACAGAAATAAATCAGTCCGATTAGCTGCCTCCAGAGGCCCTCAGTGGTGGGGAGATGCAGAAACAGATTATCTTAATACAATACCATGCATGTAAACCACAGACATACGAGTAAGTGACAGGGAGTTAGACCCTGCATGAGGAAAGGCTTCCTTGAGGAAGGAGTCCTGGAGCCTAACAATGAAGAAAGAGTACAATAAAAGTTGAAATGCTACTTGTGATATTTCATAAACCACAAAGTTCACACATGGAGTGAGGGAGGTTGTGGAGGTTGGGGGATAACACAGCATTCATGACAGAAGGTCTAAGCAAAGGGTGGCCAGAAGGCCAAGAGCTGGTTCTAGAAGAGCTCATGTTAATAGCCAGGGCTCAACCCCCTGAGGCTGCAGAGAAACTGGAAGTCCCCACTGTCACTCCCACCCACCCAACTCAAGACCCAAACAGCCCACTACATGGAGATGCAACTGGGTCAACAAACTTTTCCCCTGGGAGGCAAAATAGTGTGAATCCATCAGCCACCTTGAGTTTCATCATTTCCATCCTAAGAGCTCAGGCTCCAAGGGTTAGAACTGAGATTGGGAGGGAGATGGAGAAAGGAAAGGAAAGAGGAGAGGAGGAAGGAGGACATTCACACAGGCCATCCTCACCACCTCTTCTCCCAGTCCCCACACACAGCCTCCCTCTCTAATGGCGTCAAAGCCACAGTGGGCTGCCCCCTCTGACGAGGGCCCTAAGCCTCAGTGTCAGGTACATGCAGAGCAGGGATTCACTATGTTGGACCCTGCGCTGGTTCCCAAGAGAGGTTGTAACAAAGGATCACAAACAGGGTGGCTTAAAACAACAGAAAATTCTGTCACAGCTCTGGAGGCTCGAAGTCCAAAAGGAAGATGTCTGTAGGGCTTACACTTTCTCTGAGACTCTGGACAGAATCCTTCCTTGCCTCTTCCAGCTTCTGGTGGTGCTCAGCAATCGTTGGCATGACTTGGCTTGCAAGCACATCACTGCAGTCTCCGCCTCGGGCATCATATGGTGTTCTCCCTGGGACTCTGGCTCCACGCAGGAGTCTCCTTGTCTCATAAGGACACCAGTCACGTTGGATGAGAGCCCACCCTAATGATCTCATCTGAACTTGATTACATCTGCAAAGACTCTATCTCCAAATAAGGTCAGATTCCCAAGTACCAGAGCACTATGGACTTCAACATACCATTTAGGATGACACAGTCCTACCCGTAGCTGCCCCTTTATTCCTTCCTCCTCCAGGACTTGTGGCAATAACTGAGGAGCAACTGCACATCTTTCCCAGAAAAGATAAGCATGTCATTCCCAAGCTAGCCACCCTCAGTGAATCTGGAAGGCAAGGCCAGGGGAGACCCTGTCTTCTGGTCCTCTAGAATATATAATCATATGCTGACTCACTGGCGGCTATGGGATTGGGAATTTCTCTGTTAAATCGTCCTGTGCTCACCCTGATTGACAGCTTCGCAACCCAGGGAATCCTATGGAAGCTGCAGTCAGGCCCTGGTTACATACGCCCCCTCCCCTCAGGGCCCAGATTTCCTCATCTGTAAAGCCTAAAGAGACTTCTAGTGTCTGAGGGTGACTATAAAGGGGGCACAGCTGGCCCACATCAACTCCACATCCGAATGCCCAATTAATACACGGCCATTCAGCGAGTGTCGCTTGAGACCTGCAGGAAGGCTCACTAGAGTGCCTGAAGCACCTCCCTGGGGACAGCGTGTATCTCAGTATGCAGATTCTGAATTGAGATCATAACGAAGCTCTTGCTCTGCTCCTCCCAAGAGCCCATGCTTTGTATTCACACGGAATATCTGGACACCCACGCAGACACCACTAACATACATACGCATGAGAAATCATGCCGGGTGAGAGCCAAATGCAGCGCAGAGTGTCTGAATTACAGAAGAGGTGGAATCACTCAGCAACCAGTGTCCTCTTGGCTTCAGTCTGGCAACTGCATAGAAGCTAAACAGCTTCCCCTACAGAAGGAAGGGAAAGAAGCTATAGCCCAGCAGGACAGAGGCAGAAACAACACACAGCTGGGGGCCCTTGAGGGTCAGCAGGGCCATCCAGGAACCACAGCCACAGGCCACAGCAAATGGAGCAGTCAGCCATGAGCCAGTTCTGCAGGGCCCTGCTGGGGGCTGGGGAGTGAGGATGAGTCCAAACTCTCCAAGGAATGATGCGCCCCATCCCCGAGAGGACTAGGCGAAGAATCGGGACCCAACCACATGGCTCATTCATGCCAGGGCAGGACTTCCGGCCCAGCCTGGAAGCCCACACCCTGCAAAGGATCTGATGGGGAAGACGTTGACTGAATGAGAGGGTCGGGAGGACAGACAGGAAGTGAGAGCAGTGGGAATTCAGAGACCAGGAACAAGCCATGTGATGGGCGAGATGGTCTTTGACTTGGGGGGCCCTGGAGACTCAGGGTTCCCCCTGGCAGGTCCCATCAGGCCCCTGAGTAGCAACTGCAGACCCTGCCCACTGCTATTCCTTGCCCTGGGTCAAGCAGGCTGGACCCGGCAGGGCTGGAGGGCAGAGACAGACTGTACTGTGTGCATGTGACACAGTGCGCACAGGTCCCCCGCTCCACTCTGCCCCACCCATCTTCCCCATGCCCCATCTGTCGGCAAAAAGGCAGTGTCATCAGAGAACGAGATCTGGGCTCAGCCTTTACTGGGCAAATAATACTGAGCAAGTTATTTAACCAGACTAAGTCGCTACATCTTCGTCTGTAAAATGGGAAAGTAATAGTACCTGCTCCCCAGAACCACTGGGAAGACTAAGTGAGATAATGCTTATAAGTAACACAAGGGTGGACATAGTACCTGACATACAATAAGTCCTAATAGATACACATTCCATAGCTCTTATAGAAAAACGAGAGTGAAGGGAGCATTGTCTGCAGGACAGAACCCAGAGTCAGTCAGTCTCAACCTGGCAGAGTCCATGCACCAATGGCACTTGGAGCCCCCAAAGGCATTGCTTTATGTCTGGAAATGAAGCAGCAAACAGAAGGCCTCTTTGCCCAGATCAAAGGAGCCTGCTCGTCCTCATACTAGTAGCTCTGGAAAAGGTGCTCTCTTACTGCCTCACGTGACTTGTCCCCAACTAATTAACAGTCTGGCTGCTGAATAATACAAATGAATTTACTTACAAAATAGAGACCCACAGAAAACAAACTTATTACGGTTGCCAGGGAGAAGAATGAGGGGGAGCGATGGTTAGGGAGTTTGCGACGGACATGTACACACTGCTATGTTTAAAATGAATAACCAACAAGGATCTACTTCATAGCACATGGAACTCTGCTCAACATTATGTGGCAGCCTGGATTGGAGGGGAGTTTAGTGGAAAATGGACACATGTATATGCATGGCCAAGTTCCCGTGCGGTTCACCTGAAAGTATCGCATTGTCTGCTAATTGGCTAAACCCCAATACAAAACAAAAGGTTTTTTAAAAATGTGATGTGTATGTATATTACCATATATGAAATAGATCACCAGTCCAGGTTTGATGCATGAGACAGGGTGTTCAGGGCCGGAGCACTGGGATGACCCTGAGGGATGGGGTGGGGAGGGAGGTGGGAGGGGGGTTCAGGATGGGGAACACATGTACACCCATGGCTGATTCATGTCGATGTATGGCAAAAACCACTACAATATTGTAAAGTAATTAGCCTCCAATTAGAATTAATTAATTAATTATTTTTAATGTGATGTATATAAGCATGGAATATATATGTATATGTATATAAAAATATATATGTATGTATATATGTATATGTAAATATATGTGTATATTAAAATGGAATATTATTTAGCCTTTAAAATAATAATAATATATTTTTTAAAAAACAGTCTGGCTGCTGCCCCAGGTGACTGATGGCTGCCCCTCCTCTCCCTGGAAGGCGAGGGGCAGGGCATGTCTCAGGGAAGATTGCTCACACCCCCTCCACCACCCACTTCACTCATTGAAAACGGAAAATGCTGAAGGGTGTGCATTCCCCTTAACATCTGTTGGTATAAGGCAAACCCTCATGACTGTCCTGATAAACTCAGAACCACTCAACTGGCTTCCCCCTGGACAACTTTGCTAGGTTACTACTGGGACCAGAGAGCAGAGAGGCAAGGAGAGATTAACAGCCTTTTCTTCTTAAATGAAGACGTCTAACTAAAACATTTGTCTTTGCCATCAGCCCATCCCAGCTTTCCACAGGGGCTGGAATCTTTTCCCAGGTTCCCCATGCATTTGTCTTGATCAGTGCTACTGTTGAGCTGGCTCCCTTCCTCCACAGCCCTCTTCCTAGGGATTGCAGGGTGCTATCCAGGGAAGTGACTTGAACATTAGAGCATTTTCCAAGGTGGCCTCTGCTCCCCTGCCTCCAACTTCTTTATGTGCATGTGTGCATGCTAAGTCGCTTCAGTCATGTCTAACTCTTTTCGACCCCATGGACTGCAGCCCTCCAGGCTCCTCTGTCCATGGGATTTTCCAGGCAAGAGTACTGGAGTGGGGTGCCATGCCCTCCTCCGGGGAATCTTCCCGACCCAGGAATCAAACCTGCGGCTACTGCGGCTCCTGCAGCAGGCAGATTCTTCACTGCTGAGCCACCAGGGAAGTCCCAGTGTCTTTATAGTAAATGACTATCCATAGCAACAAATTCTGAAATCCTAAAACAGTTGAAAAACTGACACAACTGAAAGCTGAGTGTCAGTGCTACCATTTTATAAACGGCCTGCAATTACCAAAAGGAGTGGATCATTTTTATTTAAAAGAAACATTAGTCATGGAATTGTAGCATTTTAAGGCTGCAAACTTTGAGTGCCTACTGCTTGGTTTTATTTATATATTATATTTGGAGGCCCTACCATATTTCAGAAAGGTTTAACATATTCATATTGCAAATGCCTTTCTAAGCAGGGCTGCTTTGTAAATCAGAGGTGAGGCTGTAGATGTGAAGTGAAGAGCCCTCGCATGGGAGAGAGAAGTTTGGGACTCCAGTTCTCAGCTCTGCAGCTACCTTGAGTGTGACCTGGTTCCCTCAGCTCCCTCCATGCTGCTATAGTGAGTGACAGTACAGAGGAGAGGTTGAGTCAGAGATCTTGGCTGCAAGCAACAGAAAGGACTCTGGCTGAATTAAGCAGAAGGGAATTTACCGCTCCAACTGCAGGATCAGAATCAGGGGATGTTGGAACACCTGGCTTGGATTAGACTTGCTAGGACCTAAGGTAGCCAAGCCACCAAAACCTAGGCAACATACCTGATACTGATGGCCCAATCAGCAGGAGGCCGCTGTTGCCCCTAACAACGTCCCACCAATCCAACTTAGCCTTGCAACATTTGCTCTGGGACTCACTGAAAAAAAAAATCAGCCCGGTTGGCTGAGCAAAGTCACAGCCCACCGACTCTAAAGGTGGGCACTCAGTGGAAGAATTTCAGCTCTTTGGCCTTTGACTTTTAAAATGAGAGAGCACAGTGACAGACCATGTGAGGAAAGTCATTCTTTTACTTTGATGGTGGTTTAACTTTTGGTGGTGGATGTCCAAGGGTGGTCTCCGACCAGCAACATCAGCGTCATCTGAGAACTATTTAGAAACGTGCACTCTCAGGTCCCACCCCAGATCTACTAAACTGGAGATTCTGGGGTGGGGGGCCCAGCAATCTGTTTCAACAAGCCCTCCAGGTGACAGTAATACACACCAGTCTGAGACCCACTGCCCTACAAAAAATCCGAAGGCTACTTAAAAGGTTGAATGTCTGCCATCATATTAAAATAACAATTGCCCAGTTTTAATGGGTGAAAAGCCAGAGTTTGGAACCAACTGGCAAGTAAACAAAAATAAAATATTGGGGTAAGGGGTCTCTTTAGACAACATTTTTTTCCTACTGATGTGTGACAGTGTGCTTACTGTTCTAACATGGCTTCAAAACAAATTCAACCCTTCCTTCCAATCACACTGCCGCCTCTTCACCTTCCTACAAAAACCCTGGACCCTCCTGTTTCTCAAGCCCTGCTCCAACCCCTCCTGCCCTCCCTTCAATTACACGACCCAGGAAACAGCCCTTCTATCATGCAAATCTAAAACCTTCCTGTTCCCTTTCTTCAGACGATGCTAATAAACTTTCAATATCAGAACTGTACACTGAGATACTCAGAAGCAAACAAACTGCCATCCTCTGGCCTTCTGTCACCTCTGCCCTTCAGGCCATAGTGTCTTTCCTGCTCCAGCAGCTAGAAGCTGGTTTAATGGGTTAGAGTCCTCTCAGCTCCAACTAGCCCTTGCCTCTCAGCCAGGTGGAAACTGAAGTCTGAAGTCTGAAAGGTTTAGACTGAGCTGGAGGGACACCATGTGGCCATACTTGGTATGACACACCAAGCCAGGGCTTCTGTTTTTTCTTTTTTGGTGGGGCCACAGGGCCTTTGAGATCTTAATTCCTCCACCAGGGATTGAACCTGGGTCCTCTGCAGTAAGAACGTGAAGGCCTATCCACTGGACTACCAGGGAATTCCCAGGGCTTCTGTTCTTTATGCGATCTTTTGGTAAAGACTATGAAACAATGACCTGAGGATATGTTGTGAAAGTTAAAAAAAAAAAAACTAAAGTTCACCCACAATCATGCTAATGGGATTCTTTTTATTTGCTCCTGCTTTTAAATATTTTCTGACAGTTACAACCACAATACCTCTCCATGAAGCATCACTTTCTTTTCCATGGATCTCTGATCATCAGTATTTTCCATGCTCATTCAAGGTTTTTGCAATTGTTCTCTTCAGTGATAGTCAGTAACATGTTAGTGCAATGAAATGGAATGAAAAGGCTTTCAACCGTTCAGCAGGCATGTGGGTAAGCGCCCCATTTCGGGAATGACACGGGCAGGGTTTCAAAACCCGGCTCTGCTACTTACTTAGCTGTGTGATCTTGGGCATGTTTCTTAACTTTTCTGTATCTCAGGTTCCTCATCTGTGAAATGGGGAGAGGGAAGACTATGACCTACTGAATAGGGCTGTTATGAGAATGAAATAATAATATGTGAGGAGACCCTTAACATAGGACCAGGCCGTACCCCTGCTATCAGCATCATTATTTTTAAATGCATCCCCATGGGAATGCAACTGATGCCCGCTGAGGACCTCTCTTGGATGGGATCCCTGAAGCTGCAAGTCTAAGCATGTTTCATAGCTGGAAAAACATAAAATGAGGCAGCTGAGATTTCAGAGACTAGGAGCCTGGGACAGACAAATGGGATTCGGGGTCAGGTCCCCTGTCCCCACTTCTTAGCATCGCTATCAAGCAGTGTGTCCCTGGTCCCCAGTCCTGCCAGTTGCAGCAGGCCCCAGATTCCTCACCTACAAGCCAAAAGAGGAGTTTACCTACAACTGCCTTCATCTAAAACACAACGTACTCAGAAATGTGGAAACAAACTCAGGATTCTCTCCAGGACACATTACCTCAGGACGTCCTTGAGATTCAGTCAAGGTCAACTTGACTTCTAACTACCTAAAATCTGCCGTGTACTCTGCCAGAAATTTCTCTACAGGAAATCATCTTGCTGCCAAGTGAGGCCCAATGAACAAAAGAAAACAGGGAAGAAAAACTCAGAGACCCCCTAGAAAAGGATGTAAGGGAATTCTCTCTCACTGATACCCTCCAGAGAGCCAGACACCCACCTGGAGAATGAGTCTTCCTGAGATCCTCTACAGTGTGTCAGGCCAGGGGACAGAAGATAAATTTGGCCCTCCCTCTGTCCTCAAGGCCTCATCTTTTTGTAAGAGGCAGGCATAGGGAGAGACATAGACACATATAGCAACAACTCTGATAGTTTCATATGTTATAACACGGGGCTATTCAAGGTGCAGTGGAAACAGAAGTGAGCCATTAATTCTACCCTGAGCAGTCAGGGAAGGCTTCGCTGAGAAAGACCTCTTTTTTTTTTTTTTAGTTGGAGGCTAATTACTTTACAATATTGTAGTGGTTTTTGCCATACGTTGACATGAATCAGCCATGGGTGTACATGTGTTCCCCACCCTGAACCCCCCTCCCACCTCCCTCCCCATGCCATCCCTCAGGGTCATCCCAGTGCACCAGCCCTGAGCACCCTGTCTCAGGTATCAAACCTGGACTGGCGATCTGTTTCACATGTGATAGTATACATGTTTCAACGCTAGTCTCTCAAATCATCCCACCCTCTTCCACAGAAGACCTTATTAAAAGGAGGATCAGATTACAGGTGAGACTCCAGCAGGGCTGGATCCACTAGAAAGCTGTTTATTGTAAGTCACACAATTACCCCTGAACTAGGACAGGGCCTTGGGCTAGTGTGGAGGGAAGGGATGCAGCAGAACTGCCCGGGGGTGCGGGGAGGTGGGGAGCAAGTTAAAACATAGATTTCCAAGCCCTACCCGAAGACCCAGACCCAGTAGGCTTCAAGGGGGCCCAAGACTGAGTAGTTAGCGAGCCCCTCCTCCAGGATAACGCTACTACAGGTGGTTCACTTTCCCACCACTCTTGTTAGCCCCACAGCCATCCGAGTCACATCCTAGTCACCCTTCCTTCTTATGGATTCTGTGGCTTCTGCCTGGGAAGTTCCTCCCCTTCTGCTCCCACTTGACTGTCTTCTCTTTCAAGACCCAACAGCTCAAAAACACTGCTAAGGGGACTTCCCTAGGGTCCAATGATTAAGAATCTGCCTACTAATGCAGGGGACACAAGTTTGATCCCTAGTCCAGGAAGATTTCACATGCCGTGGGGCAACTAAGCCAGTGTGCCACAACTACTGCAGCCTGCGTGCCTAGAACCCAAGCTCCGTAACAAAAGGAACCACTGCAGTGTGAAGCCTTCACACTGCAACCAGAGAATAGCACCCCCAAAGAGTAGCCCCCCAAAGAATAGCCCCCCTAGAGGGAGCCCAAGGGCAGCAATGAAGACTCAGCACAGCCAAAAATGAAATAAATAACTAAAAAATTTTAAAATATACATACTGATAGGTAAACCCTTTCAGATTTCAGAGTATAATCTTATGCCAGGCACCAAGTTAGTTCTTTACATAGAGGATTTCATTTAATCCTCAAAACAACCCTATAGAATAGGTCTCCTAATAAATCCCATTTTCCAGATGAGAAAACTAAGGCACAAAGGAGTTAAGTAATTGGACCCTGGTTCTGCTGCTGGGACCTGTGCTTTATCTGTATCCCCCACTAGACTGCTCACAAGATGTGCCTGAGGCTGTGTCTCTGAAGCCCTAGAGCCTGGGGCAGGCCCAGCACAGTTGCTCGGGAAATGTTTGTCAAGCAAAGAAAAGAAGAAACGAATTCCGCCTCCTTCCATCTGTGACCCTCAGCCAGCACCCAGGCAAAGAATCTGCCCGCTCCCACTGCCACCTCCAGGAAGTACTCAGCAGTCAGGGCATAACCCACCCCGTTGTTGACCAAGTGACCCACAGACCAAGGGACATGACTTCCTGGACTCTTGAGCCTTCTTCTTTGGTGATACCAGAGAGGGAGTGCTCTCTGTCTCAACTGCAGACAGGCCTCCTCAAAGTCTCCTCCTCCTCGGGGCTTCCTGCCAAGCCTCTGCCTCTCAGCTGCCTCCCCTCCCGCCCTCTGGCTCAGTCTCCTCACCCCACCTGCCTTTCTGCTCCCCTCCCAGCATTCTTCCCCCTCCCTTCCCCCTGCATCCTCCTCCCACTTCCCTCTAGGTTTTTCTCCCTCTTTCTCTCCCTTCCCCACCTCACTCCCTCTCTGCGGCTAGCTCTTTCTCCTTCTGTTGATTTATGTGTGGTGTGTGTGTGTGCATGTGTGTGCGTGTCTGCTGGTCTCTCTCTGTTTCCCCTTCTGGCTTTCTGTTTCTCTCTCCTCTGTCTCTGTCTCTCTGCCTCTCTCTCCTCTCTCCTCCCCACTTCTTCCCTTCCTCTTCTCCCCTGCCTCCACCGCTCTCCCTCCTGGAACCCAGCATCACTTCCTCCCTGGCCGCTCCCGAGTCCTGGAAGGAGGTCAGTCGGCTGCCCTGGTTCCCTCCTCTCTGCGTCAGAGCCTCGAGGCCTGGGAGCCTCTGGGCCCTTCCCGCCAGCCTCCCCACTTGTATCCCTCAGGCTTCTTTCTCCTCCGAGTCCTCATTAAAGGCTTCTCCCCTCAAGTCCTGCCCCACCTCCCTCCAGAGGGTTGCCTCCCCACGCTGCTGGGGACTATTCTCCCCTAGCTGCCCTGCAACTCTGTCTCCCCAGCTCCCTGCAGCAGTGGGGGGATCTTATTCCTCGGGCTGGGCCTCAGGTCCTGCCAATGTAGGCCCGGAGGCCTCCACTGGCCCCCTCTGCTGCCTTCAGACAAACTGCAGAAATCCTGGAGCAGAGCCTAAGGGGCTGGTCCCTGCTTGGAGGCCACCCAAGTGAGAAGCCGAGGGGCCTCCATATGGAGCGCAGCCACCCTGCCAGCCGTGCAGAAAAGCCGTCAACTCCAGCACTTTGAGCCACAGCCTTAGGCCCTCCCAGGGCCTGTGGGGCCTAACTGGCTCCACAGGGGCTGGGCCATCCGAGAAGGCCGGGAGCTGCAGGGAGTTCAGGACTGTTCTGCCCTCACAAGATGCCTGCAGAAGCCTTTGTTTCCAGGGCAGAAGCTGTCAGAAGACTCCAAGCAGGCTTATGGGTGATAGTGGGGCCCAGAGGGGGCTTAGCCAGTAAACATAAAGCTAGGGCTGCAGGGGAAGAGGAGAGCTCAAGGAGCCCCTACCCCAGATCTCCAGGCAGCTCACTCCATTCCCTTCTTGAGTAAACATTTAACTGAGAGCCCAGTGTGTGCCAGGTACTAGGTGCCAGAGATAAACAGAACGGTTGTCCCTGCCCTATATGGGCTGGTGAGAGAGAAAAACAAGTGGCAAATACAATGTGATAAATGAACTAATAATTCATAATTATGAAAGGAAACATTGAGCATGTTATGAGCAATGAGCAAATGCTGTAAATTGGCAAAAGCATTTTATGTTATCTTATTTCAATCCTCATCTGCACGAAAGGTTTTATCTCCATTTTGCAGATGAGGAAACTGAGGCTGAGTTATATAACTTAACTGCACAGTTAACAAATAGCAGAGCTAGGATTTCTAAACTGCCTAACTGACTCCAAATTACTGCTCCCTACTGATATAAAACGCTATTAACAAACAGAGGGGTGAGGGGGGTTGGGGTATAAGTGGACAGAGTGGGTGCAAAGACTTCACAGAGAAGGTGAAGCCTGTTGGGTTTTTGAAAGGTGAATAGGAGCTCCCCTGGCAGCCAAAGAGCACAAAGGCAATCCAGACCAACAAATGGTATGTCCAGTCTCCTTTGATTTCTTGCAAATTTTTTCTCTAATGAAATTTTTCCCAAGCTATTCAAGCTCCAACAACATTTACTAAGTACCTCTAATGTAGCAAGCACTTTTTAAAATTTAAGTATAGTTGATTTATAATATTATATTAGTTTCAGGTGTACAACACAGTGGTTTAGTATTTTTGTAAATTATACTCTATTTAAAGTTATTATAAAATAGTGGTCATTTTCCCTGTGTAGTACAATATATCCTGGTAGCTTATTTATTATATATATAGTAGTTTGCACCTTTTAATCCCCTACCCTTACTTACCCCTCTCCTCTTCCCCTCCCTATTGATAGCCACTAGTTTATTTTCTATGAGTCTGTTTCTGTTTTGTTACAGTCATTCTCTGTTTTTTAAATTCCACATGTAAGTGATAACATACAGTATGTCTTTCAGCATAATACCCTATAGGCAGAATTTCTTTTTATGGCTGAGTAATATTCCATTGTATATGTACACCACATCTTTATTCATTCATCTGTTGATGGACACTTAGGTTGCGTCCATATCTTTGCTGCTGTATATCATGCTGCTATGAACATTAGGGTGCGTGTGTCTTTTCAAACTAGTATTTTTATTTTCTTCAGATAAATACCCAGCAGTGAATTGCTGGATCATACGACAGTTCTACTTTTAGGTTTTTGAATAACTTCCATAGTGTTTTCCGTAGTGGCTGCAGCAATTTACATTTCCACCAACAGCATACAAATACTCTTTTTGCTCTACAACCTTGCTAACACATGGTATTTGTATACTTTTTCATGATAGCTCTTTCTGACCAATGTGAAGTGATATCTAATTATGGTTTTCAGTTATATTTCTCTGGGGATTAGTGATGTTGAGCATCTTTTCATGTGGCCATTGGCCATCTGTATATCTTCTTTCAAAAAATATCTATCAGATCTTCTGCTCATTTTTAAATTGGGTTGTTTGGTCTTTTGATATTGATTTGTATAAACTGTTTCTATATTTTGGAAATTAGCTCCTTATCAGTTACTTTCTTTGCAAATGTTTTCTCCCATTCAGTAGGTTGTCTTTATTTTGTTGATGATTTGCTCTGCTGTGCAAAAGCTTTTAAGTTTAATCAAGTCACACTTGTTTATTTTTATTTTTGCTTCCTTTGCCTTAGGAAACAGATCCAAAAAAGTTATTGCTACAATTTATGTCAGAGAGTGTTCTGCCCATATTGTCTTACAGGAATTTTATGGTTTACATCTTTAATTCATTTTGAATTTATTTTTGTATATGGTGTAAGAAAATGTTCTCATTTCACTCTATTACATACAGCTGTCTAGATTTCCCAGCACCACTTATTTAAGAGACAGTCTTTTCTCCTTTGTATAATCTCTCCTCTTTTGTCAAAGATTAATTGACCATAAGCATGTGGATTTCTCTATGGGCTTTCTGTTCTGTCTCATTGGTCTCTGTGTCTTTTTTGTGCCAGTACCATAATGTTTTGATGACTGTAGCTTTGTTAGCATAATCTGAAGTCAGGGAGTGTGTGATATGTCCAGCTTTGTTCTTTTTTCTCAAGACTGTTTTGGCTATTCAGGGTCTTCTGTGGGTCCATACAAATTTTAGGATTATTTATTTTTTTGCTTTCTGTGAAAATTGTCATGGATATTTTGTTAGGGGTTGCATTAAATCTGTATATTGCTTTGGGAGGTATGCCCATTTTAACAATATTAATCCTTCCAGACCATTTAATGAACTTTTTAAATCCAAATTTCTGGCCTCTAAAATTTGCAAAAAATTTAATTTGCAATTCAGAAACTTCCTTAGGATCCTATCATGACTGAGCTCATTTAAAAAAAAAAAAAAAGGCAATTAGCATTTAACAGTAATCTTAAAGTCAAGTTTAAAGAGGAAAAGAAAATCACCCATAAAGCCACCACCCTAACACAGCTTTTTCAGTCATTCTGTTTGCTTCCAATTCTTGTCAATAAATGTGCAAGATTTATGAGCAGTGTGGAAGCCAGCGTGTTCATTTTCTTCATTAGTACGGCCAAGCACATGTGAGTCTTTGATGAGATTTACAAATATCCTCTAAGTGGCTGCTTGTTTATTAGCAAAATTTCTTAAACTATCTGAGTCAGCACTCTTATGTAGCAGAAACAATTAATTATCTCTGTAGAAGTTATTCATTTCTTGTTTTACAAAGAAGACATACCCAGTACATGTGTATCTGCTTAAGGGAACGGTCTTCAGAGAGGAGACTGAGTCCTTACCTGGTGACCCAGCTTCCTTCTTGCTCCCCAAAGCTTACACTAGTGTCAGGTAACCATGCCTACCCAATGTTCTAGAACATACCAAGTACCCTCCCGTCTCTAGGGCTTTGCTCTTACCCTTCCCCCTGCCTCCAGTATTTTTCTTCTTCTCCCTGCCTTCTCCAGACTTTTTTCATTCTTTAGGATCCAAATGAAGTCCCCATTTGTCCATAAAGCTTTTTCAGAATCCTCAGGGATTTTTCCTGCCTCTGAGCCCTTCCGCTTTTAACAATCAACACCATTTATTGCTTTATACTGTTGTATCATTTACAGACATGCTCCATCTTCTAAATTTGAAGACTATAAAGGCAAGGACTAAATCTGATTTCTCCTCCCCTGCCTTCTGCCCACAGCTGACAGTTTGCAAATGTGTGTTGATTATAAAGATGCTGTTCATATGTGTTACAAAACTCTAGATTTCTAGCCATAAAAAAATAGTGTGAATTTGAAGTCAGAATGAGTCAGATTCAAATCCTTAGTATATCTATTTACTAATGATAGGACCTTGAAAAATCTCCTAAACCTCTCTGAGCTGTAGTTTTTTCACCTGTAAAATGGGGGCAATAATAGAGGTATTGGGAAGGTCTAATGAGGTAATGGTTAGCACAGTGTACAAAGTGCTTAGTATATCACCAGCATTCAGTAAGCACTGAGTGCATAGTTGATACTATTCTTTTCTCCTACTAATAGTAATGAAAAATAACAGGAAGACTAGAGTTTGCAAACAGATTCCAAAGAGCATTAGTTTAATCAAAGTCATTATCCACCAATATCATGAAATTGTCCATCAAAGAATTTCACATTAAAAACTCCTGACAACTGAGTGGTTTTAGGACTTTGCACTTGAGTTGAGTTCTGTAGCTCTGAGATTTTACTATCCAGTGCCAAATGTCTGTGACCACCACCCCCAGAGTTACCAGTTCAGTTCAGTTGCTCAGTCGTGTCTGACTCTTTGCAACCCCATGAATCGCAGCATCCAGGCCCCCCTGTCCATAGGATACCCTAATTTGAACAGTTGTTACATTGTTTCCATATTTTTTTAAAGAATTTGCAAGCTAACTCCATTTCCTAGAATGTTAGAACTGAGAGTCACCCTAGGGACTGCCCCTTGTTCTACAGACAAGGAAACAGTGCTCCTCACAGAGTCACTTGGCAGGTAAGTGACAGAGCCAGAATTTTGAACCCCAATAGCCCAATCTCCAATTCAGAACTCAGCATTCACCATGTCATTCTGACTCCTTGGAGAAAGAGCAACTCCAAGAGACTTGTACCCCATACACAGGGACACTGGGATTTGATCTCAAAGTGTGTTTATTCGCATAAGCTCCACTAAGTGGGTGGAGCTCCACTAAGCTCAGTGGGTGGTATTTAATTATTCCATTTTCTGATAGTGAGAATAGTTCATGCACAAAGATGCTAAACACTTGCTAAAATACACATCTTCTCTCAAGTGTTCCTGCTAGCATTTAAATCCAGCCTCTATGCTGGAATTTTGAGTAACCTCACTGCTTTAAAAGGTAGGTCTGGGAATACTAAAGAGTCACCAACCCTCCTGGGATTCATATAAGAGTCACTTCTGTGTATGGACACAAGCAGGAGGAAGAAGTGTGCATAGAAGCGTGCCATGCTCCAAAAAAAAAAAGAAGCGTGCCATGCTCCTGGCATATTGTGGATCCAAATAAGTGGTCTTTCATTGCTACAGTTTCACCGAGGAGGAAAGCAAAGAAGGAAAATGGTGTTTGTTGAGTGAATGACTGATTACCAATGGCGTAATTCAGCAATCACTCACAGCACCATCAGTCATGCCTGAGCAATTAAAATTTCACAAACACAACCTCACCCTGACAGGGCAGAGCTTGGCTCCTATATCAGTGTTCTGGGGCTTTCTCAAGTGACAGATTGTAGAAGTTCCTGGTGTGGAGATCTCACAATAAAATTTACCCAGTGGTGCATCTTGCCAGAATCAAGTTTAACAGTCATCACGGTCCTGTAAATATGCTGGACGGGGAGGGGCCATCCCTGCTGAGCAGACACATGTCTCGATTCATGAGGAAGCCCCATCAAAGCTGAAAGTGAAAGTCGTTCAGTTGTGACCAACTCTTTGTGACCCCATGGACTATACAGTCCATGGAATTCTCCACTGGAGTGGGTAGCCTTTCCCTTCTCCAGGGGATCTTCCCAACTCAGGGATCGAACCCAAGTCTCCCGCATTGGGGGCGGCTTCTTTACCAGCTGAGCCACCAGGGAAGCCCAAGGATACGGGCATGGGTAGCCTATCCCTTCTCCAGGGGATCTTCCAGGAATAAAACCAAGATCTCCTGCATTGCAGGTGGATTCCTTACCAACTGAGCTATCAGGGAAGCCCAAAACTGTGGCCCGAGCTAAATCCAGCTATAGCTCCCTTTTGATCTTCATCTCCTATGAAATCAGTTATAACTCTTATCCAGGGAATCAAGCAGTTCTGCTTCTGGCTCAGTGTGACTCCATCAAGTCTAACACTGGCCTCACCCCAACACATATGGCCTCAGAGCCTTTCACTCATGATTTATGGCCTACACACATGATGATAATCCTGATCTATACTGGCTGACACCACAGGGTCCAGAACCCACCATGTCATCCCCTCTAGAAACATGATGTGTGCCACCTCCCCCACCACCCAGGCTAACTCTCCAGGTCTACAAGCATTGCATCTGCAAATGCAGAGAATCCCAGATGGGCCCACCGAGCCCTTCCTGTGTACCAGGGACTTAGCTGACTGTTTGATGGGCATTATCTTATTTTACTCTCCTGACCCAAAAGAGGAATATTTTATTATATCCATTTTCTATGTGAGGAAATGGAAGTCAACGATCAAGTAACTAGTCTGAGGTCACATTGCGAACCAGGGACAGAGTTAGGATGAGGACCCAAATCCCACGCTCATAGCCTCTGTACTCTACAGCAGCCTCTGTCACATCATCCTTCATTGCTGAAGGAAAGTGCTGCACACACATGTGTGAAGACCAGAGAGGCAGAATGGCTAGGACTGCCCCTCGCCTAGCCTCATTCACCCATCCGTTCATCCTTCCAGCAGAAGTTGGTAACTACTGTGGGCCCGGTGCTGTGGCAGGAATAAAGAGCACAGCGGTCCTCTCCTTAGCAAGAGGACCTCAAAGACAAACAAGACTTATTTTGGAGGCTTCTCAGTCTTCTGCAGCCCACAAGTGTCTACTTTTCCCTCCAGGGGCCATCTTTACCAGGAACTTTAGGACTGGACCTTGTTGACTCTTGAGACCCAGATCCCACAAAGTCCTGAGGGCAAGGCCAAGTGCCACCGCTGTTGATCCCAGGCTAGCTAGCTATCCCAGGGAAACCTCAAACCG
Source organism: Cervus canadensis (assembly GCF_019320065.1). Taxonomy (NCBI): domain Eukaryota; kingdom Metazoa; phylum Chordata; class Mammalia; order Artiodactyla; family Cervidae; genus Cervus; species Cervus canadensis. The sequence goes on from NC_057396.1 coordinate 38,354,664, forward strand.
CGGAGTGATTGAAAGCCTCTCCTTCCCACCTGTCTGGAATTGCTCTTTGACTACACCCTTGCATGACTCACTAGGAGCAATATTTTTGGAGCGCTTCCAATTCAAGTGAAAGTCGTTGGTGTTTCTTCAGTTACCGGCTTAACCTGACATAAGAGGGCTGGAAGGTCTTGAACAAGTTCTGCTTGATGGACCCAACACCTGCTAACACTCCTCATGCAGTTAATGATAATGTCTTCCTTCTCGTGGGAAACCATCACACCAAGTCAGTGGGCACCCTTTAAGAAGACTATGCTTCTTGTAACCAATGAAACTTGAAATGGGTACAAGATTTCTGCAATAATTTCTCTGTGCCCCAAAATTATATTCACTTCTCCTTTAACTATTCTCATTAAAGATAGAGAAAGCCTCCCCTCTGGGACTGCCTATGTCAAACAGAGGAACACTCCAGTTTGTTCCCCAGGGGTGGTAACCAAAGGAGCCTGATAGTGTTCAGAGGACTCGGGCAAGAGCTGCAGGCAGATGACTTCTGTCTTCATTCCCTAAGACCAGGTGGGCCATTCCAGCCAGGGAGGTCCTAGAATACACAAACTGCCAAAACAACCCCATTCTGGGTAAAAAGGTGCAAAACAACACAGGTCATATCTGAACGTTGCTCGGCAATGCTTTTCATAGAGAATAAAAGTAAACAAAGAATATTCCTTTCTCTAGTCCCCAGTTCTTGACATCCTAAAATAGTCATCTCATTCCTTAATAAAAAGAATGTAGGTCAGTCTGGCCCATAGAAGGTACATTGCTGATATTGGCCACACTCTAAAAAGAGGCCTCTTAGGAGGGTAAACTGTTGGTCAAAAAAGCATTATGTTCACTAATGGTAAAATGGCTTAAGTTTTGAGTTTTATTCCTTTTGTGTACCAGTGATTTTATATTATGCTGATTTATGGCAAAGTGCTCCAAAAGGCCTTTGTCCCCACAAAGTGATACAGTCTACTCCTCTTCTGCTTACTTGATTCTACCAAAATTCAGTTCCCCACCCAAGACTTGCCGCCTCCAGGAAGTTTGCTCTGACTTGTATCCTGAGAATTTTCCCGGTCTTTGTAGGTTGCTCCCTCTAAATGTTGATCATAAAGCATTAATGGCCTCATATGATTCCAAAATAGGGAATGAATAGTCATCTAAGGAAAATATGCCCTTTGCCCACTGAATGAGAAAGCAGATGGAAAATCAGAACTGCCAAATGACTTTTCAAGGACAACTCAACTGTCAATCAGGAGACCTGTCCCAGGAAATTACTAAATGTATACAATTGCACAGCATAGGGTTCTTGTACAAAGTAGCAATAAAATACTAATATTTCTTTTACTTTTCTGCCAGCTATGAAAAAAAAATTGTCTATGAAAATTGTATGTGGTGGTACAGCTTTTCTGGGGAACACATCCACTTCTAAAATTTATCCTAAGGAATTAACTGCAGCTGTACACAACTGCAGATGTCCTTTGCTATATTTATGATGAAGCTGAAGCTCTAATACTTTGGCCACCTGATGCGAAGAACTGACTCACTGGAAAAGCCCCTGATACTGGGAAAGACTGAAGGCAGGAGAAGGGGATGACAGAGGATGAGATGGTTGGATGGCATCACCAACTCAATGGACATGAGTTTGAGCAGGCTCCAGGAGTCGGTGGTAGACAGGAAAGCCTGGCATGCTGCAGTCCATGGGGTCACAGAGTCAGACACAACCGAGCCACTGAACTGAACTGAACTGAAATTTATGTAATAGGAAAAAAATGTTGGGACACATTTGTAAGTAAATTGTGATACATCTATTGGAGGAATACTAAGCAATCTTTAAAAATCATGTATGTATGCTAACTTGTGCCCAACTCTTTGTGACCCCATGCACTGTAGGCAACCAAGCTCCTCTATCCACGGGATTTTCCACACAAGAATACTGAAGTGGATCACCATTTCCTTCTCCAAAAATTATGTATAATAACATCTAAAAATATGACAAAATATAATATATTGCTAAATTAAAAATTTTACATAGTATGCATGGTATTATCCCAATTTTGCACATGGAAGAACTTTATTGCATAAACACAAGGAAAAAAAGAAAAATTATTACCCCAGGTTTTTTCCTTATATTCTTCAATTTTTCTGCAAGAACGTATTTTTAAAGTAAAGAGAGAAGTTATTTTTTAAAAAGATAAGATGGGGGCACTCTCCATCCCCCTTCTGATGTCTCTGTCAGAAGCTTTCTCTGTCCCTTTTATCCTTTAATAAAACTCTTGCTACACCGAAGCTCTGAAGAGATCAAGCCAGGTCCCTGGTCCCAAACCTAAATCTTTGGAGATCACAAATCTGATATCGTTCACCATAAGGTATCATTTTGAGGGCTCATCCGGGATCTTCAGGACAAGCCCAGGCCTGATCCTTTTGGACTACAATGCCCCTAATGGAAATGTACCAAAGGAAGATGGGTCTTACTCAAGTGTGAAGAATCAAACAAAGGGTTAACTGGACTTAGAGTGGATGCCAAACTACTTTTTCTAAGTTTGATAGAAGTAAACAAAATGTTGAAAAAATTAGAAGATATTTTCTGTGTTGAGAACTTGATTTTTTTTTTTTTAATGAATGAGGCAATTTATTAACTAATGCTTCTTGTTGGCAGCTGCCACCTGTCCAGCGATTCTGTCCAGATCTCTCTGTCCCTGAGGCTTCAGTTTGCAGCTCCCATCTTGGTCCTTAGTTTCCTCACCACGGTTCAATAGAGGGAGCCAGTTGTCATCATGTACGAGAACTTGATTTTTATTTGCTTTCAGCACTGAATCATCCTAGCATGGTGTAAGAGAAAGGTGTTGGATTAAAAATAAAATAGATAAGATAAATAATTGTAGTAAGAATTTGGAAAAAGAAAGTCTCTGTCATTGAATACTAATAAAGCTTTAAGCTTTCTGACAGCTAAGAGAAAATATAGTTTTCATGTTTCATAGTGATTATTGGATAAATGTTTATCTTCTAAAGGACATTTGTCTTTATCCTTGAAGTAAACTTGTGAGTTAAGCTCAATATAACACAAAAACCTTTTTATGCTGTAGACTATTCTAAGGGGTCAAACGGGAGTGGATGGTTTTAAAGTACTGTTTGTGCTGGGCACCAGTTGTTTTCACTACGCAGCATGCGTATAACTTTCTTTTCTGTGCCCCAGTTTTCCTCTCTGGAACCCACCCTCACTCTCATGAAGTCCCTGTACAAAGGGCAAGGTGACTAATCCCTAATTCCAGGGATGGGCATGAACTCAGGCCTGATCAATTATAGCATCACAGTCCCTGGCCCATAGTAAGTAGTTGTTTACGGGATAAACTTTGACCTAAACACAGTCAGTGAAATACAATAAACCTTTTGTGGGACTTCTGAGAGAGAAACACATACTCTTTTCTACTGAACTTAAATGCAGGACAAAAGGCTGCTCAAAACCTTCTTTTCCAATGCTTAGAGTCTGAAGATGAAGCCAATATAGGGACAACCAGTACCAAGAAATAGAGTGAGATTTGGATCTAGTATTAAGCCTCTGCATCAAACTATACCCAAAGCTCTGTCTACCCTTGTACTTTTTAGTTGCATAAGCCAATAAATTCCCTTTTTATTGCTTAAGCAAGGATAAGTTGAGTTTTTTTATTTGCAACCAAGAGAGTCCTAAATGATACACTCTCAATCAAGTTCCAAATATTCATTTCCAATTCTACAGGGATGGTCAAACACACCCTTGAGAAATTATAAATATACTGCTAAGGGTGAAAAACTCCCCATGAGAGCAATTAAGGGAAGCCAAGATAAAGAAAGTGTTATTATTCCTATTCAGATATCTGAGACCAAATGTCTTTTTTTTTTTTACGTTAATCATCCTCTTTGATTACAGTTTAGTTTTGATTCAGGAGTTATACTCCTGAATCATAACCCCTTTCTCAGAATGTTGTTATGAAGAATAAATGAGAATAAAAGTTTATGAAAATGCTTAGAACAGCTCCTGACACCCAATGAGTTCCCAAGAAATTTTAGTTTCCTTCCCCTAGAACATTATTGTCAAGAAACAAAACAGACAGACAAGATATTTGTAAATTATCAAGACCTCCACCGTTGTCCAAAACAATGTTCTTCAAATTTCTTTTGAACTGAAATATGACCAGAGGATATTTGCAAGAAAACATCCATAAAGCAGTGATACTGCTATATATACAAATGATGGGCCAAAGTGTATGCCTTAGGAACAGGCCACCACAGTAGGCACTTTGGCAGAACTATGGATGCACAGAACTGACTCTGAGCAGAGTTCGTCAGAGGTGAAGCAGGAAAGCCTATGAAAGACTAGGAGCAGTGACATGTTTGATGTGCCAACTCAGATAGCAAGGAGCATGAAAACAGCTCCAGGCATGACTCCAAGGCGATATATGCCCCAAAACCTGGCCTTCTTTTTGGAAATGTTGCAGGTGACCCTAGGAGACTAATGTGGTACAAAGAGCATGTGTTTTATGTCATAAGAACCTAAACCACAACCTCAGCACTGCCATTTACTTGCTAGTGACCATGAGCTATTTCTTTAACTCTCAGGGGTTTTTTATCTGTGACATTAGGATAATAGTATGTACTGGTCGTGGCTCCTTTTCTCCAAGATGTGCCAGGCATTAGGGAAGCTCACAGATAGCCGGGTTCTCCTGCTTGGTATATGACGGGTTTGTATTTCTCTATCCCCTTGGAACTTGTGTGTATTCTTGTGGTTTGCTTTGGGGAATTAAATGTGACCCAGAGTGCCTTGTATCTGGTGAGGTGGAAGCTTCAAGAGCCAGAGCATGATTTGTTAGGTCTGCTTTTACCAGGTGAGGTGATTCTAGACACAAGATTGGATCTCTATCAGCCTGAATTGCCTGATATCATATGGTATTTGTCTTTCTCTTTCTGACTTACTTCACTTAATATGAGAATCTCTAGGTCCATCCATGTTGCTACAAATGGCATTATTTCATACTTTTTATGGCTAGTATTCTATTGTGTGTGTGTAAATATATATACACATACATATTGTTGTTCAGTCGCTCAGTCGTGTTTGACACTTTGCAACCCCATGGACTGCAGCACACCAGGCTTCCCTTTGCTTCACCATTTCCTGGAGCTTGCTCAAACTCATGTCCATTGAGTCGGTGATGCCATCCAACCATCTCATCCTCTTTTTCCCCCTTCTCCTCCTGCCTTCAATCTTTCCCAGCATCAGGGTCTTTTCTAATGAGTCGGCTCTCCGCTTCAAGTGGCCAAAGTATTGGAGCTTCAGCTTCAGCATCAGTCCTTCCAATGAATATTCAGGATTTATTTCCTTTAGGATTGACGGGTTTGATCTCCTTGCTGTCCGGGGGGGCTCTCAAGAGTCTTCTCCAACACCACAGTTCAAAAGCATCAATTCTTAGGTACTCAGTCTTCTTTATGGTCCAAATCTCACAACCATACATGACTACAGGAAAAACCATAGCTTTGACTCTACAGACCTTTGTTGGCAAAGTAATGTATGCTAGCTTTTTTTTTTTTTTTTTGTATGCTAGCTTTTTAATATGCTATCTAGGTTTGCCACAGATTTTCTTCCAAGGAGCAAGTGTCTTTTAATTTCATGGTCACAGTCACCATCTGCAGTGAAATATACATATACACACACACACATATATATATATATATACATACACATATACATATATATACATACATATGTGTGTGTGTGTGCGAATTAACATTCATTTGTCAATCTAGACATTTAGGTTGTTTCCAGGTCTTGGCTATCGTAAATAGTGCTGCCAAGAACATAGGATTGTACATATCTTTTTGGATTATGTTTTTTTTCCAGATATATGCCTAGGAGTGGAATTGCTTGATCATATGGCAACTCTATTTTTAAATTTTTGAGGCATCTCTGTACTGTTTTCCATAGTTGCTACATCAGTTTACATTTCCACCAACAGTATAGGAGGATTCTCTTTTCTCCACACATTCTCCAGCATTTGTTATTTGTAGACTTTATCATGATGGTTGTTCTGATAGGTGTGAGGTGGTACCTCATCGTAGTTTTGATTTGCATTTCTCTAATAGTTAACAATGATGAATATCTTTTCATGTTCCTATTGGTCATCTGTATGTGAGAAGAGTTATGTTTAAAGTGGGTGTAATCAAAGGATTGTTGTTTAGTCACTAAGTTGTATCCAACTCTTTTCCAGCCCCATGGACTGTAGCTCACCAGGGTCCTCTGTCCATAGGATTTTCCAGGCAAGAACACTCGAGTGGGTTGCCATTTCCTTCTCCAGGGGATCTTCCCAGCTCAGGGATCGAACCTGTGTCTCCTGCATTGGCAGGCAGATGCTCTACCACCTAGCCACCAGAGCAGCTGATAATCAAATGATACCAAAAGCTAATCAGCTACATTCAGCCCTGAGAAAAGACATTCTTTAAAGATTGTTCAGCATGGGGTGTAGGGGGAAAGTCCAGCAGCCAAAATGTGTCACTGTGTCCATAGCTGCTCTATCCAATAAAATGGCCACTAGTCCCACAGCTATTGAGTATCTGGAATGAGGTTAATCCACATTCATGAGATGTGCTGTAAGTGAAACATAACCACTGGACTTCAAAGACTTAGTATGGGGGGGGAAAAAAAAGAATATAAGCTATCTCAAGAATTTTAACATAGACTATGTGTTGAAATGATGACATTTCAGATATATTGGGTTACATAAAATACATTATTTAGATTAATTTCACCTGCTACATTTTACCTTTCTAATGTTGCTGCTGGAAAACTTTAAACTCCACATGTGGCCCACATTTTATTTCCACTGGATGGTGCTGGTCTAATTATTGTCCAGAGGAAAGAGTGTCAGTTCTGGCTTAACTTACCTAAACTAACTCATCTAGAATTTATATTTACAATATTTCATGTCTGATAGAATGGTTTCCAGTGCTTTTTTAAAAGATTGACTTTTTTTTTCTATTTTCCCACTTTTGAGTCCTTTCAATATATTTTAGACAGTTCATCTAAAGCTTCTTGTCTCAATTTTAAGCTTAAATACTAATCAGAAGGTGAGAATATTTGAAGAAAAATCAACACATTCAGAAAACAGGGAGGTTATTCCCTATCACTAGGAAAACCAATGTAGAATTTCACACCATTCTGTCACCACTCTCCTTTCGTTTCAGTGAACAGAGAAAAGGCAGATGGCTCAGTGCAAAGAGCTCAGAAAGTGCAAATCAGGTCCCTCCTATGGGTAACATTTAGCAGGTAGTGAGATCCTCTCCATAGATTTCATACCAACATAAATTCCAGATGGATTAAGGAGACACTTTTAAAAACCATAAGAAAAACAAGAAGAATATTAAATGTACTACACAGTTAACCATTGGGACAGGAGGATTTTTAAAATGATAAAAGTATATTTTAATTCACTGAAATAAAAATAACAATATTTACTAAAAAAGAGGGGATTTGTGTAGATAGAAACTTATTCACTTTGCTGTACATCAGAAACTAACACAATGTCATAAAGAAACAATACTCCAATAGAAATTTTTTTTAATTACAAAAAAAACACCAATATTTAATTTTAAAGTAAGTCTTGACTCTGTTTCCAGATGCTCAACCCGGGACACATTTTACTCTCCTCCCTTCATGTATAGAGTCAGGCCACCAATTTATAGATTGGCATTTAGGCTCAAATTAGAGGCTGATCTAGGGCTTCCTTGGTGGCTCAGTGGTAAAGAATCTGCCTGTCAATGCAGGAGACACGAGTTTGGTCCCTGATTCAGAAGGATCCCACATGCCGCAGAGCAACTAAGCCTGTGTACGACAGCTATTGAGCCTGTGCTCTAGAGGCCGGGAGCTGCAACTCCGGGGCCCATGTGCCACAATCACTGAAGCCTGCAGGCCTAGAGCCAGGGCCCTGCAACAAGAGAAGCCACCCCAGTGAGCAGCCCACACATTGCAACTAAGAACAGCCCCCGCTCACAGCAACGAGAGAAAAGCCCACCCAAGAGCAAAGACACAGACAAAAATGAATTAATTAATTTTAAAAATTAGAGGTTGACCTTGCCAGTCTCTTAGAATAACCTAGCCTAGTTTTTTTTTTTAATTGAAGTGTATTTGATTTACAATATCATGTCATTTTCAGTTATACAGCACATTCAATTTACACATATTTAAATATTCTTTTTCAGATTCTTTTCCCTTATAGGTTGTTACAAAGTATTGAGTATAGTTCTTTGTGCTATACAGTAGGTCCTTATTTTGTATCTATTTTATATTTAGTAGTATGTATCTGTTAATCCCATACTCCTAATTTATCCCTCCCCTACTTTTCCCCTTTGATGACCATAAATTTATTTTCTATGTATGTGAGTCTCTTTCGTTTTGTAAATAAGTTCATTTGTATTTTTTTTAATTCCACATATAAGTGATATCCTATGATATTCGTCTTTCTCTATCTGACTTACTTCACTTAGTATGGTAATTTCTAGGGTCCATCCATGTTGCTGCAGGAAGAGGAGGATTTTTAAAGTAGCAAGGAAAAAGAGGGGAGAAAAGATGGATAGATTAGACAATGTACAAATTTAAAACTTCTAGACATAAACAATATAAATGAAAGACAAGAGAAAATATAGCAAATATCACAAATATTAAATAAACTTTTTAAATGTATAGCTATTAGACAAATTAATTTAAAAACTATTTTGGCTCCCAAATGTAAAAGGCATGAATCAGTAATTCATCAAAGAACTATAACTAGCAAATGATCCCATGAGAAAATGTTCACTTTCCTTTGTAAACAAATGAATGCAAATTAAAACAAAAAGAAGTTACCTATTCTACCTACCTGATTGGCAAAGTTATTTTTGTGATTGCTGTTTTATTTGGTGCTGGTGAGAATGTAGTAAAATGAGTACTAACATATATCTTGATGGTTCTGAAAATTTATATAAACTCTTGGAAAAACATTTGCTGTAAAAAGACTTTGATAAAGTAACTCCATGTCTGGAATCTATCCCTAAGGGAAAACATAAGCAAAAATTCTTTAAGGCAAAAATACCTGTCACAGAGATATTTATAATATTAAATAATTAAAAACTTTAAAACAATAAGAAAAGGCTTAAGTGAAATATGGTATATTCATTCAATGGAATACCATGCAGTCAATAAAGCTATTTGGGCAGGCTGTACACTAACATGGAAAATGTACTATGATATAATATTTTGTGAAAAAGCAGTTTCAAATTGTGTACATACATATACATTGTATAATCATAATTATGTAAAACTGTTCATTTTAAAAAGATGGAATGGACGTTCATTATGTCTACCTTTCAGTAGTCGAACCATGAATTATATTTTTCTTCCTACTTTTATGAACTGTATTTTATTAATACCTATGAGTGATTATTATGGTAGGCCAAATAGGATAAATGAGCATTATTGTAGACTCCCCAAAAATATCCATATCCTTATCCACAGAGCCAGTGAACATGTTACTTTACCCAGTAAAAAGGACAATGTAGATGTGATTAAATTAAGAATCTCAAGATTGAGAGATTATCTTGGATTCTCTGGTCCAATATAATCACATAGGTCTTAATAAGAGGAAGTCAGGAGTGATAGAGAAAGAAAGATATGATAACAGTAGCAGAGGCTGAAGCCAGAGAGATTTGAAGATTTTTCACTGCTGGCATTGGAGACAGAGGGAGGGACTATGAGCCAAAGAATGCAGGCCACCTCTGGAAGCTGGAAAAGGCAAGGAAATAGATTTTGCCTGAAAGCTTCCAGAAGAAACACAGTCCCACTAACACCTTGATTTTATTTTATTTTTATATTTTGCACATTGTTAAACTTATTTCCAAGTATTCTTCTTTTTTTGGCCATGCTTCATGGCATGCAGGATCTTAGTTCCCTAACCAGGGATTATACCCATGCTCCATGCAGTGGAAGCGTGGAGTCCTAACCACTGGAACCCCAGGGAAGTCTCTTACACCTTGATTTTAGGACTTCTGACCTCTAGAACTATAAGATAATAAATATACATTATCTTAAGCCACTAAGTGATGGTAATTACTTACAGCAGCAACAGGAAACAGATACAAATATATACCATGTTTATGGTGAAAACAAATTGTCTTGGTTAAAACTCAGTTTTTATCCTTAAAGCTTTTAAAATAATGTGTGGGGTAATATTTGTAGTCCAGTAACATTACTTCATCATTTAGATGTCAGAAACTGCAGTAGAGCTTAATACGTTTCTGATGAATTTGTCTCATCTTTCCATTCTCCCTATCAACACAGAAATGTCTCACTATAGAGCAATAAACATTGAATTTGGGACAATTTCCTTAATAATGAAATCTAGTACACAAATGTCTGAGAAACAGACAACAAACAGCAGGAAGGAGAAGTTTTTAAAAAGGGACCAAGATGATGAATCATAAGTAAAACACTCCCTTAGTTGAGCAATTCCAGATTTATGCAAACTCAACATTGCACAAAATTTTCCAAAAGATACATAGTATGATTTTAAAGAAATAGAAGACTCTAAGATAGTTCATGGGCAATGGAAATACAGAACAACTGTTATTATCTCCTCACTGGCTTTCAGCCTGTTCTCCCTTCAGTCTGGTGTCTTGTCCCATCCTCAACTCCTGGTTTGACTTCTTATCGGATCCTGCACCTGCTGCTTTGATCTTGGTGTTTCAAGTTACCTGGAGGGTCTGATTCTTGACCTTCAGCTCCTCCTCCAAAATCCCACCCATCATTCTCATCATCCACCCATCTTCTCCATTGGACACTATTCCTGGTCTTAGCTAGCTCACCCCTGAAGACCCAATCTCCAGTCTCAGGCTCTAGGAGACGATGGGGACAGGGTTGATGTGGGAGGGAGAGGATAGAGGTGAGAAGGTGGGCAATCTTCAACCACTAGGCAAGATTATCTTTGAAATGGGGGTAGAAAAAAAAGGAAGGAGGGGGGAGGTGGGGAGAAAAGGAGAAAGGAAGGAAGGGAAGGAAGGAGGAAGGGGAAGAGAAAGGGAAAGGAAAAAAGATGGAACAGAACTGTACAATATAAAAGAGTTACCAGTCATCTTAGGGGGAAAGTACTCAGAGAGCTGTGAAAACCATTCCATCACACATGAAATGTTTTTTAACAAATACTCATTCTAGGTTAGTGGCTCGTATGCTGACCTGACTTATGGGTGAACTGGTTTTTGTGAGTTGGTCTGTTTTCCACGCATGCCCTAGCACACGCACTCATGTACACTATATGGCAGGTTCAGCACATCCTGGACCGAGGGGGAAAGTGCCTCCAACCATCCTCGCATGCAGACAGCCTGCTCAGATCCCCTAATTATCTGGCTCTGTCTGCACTCATCAAGCTGCCTTCTCATTATAATGTGGCTTTCCATGTAGATTTTCCCACCAGGAGAGAACAGGCTGACCTGTAAGTGGGAGGATTCTGGTTCCATTGGCAGTCAGTCTGCATAGAAATTAATAAATCAACCTTTTCTTGGGAATTTGATTTGCAGGTCCGTTCTCAGAGTTTAAAACAATTTTTTACTGCACTAAAAAATAATTCTGTTAGTGTCTTAGTTAATGCAATTCAATGAAACCCACTTTAGGTAGCATTAACACAAGTAGGAATTTACTACAAGATGGTAATGGGGTGTCAGAGAACTCAAGGGCAGAAAGGGCAATTAGGACTAGAACCAGAAACCAGAAAGTACCGGGGCCCGAATCTGCCGCCCTTGCTCATCGTCTGCATCCCAGACGTCTGCATTCCCAGAGAAAAAGGCTACCCCCTTTTACTCATGCTGCAAGGCATCACGGACCTCGTTCCTGTCCCACACCTATGTCACTCTTTCCTCTCTACAGGTTAGCTTTTTCTGCTTCTCAGACATGCAGCTGAAAAAGGCTACCTCTTACCTGCCTCAGTGCCAGAAACCAAAGGAGACAAGCTCTGGTGAATGCCAGTTCTAAATTCCCACAGACAGAATCCAGTTGGCCCAATCTGGGTCAGGTATCCACCCTGATCAAATTCTCTGTGACTGGTAGGGGGAGCTGGGAGCAGGAGGACAGGTCAGGCCCAGCTCCGTGAAAAGGAGAACCATTCCCAGGAGAAGGAAGATTATGGAATGGATGGGGAAAGCATCCCTCAGATTGCCGCAAACTCCAAGTCAGAGATGTTTCAGAATTTGGAATATTTTTTTCTTTTTGGAACTTTCTGGAGTCTGCTTTTACTGAAGTATAGTTTATTTATAGTGTTAGACTCCAGTGTATAGCAAAGTAAATCAGTTATACGTACATACATATATTCTTTCTCATATTCTTTTCCATTATGGTTTATTACAGGATGTTGAATATAGTTCCCTGTGCTATACAGTAGGATGTTGCTATTTATTTTATATATAGTATTTTGCATTTGTTAATCTCAAACTCCTAATTTACCCCTGCCCCACTTTCCCCTGTAGTAACCATAAGTTTGTTTTCTATGTCTATGAGTCTGTTTCTTTTTCATAAATAAGCTCATTCATATCATTTTAGATTCTCCATATAGGTGATAACATAATATTTGTCTTTCTCTGTCTGACATTTCATTTAATATGATATTCTCCAGGTCCATCCATGATACTGCAAATTACATTATTTCATCTTTTTAGGGCTAAGTAGTATTCCATTGCAAATATATTCCATATCTTCTTTATCCATTCATCTGTCAATGGACATTTAACTTGCTTCCACGTCTTGGCTATTGTGAATAGCACTGCTATGAACATTGGGGTGCATGTATCTTTTCAAATTAGAGTTCCCTCCAGATACATACCCAGGAATGAGATTGTTGGATCATATGGCAATTCTATTTTTAATTTTTTAAAGAACCTCCATCCTGTTTTCCATAGTGGCTGTGCCAATTTACATTCCCCAAAATTTGGAATTTTTGTATTCTAGTACAGTCATGTACCTCATATAACATCACAACCCCAACAGAGTCTAAAGCAGCTTCCCATAATCAAACACATCGAACACATTTTTAGAATGAAAACACATTTTTAGAATGAAAACATGAATATTCATACAAAATAGGAAATAGGATTATACATAGTCTCACGTGAGTTCCAGTTTGCCTCCAAAGAAATTACAGAAGTACTTTTGGTTTTCAGATCATCTGAATTTCAAAACTACAGATGAAAGGTTTAGACTACACTACTCTGGGCTTGCAGAGCCGAGGACAGACCACTTCCTCCTACGGGTTCTCTAGGACCTTACTCCTCCAAGTGTGGTCTCTGGACCAGCAGCAGCAATGTCAGCTTGTGACATTGGGAACTTGTTAGAAGTGCTGAATCTCAAGTCCCATCCTAGTTCTACTGAATCAGAATTTGCATTTTAAAAATGTACATAGTGGGACTTCCCTGGAAGTCCAATGGTTAAAGACTTTACCTTCCAATGCAGGAATGCAGGTTTGATCCCTGATCAGGGAGCTAGGATCCCACATAACTTGCATTCAAAAAACAAAAACATAAAACAGAAGCAGTGATGTAACAAACTCAATAAGGACTTTAAAAATGGTCCACTTCAAAAAAATATTTCTTTTTAATTTCAAATAGAAAGATGATAGTCCATTCAGACTGTTATAATAAAGTACCATAGACTGAGTGGCTTATAAACAACAGAAATTCATCACTCATAGATTTGGAGGCTGGAAAGTCCAAATCAAGGTACTAGCAGATTTGCTGTCTGGTGGAGCCTTCTTCCTGGTTCATAGACAGTTGTCTTTTTGCTGTATCCTGACACACTAGAAGGGGTTAGGGAACGCTGTAGAATCTCTTCCATAGGGGCATTAACTCTTCACACTCAAGGCCTAAGCAACTCTGAAGGTCACCTAATATCATCGTCTCGGGGTTAAGATTTCAACATAGGAATTTTAAGGGAACACTAAGGTTCAGTCCATTGCACGCTAGTGCTTCGTATGCATGTTAAAGTTTGAGAAACACTGCTCCAAGTGACCCTGGACATCCTTTTTTTTTTATCTCACCTCCCTGGTTTTCAGATTCCTTGCTCCCTAACCCAATCTGTCATGATGTGGTGGTGGGTGCATGTTCAGTCATCTCCGACTCTTTACAACCCTATGGACTGTAACCTGCCAGGCTCCTCTGTCCATGGGATCTCCCAGGCAAGAACACTGCAGTGGGTTGCCATTTCCTTCTTCAGGGGATCTTCCTGACCAAGGGATCAAACCCACATAACCCTCGTCTCCTGCATTGCAGGCAGAGTCTTTACCCCTGAGCCGCCTGGGAAGCCCTCCCCTACCCTTCATGATGAATGAGTGAGTGAGTGATAGTCGCTTAGTCGTGTGTGACTCTTTGCGACCCCATGGACTAGAGCCCGCCAGACTCCTTTGTCCATAGAATTCTCCAACTCCTCATGATGCATCCAAAGTAAATCTTCAGTTATGTCATTTCCTAGTTCACAACAAAACAAAATAAAACAAATGCATGTTGTTAAAAATCTTAATGCTCCCAATTCCCTACCACAGAGATTCTTTTTTTGTTTCTACAGCCGAGATTCTTAATATCTGTATCTTCTAAAATTATCCATAATTTTTAAGTGTATATTTATTTTACTAGGGAGTAGATCCATGGTTTGCATTAGTTTTTCAAAGGGGTTTGTGACCCCATAAAGGGTAAGGATTAATCTTCTGGTAATTCTGATTTATTTATAGTTTCCCATGCTTTGTGTTTGTGTGTGTGTGTATGTGTTTATAACATTTCCTCTGCTGAGATTTCTTTTATAAATGCTCTGGATTGAATGTCTACCATGTGCTAGGTGCTAGAAATACCAAAGCAAATAAGCCAAGAAGGCTCCTTTCACCACTTGGCATCTGGCTTTTGCTCAGCCTTCAAGGCTTAGCTCAGCTTCATCTCCTCCAGGAAGGCTGAGATATGCCCTTCATTTTTGACTCCTTGACACTTTGTACTTATCTCTGATATTTAAAGGAAAAGTATCTGTTTGTGTCCTCTTCCCCACTATTAGAAACACATAGGCTCAAGCTAACTTTGTATAATACAACTCCTGTTTATAGTAAGGGTTCAATAAACATTTATTGTAATGAAAAAAAAAAGTTCAAGATTGATTCTTTTTTCTCTGTAATGGAAACAAATGGTCTATTCCCTATTGATTTTACAAAACTATTGGAAAAGTCACATCAGGCTAGAAACTATTTATAAGACTCTATTCAGAATCAAGATGAATTTCACAGTTAATTGATCCTTCTATGAATCTCTGAGATCAAAGTCAACAGAAAAACAACGCTAAGGATGGGGCTTCCCTGGAAGCTCAGTGGCAAAGAATCTACCTGCCAAACCAAGGAGAAGAGTTTGATTCCTGGTCTGGGAAGATTCCCAAAACTAAACCCCTGCACAGTTATTGAGCCTGTGCTTTAAAAGCTGGGAGGCACAACGACGGAAGCCCGCATGCCTTAGAGCCGGTGCTCCACGAGAGAAGTCACCACAATGAGAAGCCTGCGCACCGCAGCTGGAGAAAAGCCCCCGATCTTTGCAGCTGGAGAAAAGCCCACGCAGCAACAAAGACCCGGCACAGCCAAAATAAATAAATAATTTTTTTAATGCTGAGGATGATGGTGCTGTGAAAAAAGTGTGAGTGGCTACTAAAGGATCCTTGGGATGTGTGTTGAAAAAGGTCCCATATTTCAACATGACACAGATCCCAGCGTGAAGTCTGGGACCCTACACAGGGTGCCCCTCCAGTTCTGTGGGGCCAGACTGCTGCTTCCTCTTTACTTCACACCTGCTCCAGAAGCTTCATCCTCCACAGCTTCCTTAAGGGTATGGCACAGTCATCCTTAAACTGGAATCAAGATGCTTTGCTCATTTGCATTTCCTTGTTCTCCGTCTCTCCCCAAGAGACTTGTTCATTGCTGCAGGGAGAATTAAGATTGTTGTACTGAAATACAAAAAGACAGACTCCCAAATGGGTTGATGAAATCATGCAGTAGTCATAGCTGTAGGAACAACAATAACAAAAAAAGTTGCCAAAGCTAAGCTATTTGATAGAAAAAGAGAAGAGAAATTGTTGAAATTCAAAGGGCAAACTGTTAAGGGAATAAGGCATGGTGTTTGTCTGTTAATGAAAAAAATGTGAGCCTTCTACTAAAATTGTTAACCAAATGTAATCAAGCCTTTAAATTAATTTCCAGCTTATAGGGAAAAAACTATATTAAAAAAAGTCTAATGACACCACAAGGAAATGATTAGGCAAATCAGAAGATGAGACATTCTACATGACAAATCAAATACCAATGTAATTTAAAAGAAAAAACTAAGGGGATTGTTTTAGAAAAAGATTAAAAACCATAACGAAAAATAATGCAATGCATTTACTCTGATTGGATCCTGGTTCTAAAGTATCCATTTTAAAAATTCATATTGGGAGAATTTGAATATGTAATTTAAATTAGATGATATTAGCAAATTATTATTCATTTTCTTAGGTATGATAATGGAATCATTATATAGAAGAATAACCTTCTTAGGAGATGCATACTGAATACTGAGGTACTTAGGAGTGAAGAGTTTACAACTTAAAGTGTTTCATATATAAAACCTTCTATTTAAAGTAAATATGGCAAAATGTTAACAAAAGTTTAATCAAGATATTGTACACGCAATGTCATGGTTCTGTTCTTCTTCTTTATGCTTGAAAATTTCTGGAACAGACAGTTGAAAAAATAGCTTGAAAAGAAAACAGACGAAGACCAAGACCATCCAGCCCCAAGAGGTGGAACTGGAACTGCTGTTGGGGTACAGGGGGAGCACCAGAATGGAAGCCAGTGGAGCCTCCAAGACTGGAGGGGCCACTGGAAGGTAAGAGTCACATCACCTGGGCCCAAGCAAGCACTGTCAGGGGCGAGGGCACATGCCGCACGCTCAGCCAATGACCAGAATTCAGCCGACATCTGTTGCCTATGCCAGTGAGCCCCTTTCACTGAACTCATTGTCCCCAGGGGAGGGCATCCCCCTAGGAGTTGCCTCTGTGTGGCTCTTCACGGTCCAACAGGGACAATGTCCACACATGCCCTGGTATTTTCTTAGCCCAAGAGACCTATTTAATGAGAAAGATCCTATTTTCAGTGGCTCAGGACACTTATAAACCCCACTGAGGGGAGGATGAGGATTTAAAACATCCTGGCCTCCAGTGCCTGTGCTTGGGTAGAACTGACTAGAACCATTTCTCAATTTCTTCTGCGATCAGGAGTTGTTAAAAACCCGCTGACATGACATGTAGAAATCCCCAAACACATTCCTGGGAAAAAAAAAAAACACCTTGTCACTTCTGAGCAAACACCCTCCAGATCCCAGCAGTCCAAGAAAATGAAAAATGGGCCCTTGGAAGAAGCAGAAACTACTGATGGTACAGCCATCAGTAGAGAATGATTTGACAAACTTCCACACAGAAAAACTATATTCCATAGGTTTCAAGACTCTTTTGCCTCCTACTTTCTCAGTGTCTTTTTGTTTTCCGAAAATGTGACTAATTCCAAAAATCAGGCTATAATAATGATGATTTCATCTGTTCTCAAAGTCCCTGTTTCATAAATGAGCCAAAAGTTAAGAGGCGTTGTCCGTCCATAATTTAAAACAAACATTTAAATTAGATGAGATTGTTAAATTGGTAATCTGTTGGAATAAACCACATCATCATTGTGCTATTAACAAATCAAGACATATGTAACCCAAAGTCTCACCAGCCAGGAGGTACACCTAAGGTTGCACTTGTGTTAATATCTGAATCCCAATGGCCTGAACCCCTAGCCAGTCAGTCAAGAATTGCAATGTCTTACTCAGACGGTAAAGAATCTGCCTGCAATGCAGGAGACCTGGGTTCGATCCCTGGGTTGGGAAGATCCCCTGGAAAAGGGCATGGCAACCCACTCCAGTATTCTTGCCTGGAGAATCCCATGGAGAGGAGCCTGGCAGGCTACAGTCCATAATGTCGCAAAAAGCCAGACACGACTGAGCGACTAGGCACAGCACAGCACAAAGTTCTCTCCAGAACTTTCCAGAGTCCCTAAGGGGGCTGGCATATGAACATGAATCAGCTTGGCCTCCCCAGGCTGCAGCCTCTGTTCATGCAAAACACAGCTGCTAATGCGCCCTCCACCAGACCTGACCTCTGGGATTCCTGCCCCCATCCCATCGTCAAAGATTTAGCCCACTGTCACTGCACTGACTCTGCCAGCCTGGATGGAGACCCTATCTCTGAGCCCAGACTGCTGAAGCATTGATGCCCATGAAGTGCTTCTGTGTTGTCCATAAGGAAGAAAATGGCCCCCTTCATCCTGCTGTAACTCCCCCAAGAAGGTTTGCTTTCGGTCCCAAAGCATTCCAGAGTTTAATTAAATGGGCCTTCTGATTTTCACATCTCTCTGCTCCTCCCAGGGTACTCAAGAGTCTCCCAAGCTGTTCCCCTCAGATGCTCAGACCCCACTGTTGGATCTGGCTCACCATGCCAGCCTGTGTTCTTCCCTTTCAGCGAGTTCTCCCAGGAGGGGAGAAACCTTTCTGAAAAATGGCTTCAGTCAGAACCCCGCAAACGATCAGCTGTGACACCATATGCCTGAAGCCCTTTAGTGAGCATGGGTTAAGTGTTCTTTCTCAGGAGTTCCTCCCTTCCCAGATGAATCATCCGATACAAATTAACACTCGGGAGGAAGGGCGTTGCCCAGAAACACACACCAGGTGTTGCCCTCGCACTTAGCCCCACCCCAGTTGAGACTCAGGTACAGATGCGGGTTGAGTTGCTCAGTAGTATCAAACTCTCTTGCCATCCCATGGACTGTAGCCCACCATGCCCTTCTGTCCATGGGATTTCCCAGGCAAGATCACTAGAGCGGGTTTCCATTTCCCACTCCAGGGAATCTTCCCACCCCAGGGACTGAACCCGAGTTTCCTGCATTGGCAGGTGGATTCTTTACCACTGAGCCACCTGGGAAGCCCCCATACACAATGCATTTTATTCCCTGTTTAAGAAAGTAACTTCACAGCTACAAAACAAGCAAACAAATAAGTATGTATGTCCATTTACAATGGTTTCTGGGAGAAAAAAAATTTTTTCTCTTGCTTAAAATTTTATCTCTCTATACATAAAGAAACAGACGTGGATGAACCTGGAGGACATTGTGCTAAATGAAGGAAGTCAGACACAAAAGGACAAATACCGTGTGAGTCCCTAGAGTAGTCAAACTCATAGAGACAGAAAGTTGAATGGTGGTTGCCAGGGGCTAGGGAAGGGAGATAGGAGGCGTTGCTTAACAAGAACAGAGTTTCAGTTTGGGAAGATGAAAGACGTTATGGAGGCAGAGGATGACACAACAGTATGAGCATACTTAATGCCACTGAACTTTACAGCTAAAAATGGTTAGAATGGTAAGTTGATGTTACGTCTATTTCACCACAACACAAATAGAAGAACTCATAGATCACTCTTAAAAAAAAAAAAAAGATCCAAAAGTATCATAAAGGAGGGTAAGAGGCTGGTGCAGCCTCGGGAGACCAAAGTAAAGTGATTTGCCTGAGATACTGAGGACTAAAGAGAAGAGAAACTCTTTTTTTTTCTTTTTTTTTTTTTAACATGGTGTAAAGTAATAATTATTGCTGTCAGGAATGTAGCATTTTAGTTTTCCAAGCACTTCCAGGAGTGATCTAACTTGCTGTCATAACAAGCTGGGAGGTAAAGGGCGAAGAGTCGGGGTTCAGACTCCAGGGCTACAGAGACGGGGAATTGGTCCTGCCTGATGGATGCACACAGCTTCCTGGAGGAACTGACACCTCACATTGCCAACAAGGGAACTGAAGCTCAGGGAGGCAGGCTGACTTGCCCCAAATCCCAGTGATGGGCACTCAGAGCAGACATGTGACTGAAGCCCCTTGACTCACTCCATAGTGCTCTTTCTGCAACCAAGTGTGAATTAAAACAGAATGCCAGTGAGAAAGTCAAACATAACTCCTGACTGCATCAAAGAATGAAAGAATCCTGATTCTGCATTAAAACCCAAAAGACAAAAGGAGATAACTGGGGGATATATTTTAAGCTTTATCCAATCCTCCCACCCTGCCTCTGAGTAGGAAAGTGGGTAAAAACAGAATCTGGGGTGAGAAGTCATCTGACTCACCCATGATGTGGTGGAGAAGAATCTGTAAGCAAACACCCTGCGTTATTTCCAGCTCTGCCTCTCCTTCTGCCAGCCTTGGCAGCTGGCCCACCGCATTTGCTCCAGGGGCCCTCCTTCAGAGACATGGTCAGAGCCCTATTTTAAGACAACAGAAGTAGCCTAAAACCTGTGGCCTTTCAGCTACAATTTAAAAGGACACGAATTATTGCCATTTGCACAACACGGATGGATCTAGAGGGTATAATATTGAGTGAAGTGTCAGACAGAGAAAGACAAATATTATATGATATCACCTACGTGTGAAATCTAAAAAGTAATACAAATGTTTTTATTTAAAAAACAGAAACAGATTCACAGACAAAGAATACAAACTTATGGTTACCAAAGGGAAAACAGGGGTGGGGGAAGAGGGATAAAATAGGAGTACGAGACTAACAGATACATACTACTATATGTGATATAGATGGACAACAAAGATTTACTGTATAGCACAGGAAACTATATGCATTATCTTGTAATAACATAATGTAAAAGAATATGAATATATATCTGTATATATGTAAGCTAAATCATTTTGTTGTGCACCCGAAGCTAACACAATATTGTAAATTGACTACATTGTTGCTGGTTAGTCACTAAGTCATGTCCCACTCTTTTGTGACCCCATGGACTGTAGCCCACCAGACTCCTCTGTCCATAGGATTTCCCAAACAAGAATACTGGAGTGGGTTGCCATTTCCTTCTCCAGGGGATCTTCCTGACCCAAGGATTGAACCCGTGTAACCCTTGTCTCCTGCATTGCGGGCAGATTCTTGATCACTAAACCACCTGGGAAATCAACTATACTTCAGTTTTTAAAACGAAAGAACTAAAAAAAAATAAAAAATAAAAATAAAACGAAAGAACTAAAAAACAATAATAACAATAAAATGACAAAGGGACAGACCCAAGCAGAGGACGGGTTAAGCCATCTGGCTGCCATGGTATGCTAAGGGTTAAGCATCCAGATGTGAGTCTGGGCCTGGCCTGACACAGCGTAGCCTTATTCACAGCACATCATCCCTGTGTCCTGGCCCGTTCCAGAAAGCAGCCTGGGAAGTTGCCTGCGAGAGAGAGCACATGGTCTCAGAGGTGAACCAGGGACACCCTGTGAGGTGCCAAGGATTTATCTGAGCAGCCAAATGTACATTGACAGACAGATCTGTGTGCGCTGGAGAAGCCCGTTCCGCAGCTCAGATGAGCGACTCATTGCGGAATTCGCCCACAAAGGGAAGTGAGTTAATGACTGGGGCGTTCCGCCTTCTGCCTGGATGCGTCATAAAATCAACTTGTAAAGCCTAGCTCTGAGAATACTCTTGCTCACCCAAACGTGGTTCTGTGAGGCTTCAGGACATTTCCAAGAGGGAATGCTCACAGGGGAGAAAGTTCTTAGGCTCTCTGTGCTAGGAATGGGACCAGTGGCCCAAGCCCGGCAGCTGGTCCAGGCATGGTCAGATTCGCTGACAAGCAGCCCCAAGCTGCCTGCCGCAGCATCTGCTCCACGTCTGGGACTTGTGACTCATCACACGCTCTTGCAGCCCTACATTCTCATGCGGGCCTAAGTGTGCCTGCCCCAGGGTGCTGAGGGCCCAACCTATCAAGATCACTCCTTATCTCCAGGTTACCTTCCTCTGCCCCAGACCCTCATCCTGGTCCGCCAGCTCCTGGGCCAGGGCAAACTGCCTAGACCATCTCAGACCCAAGCTGAGATCAATATTATAAGAGGCTCCTAGGCTGAGATGGGTTCAAGATCTCCTGGACACTGGTGTCTGTTCTGGCCCTTTAAATTCAGCAGCCCACACGCCCGCCGTGCCCAGCTGGCCCACCGTACTACGGTAGAACAGCAACACCTGTTCTAGGCCAATCCTGTTTACTCTGGACATACTATTTTTGTTCTCACCTCTCTGGTTCTCAGATTCCTGGCTCCCTACCCCAACTAGCACAGCTGCCTCTGGCCCCTTCACTTTGGTGACCCTTCAGATTTCCCTTTTTAGACCACAGCCTCTCACATGTTTCTGACTCAACTTGCTTCTGCAGTACTGGCTTCGCTCTTGGTCTCAGGTGAGCACCCATGAGTCAGCCCCAGCCTCCGGGTACCCCCTCAGCGAGGATGGCTCCCGGGAAAGGCAGAGGGTCAGGATTTGTTCCTAAGGTCCCTGCCTGCTTCCCTGCCCTCGGCCTTTCTTTGCCCTCCAATTCCAGCACTTGGGGGGCTCTCCAATCATGCCTCTGGCTGCTGGCCCCCGCTTAGGTCCCTCACCAGAGATAGCACTACCCTGAGCTCAGCATCTGATTATATCCTGGCCTTGCCGGGGCTACACTAGGCACCCCAACTCCCACCCACAATCTCACTGAGATCAGAGTAGGGGAGGTTCTTGGCGGGAGTGGGGGTCTGAGAGGAGAGGGAAGCACTGCCTCAAGTGGAGCCCAGATGGGGTGCAGAGCCTGGGGAGAGTCTTACCTCTGTCTCCTCTATCTGGGAACACTTCCGTTTACAGACTGAGCATTACCCATAGGAGAAGCCTAATGAGGCAGTAGAACACAAGGCCCTTGCCATCTCAGGCTCTTGCTTCCTACCCTCTAAATTGTGCACTGGGGCTGGGGGAGTGTGTTGTTCCAGATATCTTAGCCTTCTGGTTGTAAGATTCTGGAAGTTAACAGTGGCCCCATCTGGTTCATTCCTTTTCGTTGTCTGCCAGATCCCATGCCTGACTTTAGGGACATATCTGACCCTCCAGCCTCTCCACCAAAGAACAAAGGAGTCCACCCAGTTTCCTCCACTCCCAACCTCTCCATTCCCTCCACTCCAGAAGGTGCAGAAACCAGGGCCAAAACCAGCTCTTGCTCCCCTCCTTCTCCTCTCCAGCCTTCATCATCTCATTCTCTGGAAGCCCAGGAACCCAAAGACCATCTTCCACTAAAAGGTCTGCCAGCCACTCAGTTTTCCTTTCCATGAGCCCTACAGGTAGCATCTCTGCTTCATGAGCACACACATGGGTGAATGTTGAGGAGCAAGACTGGTCACCCAGAGCACTCAGCTCTGCCACTCTGCCACAGTGACATGAGCCCAGACAAGTGATTTAACTTCTCAATGCCCGTTTCCCCATCTCCGAAACTGGGATATGGCTAATAGCCCCTCCTTCACTGCATTGTTAGGAGGCTTCTATGAGTTTATTCATACAGGAATGGTGCCATTTGTGTCATAAATGTTGATGCTACAAGCTCACATTTATTGATTACTCTATGTCAGGCCTTATTCTAAATACGTGATGTTCCAATAATTCATTTTTCCTAAGCAAAGTAAAACAAGAATGGAGGATCATTACATAATTCTAATTTAAATTATCCCTAATGTTTCTTGTGCCCATCAACAGGAGTTGAAATGTACATTCCTGTTTCTCCAAAGAATCAAATTGTCTTCATTTTGTAGTGCCCTCTCTACTGGTCTTGGTAAGGTTTATGTGTAATAAATATTCACATCTGGTCAAAAAATAAACTAAGTTGTAAAAGG
The DNA here is from genome assembly GCF_019320065.1 of Cervus canadensis. NCBI lineage: Eukaryota > Metazoa > Chordata > Mammalia > Artiodactyla > Cervidae > Cervus > Cervus canadensis. The sequence continues at coordinate 38,378,457 of NC_057396.1, forward strand.
TTAGCAAATTCTCCCCATGTGAACAAAAACCCAATGCTTCCTAGGCCATCTGGAATACCACAACGATATTCCGACTACCCAGATGATATACTACGCGAAACACTATTTCAGCCTGTGTGCAAAGACAATAAAAACAAAGCACCTAGAGGTCAGAGACTCCCAAGGGTGCCCCTCGTATGGATACAAGCCATAGTGTGTCAAAGTCTAGGCACTGTAATTCTGTATGTATCTTTTGATTTAACATTAAACCATAAATAATTTTCTTGTTGTTTCCCAGGATGGAGGTGGGAACAGGAAGAAAGAGAAAGGAATTAGCATATGCTGTTGAGTATTAGGCATGATGCTAACTTCAAACTGAATCCTTGTCCGGCTGCGATCCAGCCTATCTGATTTTGTTGTCATTGATGTTGTTTTGGCCGTTTATGAAAACATTCACGAAGCAGTATGCTAGAAGCTTTGTTCACTTGATCTCATTTAATCCTCACAGCCATGCTCTGAGGAAGATTATTGTCCCCATTTTACAAAGGAAGAAGTAGGAACTCAGATTCATCCAAGGTCGCACAGCTAACAAACGGGAGAAACTGGGTTCAACCTTACACTCTATCTGCTCCATCACACCGTGTTCCAGCCCTTCCCCCAGCCCTGAAATTACAGATGGGATTTTCACCCTCTGCCAGGTGAAAGCTAGAGATGCGGGCTTGGGGGGAAGGGTGAGCTACAGGGCTTCTCTGCAGAGGACTGAAACCTTTTGGCCTTCTGCCCACAAACTCTTTCCCTTTTCTTTCTTGCTGATGAAAAGCATGATATTATAGGTGACTTTGTTTTATACGCACACATACACACACACACACACACACTCCAAGGAGAGTGCTCACTGTATATAGAGGATCAACCACTTATCAGAGATGCTGACAAAAGACTTATCAAATGTCCTTTGAGGCTAAGTACCTCTCAGAACAGGAATTACTGAACCTGAGTACATGGACTAGGGATTGGGCCTATCCTTATGTTACAATAGCTCTCCAATGGAATTACTTGATCTACCCCAACATTTACCAACTTTGCCTGCATTTTAATATCTGAATTAAGTCATCTAACCTCAGAATATATTCATTCTAGCCTTTTTCTCCCCTACCTGGAGGTGGGGAGGGGCTATGTTATTTTTCCTTCATATTTTAGAAAACTGTCTCTCCCAAACACATTGAATTCATGAAATTCCAGATGTTGCTCAATGAGTGATGCCTCTGGGTCACTGATATTCTGGCTGTCATAGTTAGGACTTAAATAATCTTCCCATAGGAGCAAGCTGCAGCTGGATAGAATTTATGGAAAGAGAGAGGCTAGGACCTGCACAGATCAAGAAGCTCATATTTAGTGAAACAAATGGGTTAAGGAGGCACTGCTTGGGATGGCACCATGAGCTGAGTGCTGTGGTATGCTGACCTGTGCACACCATGCAGGCCTCAGGCCTCTTTCAGGTACAAATGATGGAAACCTCACTAGTGAAAGCAGAGGGAATTTATTCGCACTTTGCTGAAAATTCTGAGGGTAGTCTTCAAGTGTAACTGGATCCAAGTGCTTAAATGTCACCAGGAATTCATCCCCATCTCTTTGCTCTTCTTTCCTCTCTTCAGAGGGATGACAAGATGACCACCAGTAGATCTAGCTTTGTTTTTCACACAGACCACAGTGGATGAATATGTATTACCCAACTATCCCATTAAAAGTCCCAGGACTGACTCTCCATTGGCCCAAATTGGCTCACGTGGTGAACACCTTCAGCTTGATCTTCAAATCCACTCTGCATCCTTCTTCCTGCTCAGTAACTGGGAGACTAGCCTGTTCCAATGGCTAGTTCCTTAGTGTATTGTCAGTGGGAAGACCAGCAGAAGGCTAGAGGAAGAGAGAAGAGTAAGGTCAGAATGTTCATTTTCCCCCAGGTCCCTTTGCAAGGACCAGCATGGGGTAGCTGTGTCTCTTGGCCAATAGTCAGAGGTCCTATGCCTGCTCTCTTCATCCATCTTTTCCTCTTTGAGATCAGTAGTGCCTTCTCAGTCTTGCCTGTACAAGCTGTTAGTGGTACCAATGACCAGCTATGAGTAACCCCAGGAACTACATTGCCTCTTAAGGTCTTCCTATACTCTGCTTTACTTCTTTGGGAAGATTATTTAAGAGTTTCATCTGTTCCCATGATCCTGACTGATACAGCTAACATACCCATCCCTAAACCAAATTCATGTTTCTCATTGGACAGGCCTGGGTCACATGCCTACCCCTGAATCAAAGGTGTGAAATCAGCTCCATCTAAACCACAGGTACTGAGAGTGGAAGAGGTGGTCAACTGCCAAAGAACAGACAAAAACAACTTCTGATCAGTGTTTTTAGCAAAGTAGATAAGAAGGAATTTTAATCAGTTTTAATCATCAGTAAGTGGTAGACTGCCAAGCATTCTTCAGAAACAGCATTTACCACATAAAAGAAGGATAAGTTTTTTCATTCTTTGCTAAAATAGCAATAAGACTGACTTTAACCCATGGACACTCAATGCCTCCAGAAGAACTGGCTGCTCATTTTCTGAGCTCTGGGCCTGTTGACAACTCTCTTCTGAAACAAATTGAAATTTCTATCATCAATTCACTTTGAAATGTCATAAAGCCGCTTAGGCCTCGACTGGCTGAGCAATAAAGCAGGCCCTCCTGGCAGCTGAAATGAGCTGCCCCTGACAGTAGGACAAGGGACAAGGCATTAAACATCGCCAAGAATGGACAATTTGGAAGCCGCCTAGTGGCAGAAATGACAAGGCTAAAATCATAACCACTTTGAAAAAAATGACATCAGTTGAAGGATAAACATAAAATGGGACGATAGCAACCTCATCGCAGAACTGTAAGTGCTTTAGAAGAACATTGAAGCTGATGTCCTTATATCTTAGCAGAGAACTTTTTTTTATATTTGGCTAACCCCCATGATAATGACTGGCTTTGCCATGGATAAGTCACCTTGCAGGCAAAACCATGGACCTCTAATCCAGTGAATCTCAGCCCAAAATCATGACTGAGAAAACAAATGGTTTTCTATTAGTACAGACTTTAGTTACCTCATCACCCAAGCCCATGTGGATTTTTGTTTAGTTTTTTAAATTATATTGACATATAGTTGATTTATATTGTTGTGTTAATTTCTGCTACACAGCAAAGTGCTTCAGTTATACATATATATGTATATATATATATATATTCTTTTTCACATTCTTTTCCTTTATAGTTTATCACAGAATATTAAATATAGTTCCCTCTGCTATACAGCAGGACTTTGTTGTTTATCCATTATATATATAATAGCTTGCATCAGCTAATCTTAATCCTTCTTCCCCCACACTTGGCCAGTCGCAAGTCTGTTTTCTATATCTGTGAATGTTTCATAAATATATTCATTTGTGTTGTATTTTAGAGTCCACATATAAGTGATATCATATGGTATTTCTCTTTCTGACTTACTTTGCTTAGTATGATGATCTCTAGGTCCATCCATGTTGCTGCAGGTGGCATTATTTCATTCCTTTTATGACTGAGTAATATTCCGTTGTATATATCTCCTTTATTCAGTCATCTGTCAATGGACATTTAGGTTGCTTCCGTGTCTTGGCTATTGTAAATGGTGTTGCTATGAACACAGGACCAACCCCATGTTTCAACGGAGCCTCCACTATGCTTTTCTAATTAAAAGATTGTCTTTCAATGACTTGCTAAGGATATCTGGCTTTCCCGTTGGCTTCCTCCATAATGCCTCAGCTACTGCTTTGGGTGAAGTTCAGGACTGAGGATTTGGCACAAGGAAGACAGGCCTTTTGAGACAGCTGTGTGTCTCTCCTAATCCTACTAATAACTCCTTGATATACAATTTTACCATACTTCTCTTTATTCACAAAGAAGACACTTGGATATCAACTTGATGGGAGAAAGAGAGATCTAAAGTAGCCATTTGCTTCAGTGTCTCTAGAGTCTCAAAAATGAAAAAGCTGGGGCCCAGCAAGAGAAGAAATCCAAAGGCTCTAGCCAGTGGAATACTTCAGCCACACCTGGACCCTATGTGTAAAATGGAAAGATTATGAGCATCAGAGACAAACAGTCCAAGTTCAAGTCTTGGTGTATGACCTTGAGCAAGTCACATCTTTATGACTTTGCATTTCCTTCTCATCTAGTATTATTGCTTCCAAGACGCTGATGATACGATAAGCATTAAAAAGAAAAAATGATTCTGAGAGGCAGGCATCTCTGATCAGTATTTCCAAGGGCATTCCTGCTTTGAAAGACTCATCTAAGCAAAAGCTATCAATAAGCTCAGAGGGCAGAATAGAGTAGTAGAAGCATGCCAAAAAGGTTTCATCTCACCAGCTGTCTCTGCATGATTCATAGTAGCTCTCTGGAACACTGTATTCAAAAGCACTCTGAGGTCATATCTGGGCTCATATCTGGGTTCAGTGGGAAAGAACTCCCTGATCATTGAGGATCAATGATCCAACGATCTTGTATCAGTGATACGAGAGGAGGGAGGGTCTGTTACCATGTGTGACATCTCTATTGTAGTGACTGAGAAGACTGGGCTTGAAAGTCAAATCTTAGTGGAAGAAATGTGTATGAGTTCTTGCTTCAGTAACAAACAACAAAAAACATGCTTTCAGTAGCTTATAAACATAAACACTTATTTCTCATTACACAGAGGGTCAGACTATGGGTTGGATAGGGCCTACTCCACGTTACTTCTCATTTTAGTCCTCAGGCAGAAGGAACAGCCCTTATTTTGGACATGCTATGCTCAGAGCAAAGAGCAGAAACTCAAATGGCCAAGCCAAATTAAACATTCAAGTTAAAACTTCTGCTCAGACATAGCATGTCATATCATTCACATTTCATTGGCCAAAATCAGCCATATGACAAAGTCCCAAGTTAATAAGGAAGGGATATATAATTTTCTTACAGGAAAGGAGGAAGTGAAAATCTGCAATCAATGCAATCTACCAGATGGTGTTTGAGAAAGATACTTTCAGTATTAAGATATTATGGCTGTTTTCTTAATTTTTTCTATGATACATATGTAATTTAAAAAATTAAAAGTTGAAAAATGCTAGTGTATCATGTAGATATTGGAATCCTTGAGGAGGGAGCAATCTGATACTTGGAAAGAGGAGAGCAGATATGCTGATGGAAGTTGAGGGAGAGAAGAAAGCAAAAATCAAGGAGCTCATCAAAGAATGTGTGAGTTTAAAGAAGGAGATGGCAAGGGAAGTATTTAGATGACAAGTACATCCATGATGGAAACCCTAGAAAAGTGCCAACGACAAGTTGATGAGCAAGTGAAGTCATGCCCAGGATGTGCCACTTGGAAAAGCAGATCTGCTCAAGACCAGCAGAAGGCATGGAGCTCTCAAAATTGGGGGATGGAGGGATGGAATGAATGAATGGATGGATGAATGAATGTTAAAGATACCTGAATAGCAAGGATTATGGAATACTGGTAAAGAATACAGTTGTCATATAAGGTAGCCATTTCAACAGAGTCAAACAGCATTAAATCGTTGATTATTTACTGAGTATTTACTAGGCACTGGGTCCTACACCACGTGCTACAGGTACATTGGTGCACAACAAAAGAGACAACAGTTTCTGGACTCACAGAGCTCAGGGTTGAATGGTAGAAACAGACCATTGGAATTTCAACAGCAAGGGAACTTCAAACGGATACTCAACATTCTTTCAATCTGATAACACTTTCCTAGCATGTTCACTTTCTACCATCCAAAACAACTATTTCCCTCTTCTCCCTCTTTAAATCCATTAACCCATCACTCCTGCGCCTGTATACAACGTGTAACCTCCCCTCATACCACCTACCTATTCAGTACACGTTCTCTCACTGTTTCCTCACTGTTATAGGGGCAACCTCTTGACTCCACCCCCTCTTGCATTCAGTCTTCACTTCTACAACTATCCTTTTTCCCTTCTGCATTTTCCCTCCCTACTAAATCGTTTGCATAGTTACACAAGCTGTAGCTGGGCAAGGAGGAAGGCAGAATGTTCCCTTCCAGGAAGATTTAGGAAACGAATGAGAATACATTTTGACTGTCACAGTCACAGGGGAGCCCTAGTGGTACTTGGTAGGGGCTAGGGAAGCTAATTATGTTCTATCTTATTTAAACAGGAAAACTTCCTTAAAACTCCCAATTTCCGTCAATTGTTAACAACCAAATCTCAAATCCTCCACAGAGAAACTTCTTGGTAGAGTTATCTATATACACTGTCTCCACTTCTTCATCTCACAATCTCTTATCCACCCACTCCAATCACATTTCTGCCCCCTCCCCGTCCCAGAGACTGCTCTTTTCCAAATCATCAAGGACTCCCACAGTGCCAATCCAGTGGTCATGTCTTGATCCTTATCTTACTTAGTGTCACACATTTAACCCAACTGCCCATACCTTCCTTCTTAAAAGGTTGCCTAAAATAGGCATTTCAAAATAACAAAGCCAAACAAAAAAACTCTTGATTTATTCTTTAGTCCAAGCAACCAAACAAACAAAAAAGACCTTCTATTCCTCTGCTCCTTGTCTCAGGAAATGTTATCCAGGTATGCAAGCAAAAAATTTTAAAAAGTATTCTTGAGTCCTCTCTCCCATTCCCTACATAAGCCCATCAGTAAGTCCACTCTAAATCTAAGATATATCTCAAAAGTCTACATTTCTTTCCATCTCCACAGTTATCCCTCTGGTCAAGCCATTAACATATCTTGCAATTAACAATCAACATATCAATAAGCATTTATTCTAATGCACACAGATCTTCAGATTGAGTGGGACATCCTGCTTTAGGCTGCAGGTCTGCAGGAAAGCTGGGATGTTCAGGCAGAAGGAACAAGGCAAGCATTTTCTTCTTGTGCCAGAGGACAAAAGCGGTTAAGAGCAATGAAGGGATGCACACAGTTCCTCTTAAGGCCTAGGCTCACACATTGTATGTTGTCACTTCTGCCCATATACCATTGGCGAAAGCAAATCACACAGCCAAGTCCAACATCAATGGGAAAGGGAAGAATACTCATCCAAATCGTAAGGATTGGAGGGGAGGAAATGAATATTTGCCCAACAATAATCTACTTTCCCCAGCCCCCTTGGAGAAGAACTTTGAATAATGATGCTGTTATTACTACTATGGATGCTGAACAATAATGTCTTCTTATTAACCATGCTGATTGTATTACAAATGAATGAGACTAATCTTCTCACTGTGTTTATAATTATTAAAAGCCATACAGAAATGTAAATTCTTTAAAACCATTTTACCTAGTCAACAAGTATTGATTTATTAATTTATTCTTAGCTGAGCAACATCATCACCTCAAGAAGAACTTTTGCTTAGACACCATCTCTATTCAAGTGCTGAGTAGGAACTTTTTTTTTTTAATTGGAGGCTAATTACTTTATAATATTGTGGTGGTTTTTGCCATACATTCACATGAATCAGCCATGGGTTTACATGTGGTCCCCATCCTGAACCCCCCTCCCACCTTCCTCCCCATCCCATCCCTCTGGGTCATCCCAGTGCACCAGCCCTGAGTGCCATGTCTCATGCATCAAACCTGGACTGGCGATCTATTTCACATATGATAATATACATGTTTCAATGCTATTCTCTCAAATCATCCCACCCTTGCCTTCTCCCACAGAGTCCAAAAGTCTGTTCTTTACATCTGTGTCTCTTTTGCTGTCTCACATATAGGGTCATCGTTACCATCTTTCTAAATTCCACATATATGTGTTAATATACTGTATTGGAATAGGGCACATTTTAAAATGTCTGCATGAGGTACCAAAGCACAAAAAGTCTATTAGTGACACCACTAATAGACTCTGAATTAAGACCTTTCCTGAAAATCTTCCTAAAAGAAAAATCCCTCTGACATCTGAATTTTTGACTTATGGTAGAAAACTTCAACCCTCAGATGTAATCTTAGAGAACTTTATTTCGGCTAAAGTAAAAAATATCCAATACAGAGCCTAATCTTCCCTGACCTACAAGACTTTGGTGTGTGCTAGTATCTTCACACAAAGCAGAAAAACTGATTATGAATGATGACATTATCCTGGACTCTGCATTACTCAGACAACTGATGATACATGCCTCCTCTCCTTTTATAATCCCCTTTCCAATAAATATCTCTCCCACAAAGATTTCCATTCTTTTGTTTGATTTAGAACTTAGTGAAAGAAAGATATTTTTACCTTAATTTCATGCCAGAAAATATGAAGTCATGAAAAATAGACATTCTTTTAATGGAACCTGAAGAGCCAGGCCCAGTGCCTGTTCCCAAACTCAATGAAGAATTGTTTGGGGTACAAATAGAACATTGCTCTCGGATTGAGCCAACTCGAAAGGCTGATACACCAGGACATCTCTGACTCATATAACCTCCCTGACCTTGAAATAAACTCTAGAAGGGAACAGCATGGCCAAAGTTGACAATGAAGTGAAACGTCCATCTCCAAGTCACAAAGCTCCCCCAAACTTCAATATTTAAACCCACCTAGTTGGGAACTGACTGTGGCTCAGATCATGAACCCTTTATTGCCAAATTCAGACTTAAATTGAAGAAAGTAAGGAAACCCACTAGACCATTCAGGTATGACCTGAATCAAAACCCTTATGATTATACAGTGGAAGTGAGAAATAGATTCAAGGGTTTAGATCTGATAGACAGAGTGTCTAAAGAACTATGGATGGAGGTTCATGACATTGTACAAGAGGCAGAGATCAAGGCCATCCCCAAGGAAAAGAAATGCAAAAAGGTAAAATGGCTGTCTGAGGAGGCCTTACAAATAGCTGTGAAAAGAAGAGAAGCGAAAGGCAAAGGAGAAAAGCAAAGATATACCCATTTGAACGCAGAGTTCCAAAGAATAGCAAGGAGAGATAAGAAAGTCTTCTTCAGTGATCAATGCAAAGAAATAGAAGAAAACAATAGAATGGGAAAGACTAGGGATCACTTTAAGAAAATTAGAGATACCAAGGGAACATTTTATGCAAATAAAGGACACAATAAAGGACAGAAAATGTAGGGACCTAACAGAAGCAGAAGATATTCAGAAGAGGTGGCTAGAATACACAGAAGAGCTATACAAAAAAGATCTTTACGACCCAGATAATCACGATGGTGTGTTCACCAACCTAGAGCCAGATATTTTCGAACGTGAAGTCAAGTGGGCCTTAGGAAGCATCACTACAAACAAAGCTAGTGGAGGTGACAGAATTCCAGCTAAGCCATTTCAAATCCTAAAAGATGATGCTGTGAAAGAGCTGCACTCAATATGCCAGCACATTTGGAAAACTCAGCAGTGGCCACAGGACTGGAAAAGGCCAGTTTTCATTCCAATCCCAAAGAAAGGCAATGCCAAAGAATGTTCAAACTACCACACAATTGCACTCATCTCACACACTGGTAAAGTAAGACTCAAAATTCTCCAAGCCAGGTTTCAACAGTACATGAACCGTGAACTTCCAGGTGTTCAAGCTGGATTTAGAAAAGGCAGAAAAACCAGAGATCAAATTGCCAACATCCGTTGGATCATCGAAAAAGAAACAGACTTTCAGAAAAATATCTACTTCTGCTTTATTGACTATGCCAAAGCCTTTGATTGTGTGGATCACAATAAACTGTGGAAAATTCTGAAAGAGATGGGAATACCAGACCACCTGACCTGCCTCTTGAGAAATCTGTATGCAGGTCAGGAAGCAACAGTTAAAACTGGACATGGAACAACAGACTGGTTCCAACTAGGAAAAGGAGTACATGAAGGCTGTATATTGTCACCCTGCTTATTTAACTTATATGCAGAGTACATCATGAGAAACGCTGGGCAGGATGAAGCTTGTGCTGGAATCAAGACTGCTGGGAGAAATATCAGTAACCTCAGATATGCAGATGATACCACCCGTATGGCAAAAAGCGAAGAACTAAAGAGCCTCTTCATGAAAGTGAAAGAGAGTGAAAAAGTTGGCTTAAAGCTCAACATTCAGAAAACTAAGATCATGGCGTCTTGTCCCATCACTTCGTGGCAAATAGATGTGGAAACAGTGGAAACCGTGGCAGATTTTATTTTTGGGGGCTCCAAAATCACTGCAGACAGTGACTGCAGCCATAAAATTAAAAGACACTTACTCTATGGAAGGAAAGTTATGACCAATCTGGACAGCACATTAAAAAGCAGAGACATTACTTTGCCAACAAAGGTCCATCTAGTCAAAGCTATGGTTTTCCCAGTAGTCATGTATGGATGTGAGAATTGTACTAGAAAGAAAGCTGAGCACGAAAGAATTGATGCTTTTGAACTGTGGTGTTGGAGAAGACTCTTGAGAGTCCCTTGGACTGCAAGGAGATCCAACCAGTTCAGTTCAGTTCAATCACTCTGCTGCTGCTGCTGCTAAGTTGCTTCATCGTGTCCAACTCCCTGCGACCCCATGAATCACAACACGCCAGGCCTCGCTGTCCATCACCAACTCCCGGAGTTTACTAAAACCCATGTCCATAGAGTAGGTGATGCCATCCAGCCATCTCATCCTCTGTCGTCCCCTTCTCCTCCTGCCCCCAATCCCTCCCAGCATCACGGTCTTTTCCAATGAGTCAACTCTTCGCATCAGGTGGCCAAAGGATTGGAGATTCAGCTTCAGCATCAGTCCTTCCAATGAACACCCATGGACTGATCTCCTTTACGATGGACTGGTTGGATCTCCTTGCAGTCCAAGGGACTCTCAAGAGTCTTCTCCAACACCACAGTTCAAAAGCATCAATTTTTTGGTGCTCAGCTTTCTTCACAGTCCAACTCTCACATCCATACATGACCACTGGAAAAACCATAGCCTTGACTAGACAGACCTTTTTGGCAAAGTAATGTCTCTGCTTTTTAATGTGCTGTCCAGATTGGTCATAACTTTCCTTCCAAGAAGTAAACGTCTTTTAATTTCATGGCTGCAATCACCATCTGCAGTGATTTTGGAGCCCAGAAAAATAAAGTCTGACACTGTTCCCACTGTTTTCCCATCTATTTCCCAGGAAATGATGGGACCAGATGCCATGATCTTAGTTTTCTGAATGTTGAGCTTTAAGCCAACTTTTTCACTCTCCTCTTTCACTTTCATCAAGAGGCTTTTTAGTTCCTTTTCATTTTTTGCCATAAGGGTGGTGTCATCTACATATCTGAGGTTATTGATATTTCTCCCACCAATCTTGATTCCAGCTTGTGCTTCTTCCAGCCCAGCATTTCTCATGATGTACTCTGCATATAAGTTAAATAATAGGGTGACAATATACAGCCTTCATGTACTCCTTTTCCTATTTGGAACCAGTCTGTTGTTCCATGTCCAGTTTTAACTGTTGCTTCCTGACCTGCATACAGATTTCTCAAGAGGCAGGTCAGGTGGTCTGGTATTCCCATCTCTTTCAGAATTTTCCACAGTTTATTGTGATCCACACAGTCAAAGGCTTTGGCATAGTCAATAAAGCAGAAATAGACGTCTTTATGTAACTCTCTTGCTTTTTCGATGATCCAGCGGATGTTGGCAATTTGATCTCTGGTTCCTCTGTCTTTTCTAAAACCAGCTTGAACACCTGGAAGTTCACGGTTCACGTATTGCTGAAGCCTGGCTTGGAGAATTTTGAGCATTACTTTACTAGCATGTGAGAAGAGTGCAATTGTGTGGTAGTTTGAGCATTCTTTGGCATTGCCTTTCCTTGGGATTGGAATGAAAACTGGCCTTTTCCAGTCCTGTGGCCACTGCTGAGTTTTCCAAATGTGCTGGCATATTGAGTGCAGCACTTTCACAGCGTCATCTTTCAGGATTTGAAATAGCTCAACTGGAATTCCATCACCTCCACTAGCTTTGTTTGTAGTGATGCTTCCTAAGGCCCACTTGACTTCACATTCCAGGATGTCTGGCTGTAGGTGAGGGAGCACACCATCGTGATTATCTGGGTCATGAAGATATTTTTTGTATAGTTCTTCTGTGTATTGCTGCCACCTCTTCTTAATGTCTTCTGATTCTGTTAGCCCCATACCCTTTCTGTCCTTTATCGAACACATCTTTGCATGCAATGTTCCCTTGGTATCTCTAATTTTCTTGAAGAGATCTCTAGTCTTTACCATTCTGTTGTTTTCCTCTATTTCTTTGCACTGATCGCTGAGGAAGGCTTTCTTATCTCTCCTTGCTCTTCTTTGGAACTCTGCATTCACATGTGAATCTCTTTCCTTTTCTCCTTTGCTTTTCACTTCTCTTCTTTTCACAGCTATTTGTAAGTCCTCCTCAGACAGCCATTTTGACTTTTTGCATTTCTTTTCCATGGGGATGGTCTTGATCCCTATCTCCTGTACAATGTCACAAACTTCCATCCATAGTTCATCAGGCACTCTGTCTATCAGATCTAGTCCCTTAAATATATTTCTCACTTCCACTGTATAGTGATAAGGGATTTGACTTAGGTCATACCTGAATGGTCTAGTGTTTTCCCTACTTTCTCCAATTTAAGTCTGAATTTGGCAATCAGGAGTTCATGATCTGAGCCACAGTCAGCTCCCGGTCTTGTTTTTGCTGACTATATAGAGCTTCTCCATCTTTGGCTGCAAAGAATATAATCAATCTGATTTTGGTGTTGACCATCTGGTGATGTCCATGTGTAGAGTTCTCTTGTGTTGTTAGAATAGGGTGTTTGCTATGATCAGTGCATTCTCTTGGCAAAACTCTATTAGCCTTTGCCCTGCTTCATTCCATACTCCAAGGCCAAATTTGCCTGTTACTCCAGGTGTTTCTTGACTTCCTACTTTTGCATTCCAGTCCCCTATAATGAAAAGGACATCTTTTTTGGGTGTTAGTTCTTAAAGGTCTTGTAGGTCTTCATAGAACTGTTCAACTTCAGCTTTTTCAGCGTTACTGGTTGGGGCATAGGCTTGGATTACTGTGATATTGAATGGTTTCCTTGGAAATGAACAGAGATCATTCTGTCATTTTTGAGATTGCATCCAAGTACTACATTTCAGACTCTTTTGTTGACCGTGATGGATACTCCATTTATTCTAAGGGATTCCTGCCCACAATGGTAGATATAATGGTCATCTGAGTTAAATTCACCCATTCCAGTCCATTCTATTTCGGTGATTCCTAGAAAGTCAATATTCACTCTTGCCATATCCTGTTTGACCACTTCCAATTTGCCTTGATTCATGGACCTAACATTCCAGATTCCTATGCAGTATTGCTCTTTACAGCACCAGACCTCGTTCCTATCACCAGTCCCATCCACAACTGGGTATTGTTTTTGCTTTGGCGCCATCCTTTCACTCTTTCTGGAGTTATTTCTCCACTGATCTCCAGTAGCATATTGGGCACCTACCGACCTGGGGAGTTCCTCTTTCAGTATCCTATCATTTTGCCTTTTCATACTGTTCATGGGGTTCTCGAGGCAAGAATACTGAAGTGGTTTTCCATTCCCTTCTCCAGTGGACCACATTCTCCAATGGACCAGATCCAACCATTCCATCCTAAAGGAAATCAGTCCTGAATATTCATTGGAAGGACTGATGCTGAAGCTGAAACTCCTATACTTTGGCCACCTGATGCAAAGAACTGACTCTTTGGAAGACCCTCATGCTGGAGAAGATAGAAGGTGTGAGGAGAAGGGGACAACCGAAGATCAGATGGTTGGATGGCATTACCAACTCAATGGATATGAGTTTGAGTAAATTCCGGGAGTTGGTGATGGACAGGGAGGCCTGGCGTGCTGCAGTCCATGGGGTCACAAAGAGTCAGACATGACTGAGCAACTGAACTGAACTGACTTAACTGAGTTGGGAGAAAGATCCATCTAAATTAGTGGAAAATCCAAATTCCCAGTATTTCCAAATACAAGGAATACCTCTAGATTTAAAACATTGATAAATGGAATCAAAGTTTTTTCTACTTCTCCTTCCAAAAATGCCGTTGAAATAACAAAGATATAAAAAGAAAAAACAAACAAGCAAACAAATAGCAGTACTAGAAAAAGGTGGTGGTGGTGGGTTTAGTCACTAAGTTGTGTCCAGCTCTTGCCACCACATGGACTGTAGCTTGCCAAGCTCCTCTGTCCTCAGGATTTCCCAGGCAAGAATACTGGAGTGGGTTGCACTTCCTTCTCCAGAGGATCTTCACATAGAACCTGGGTCTCCTGCATTGCAAGCAGATTTTTTACCAACTGAGCCACACAAACACACACACACACACAAACAGGAGTACTAGAAAAATCAAGAGGAACGCTGTTACCACCAAAGAAATGTTGATTCCTGAAAGATATGAAGCAGATAGGATAAGTATAACTCAATATACATTTAAAATTTTATCAAATTATCAATATTTGCCTTACTGATCAAACTGATAAGGCAGTTAATGACAAACTTGAGCACCCACCACAGGCAGAAGAGGTTGGCGATATAAGTGTATGAAAAAAAAAATGGTAGAAAAAAAATATCAAGTTCAGCACAACAAGGACATAAGGAAGAGTAGGCTGGGGGAATTCAAAATAATCATATTAAAAGACTTCAGGGAATTCCCTGGCAATCCAGTGGTGAGGACCCTGCATTCCCACTGCAGAGGGCCAGGGTTTGATCCCTGGTTGGGAAAGTCAGATCCCAGATGCCACAAAGACTTAAGCTCTAGAATTATGTCACTGTCTCATATCTTGGACTAGCTGTTTTCATTTTGAGGTCTATGAGATAAAAACTACTTTCAAAACAATACCGACAGGCTATTTGCCTTTTTTACTATGTTGACATTTGCACTGGTAGAACAAAAATAATTGTGGATGACACTCCTGATGTCTTGGGCACCTAACTGGTACTTGCATCCATTATATTCTTCATCACCAGACACAGATGGGAGGTGGGGGGGTGGGGGTACAGTGAGTTTCACATAATACCCTTAATGAAGCAGTAAAAGTTATTAATGGTATTAATATATCAACCTTTATATCTTTTTAATATTCTGTCTGACAAAATGGGAAGTATATATAAAGCACTTCTATTGAATACTGAAATATGATGGTGATTGTCTCGAGAAAAAGCACTTGTATTACAATTGTTTGAGTTGCAAGCTGACTTAGCTGCTTTTTTCATGGAACATCATTATTTCTTACAAGAATAATAGGCAAACTATTACATATCTGGCAGACACTGTCTCAAAAATGAATGAAGTGAGCCCGTCACAGCAAAATAAACAGCTGACAGTATTTGTTGCCAACAATAACATTCTAACTTTCAATAGAAAATATCAGAATTTTTAAAAACTTACTCAAACTTTCATCAGTATAAGCATGACATCACTCCAATATAACTTAAGACTCTTTTATGATACCAGAGGTTTTAAAAATAATTTTTTGATGTTGTATTACTAAATGTATCAACACTTGAAAGATCTTCATAATTCAGGGAACCAGTATTGTCCAAATAACCAAAGAATGATGTTATAAAATCTTGCATGGGCAATTAAAAATTTCAAAGTGCAAAATAGATCCTTTGATTTTAATGTAACAGAATAAAAAGCATTCACAGCTAAATTTTCAGATTCCACATTTGAACCATCTTTAAGAAATTTGCACTGGTCAATTTTCAGTGCAGTATCAAAGGATATAATCTACATTTATCTGAAAAAAGTTATTGAAATTCTCCTCCCTTTTCCAATTACGCATCTGTGTGATTCTGGGTTTTCTTTATCTGCTTCAGTCAAAACAATACACTTTAGGAATTCCTGGTTGTCCAGTGGTTAGGACTCTGCACTTTCACTGCCATGGACTGGAGTTTAATATTTGTTCGGGAAACTAGGATCCTGTAACACCCACAGCCAAAAAAAAGAAAAAGAAAACCATCACAGAAAGTGTAAAGCACTCTTGACACCAAAATTTTGGAGAATCAATGCTGTATTCATTCTCATGGTTGCCATAAATGGTTTCTACTTTCTGAGCTAAGAAAAAAAGAGCGGGGGAAGAGTGAACACTGATAGTGTCCCAGTTGCAACCAGAGTGGAAGGGAGGATGAAGCAGTGAAGCCCTCTAATTTTATCTGCTATTTGGATAAATTTCCTCATACCTCTTATGAGGCTTAGAATCCTACAGGAGCACAGATACCCTGAGATAGATCAATAGATGCTGGAAAAGTGACAGCTTGAGAGAAGGTTTGGGAAAGTAAATGAAAGGGTTTCCATACAACCCATTCATACATAGAGCTGCTGGCCTGGTCCCACACAGGTCTGAGAAAAGTGAGGCAACCAAACAAATAAACTATAAGAAGAAAAAATCACCTGATTTCAGTTGATGACTCCCCACCTTCAGGTGAACATACTACAAGTTTGTATGCTACGGTAAGCACTTTCTTCCTCTAGGAATTACAGGTCAGGCCAAGAGCTAATAGTATTAATCAAGGCTTGGTGCATTTACAACCAAGAAAAACTTGGTATCGGATTTTTTAAAAAGAGATATATACAGATCTATTACCAGATATACTCTCCTTCAGACTATTGCAAATTTTCTCTTTTTTTTTAAGAAATGATTTGCTATTCTCAGTCTAGAAAACAAAGATTTACTAAATCAGTGATAAGATAAAGCATTTCAGCAAATCTATAAAGTTTCAATAATTTTGGAAACACAAATATCATTCTACTAAAATTATCAGTGAAATGACTTCACTTTCCAAAAATATTCAATATACTTTCTTTGGAGAGTGATAAAATTAATTGCTTTTCATATGTCAATTGTGGTTTAATTTGAAATTTTAAAAAGCATGTCACTGATGGAATTATGAGTCCTGGGAGAACTGGAAAATGGCTAACAACCCTAACTGGTAACACATCATCTTAGTTGCCTACATAATTACCCCCATTTCTCATTTTTATTTTTGGTAACTAGGAGTGAAGTTTTGAGAACCCCTGGGTCCTGGTTTGCTATTATCCTTAGCAGTCTTTGAAATTCCATCCCTACCTAAAGGGACTCACCAGAGTTATATAGCAGTCAGCAATAAAATTATCAGATCTAGAAGGCAAATATGTCTTACTTCTTTGAGCATTTCCAGGAAATTAAGATTACATGTGTATTCTAGGAAATGAAGACTACATGAGTGTTTATGAGAGAAAAAAGAAAGAGTCAGAGAGAGATAAATAAAATGGGATGAAAAGATGGTATTGTGTCCATCTCAATGCCATATCTTCCACTATCATTCTTGGGCTACAGAGGAGACACCATAGTATAGAGCTTGTCACGGAACCTTGGGTCTTCCTCTCTAATGTATTTAATCCTTTAGGGAAGGGACTGTCTTCTGGAATCCCTTGGGAGAGGTAAGAAGGAAGTAATACCAACTGAGCAAAAAAAAAAACTATTCTGTGTTTCTCCTTCACCCTCACTACTTCCACACTCACCAGACTTCTAACCCCAGATGTGTGGGGTTCCCCATGCCAAGCAATTCTGCAACACTACCTGGGTATCCTACCATTGAACTCAATTCTGACATTAGCTACCTAGAGACAGCATCAGATCCCACGGGTTAGGGGCTCAGTCCCATAAGACTGACGCCACCCCACTTCAAATGTCAATTGCAAGTAGAAGATCCCCAGATTTTCCACAATTTCTGTCAGCCTTGGCTCTAAGTTACAGTTTTCCATGACCTCCCCCACTTGGATCTGATTATTTGCTAGAACAGTTCACAGAACCCAAGGAAACACTTAAGTTTACTAGTTTCTTATGCAACAAAGTTTACAGTAGAGGATACAGATGAACAGACACATAAGGTGAAGTCTGAGAGGGTCCTGGCACAGAGCTTCTGTCTTCGTGGGACGTCACCCTCCCAGTATGTGAATGTGTTCACCAACCAGGACGCCCCCTGACCCCCATCTTCTGGGTTTCTACAGAGGTTTCATTATACAGGCATACTTGATTAAATCATTGGCCATTAGTAATTGAGCTCAATTTCCAGTCTTTCTTCTCTCCCTGGAGGTCAGAGGGTGTGCGACCCTCTAATCACTTAGGTAGATACCCTGGCAACCGGTCCCCATCCCTAGGGGCTTTCCAAAAGTCCCCTCATTAACATAAACTCAGTCGTGGAAAGGGGTTTGTTATAGATACCGAGACAACTTTTTTGCTTTTATCACTTAGGAAATTGCATGGATTTGAGGGGCTCTGTGCTGGAAATGGGAACAAAGGTCAAACACAAATCTTCATCAACTTAAGATGGGGTTGTTGTTTTGTGTTAGTCTCTGAGTCATGTCTGTTTCGACCCTATGGACTGTAGCCTGCCAGGCTCCTTGATACATGGGATTTCCCAGGCAAGAATACTGGAGTGGGTTGCCATTTCCTTCTCCAGGGGATTTTCCTGACCGAGGGATCGAATCTGAGTCTCCTGCATTAGCAGGTGGATTCTTTACCACTGAGCCTTCAGGGAAGAGCCAATAAATCTATCGTAAGTTGAAGATGTATTTAATACATTTAACCTACCAATCATCACAGGTTAGCCTGGCCTACCTTAACCATGCTGAGACCACTTATATTAGCCTACAGTTGGTTGAAATCATCTGGCACAAATCCTACTTTGTAGTAAAGTATCAAATATCTTATGTAAGTTACTGAATACTACACTAAAAGTGAAATTCAGAGCAGTCATATGGAGTTAAGCATACCAGCTGTTTATCCTCATGATCACATGGCAGACTGGGAGCTGTGGCTTCTGCCTCTGCCCAGCATCACAAGACACTATCAGACCACATATCACTAGCCCAGGAAAAGGTCAAAATTCAAAACCTGAAATAAATACAGATTTTCACTGAATACATATTGCTTTCCCATCATCTTAAAGTAAAAAAAAAAAAATCATAAGCCTAATCATCTTAAGTCAGGAACTGTCTGTGAATATTTCTTATTATAAGTCACAATATCAGGACTTCCCTGGTGGTCTAGAGCCTAACACTCTGTGGTCCCAAAATAGGGGGACTAGGTGTGATCCCTGGTAAGGGAACTATATCCCACATGTTGCAATTAAAGATCCCTCGTGCCTCAACGAAAATCGAAGATCCTGCGTGCCACAATTAAGACTCAGCACAGCCAAATAAATCTTTTTAAAGTCACACTATCACAGTAGGTCACGAATGAAAATCTATTCCAACATTCTTACCTACTTATCTTTCAGAATCCTTCCATATATTATGCTACAGAAGTTCTGGCATCAAACTTCATTGAACATAGGTCATCACTGAGTCCACAATTTAGTTATCCAAGCAAGCTATTTGAGCCACTTCTAGCTTTAGCTAAAACATTAAATTCAGAATATATGTTAAATGTACACATATTAATATGCTAAACCCGACACAAAACTATATTCTGTTCTTTTTGGTGTAATACCCTTCAAATCTATTCTCAAACATATTTCCTGGGCCTCTACTAATCAAACTAATCAAACATCTACATTTATTGTGAAGTATAAGTAATTTCTTCCCAGGTGAGAATCTTCATTTGTTCTGCTTGAGCATATTAAGGTCTGACTCTAGTTTACATACAGAGTAGAAAATAATGGACAATGAAGATGGGTCTTAATGAGAATAGCATCCCCTTGGAAGGTTGCTGCCTCAAGTAGGATGATCCCTGAGTCTTCAAGAAGGAAAGGTCAGGGGTGGGATGAATTGGGAGATTGAAACTGACATATACACACTATAGATACTATGTATAAAATGGATTACTAGTGAGAACTTACTGTGTAGCACAGGGAACTCTACTCAAAGCTCTGCAGTGACCTAAAAGGGAAGGGAATCCAAAAAAGAGCGGATATATATGTACGTGTAACTGATTCATTTTGCCGTACAGCAGAGACTAACATAATGTTGTAAAGCAACTATACTCTCATCAAAATCAATTTTTAAAAAAAGAAGGAAAGGTCCGTCTTCTTAGTCATAAGAAGAGGTGCTAAAAAAAAAAGAAGAGGCGCTGCTTCTGCTTGTTCAGACAGACTTGGGCATTTAGGTTTATCCAAGTCTTCCCTGCTGATTCAGTGGTAAAGAATCCACCTACAATACAAGAGAAAATGCAAGAGACGATGGTTCCATCTCTGGGTCGAGAAGATCCCCTGGAGAAGGAAATGGCAACCCACTCCAGTATTCTTGCCTGGAGAATCCCATGGACAGAGGAACCTGATGGGCTACAGTCCATATGACAGAAGCAGCTGAGCTCACAGGCAAGTCTAACCTAAGTCTCAGAATCCCACTTGTTCCCAATGCCCTGACTTCACATAAACAATATGAGGAGTCTGTGAATTCAATCTTGTTATGATTCTGCAACTCACCCAGTCACATTTTTAATAAAGATAGTCTTAAAGCTACCAGAAATGAGACTTTTTTAGGGTTGCCATAAAAGTTCTCTGATGTCTGAATGTGACTTGAACATATTTAAAGCCTTGAGTTTTGTCATTTTCTGTCAGTTTTCTAGTGCAATCATAAGATAACATCCCACCCACAAAGCTATGACAAACCTAGACAGCGTATCAAAAAGCAGAGACATTACTTTGCCAACAAAGGTCCACATAGTCAAAGCTATGGTTTTTCCAGTAGTTATGTATTGATGTGAGGGTTGGACCATAAAGAAAGCTGAGCACCAAAGAACTGATACCTTCAAATGGTGGTGCTGGAGAAGACTCTTGAGAATCCCTTGGACATCAAAGAGATCAAACCAGTCAATCCTAAAGGAAATAGACCCTGAATATTCATTGGAAGGACTGATACTGAAGCTGAAGTTCTAATACTTTGGCCACCTGATGCAAAGAGCCCACTTATTGGGAAAGACCCTGATGCTGGGAAAGATTTAAAGCAGGAGGAGAAGGGGACAACAGAGGACAAGATGGTTGGATAGCATCACCGACTCAATGGACATGAGTTTGAGCAAGCTCCAGGTGAAGGACAGGGAGCCTGGTGTGCTGCAGTCCATGGGGTTGTAAAGAGTCAGACACGACTGAGCAACAAGAGGCAAGCTGACACAGAGGTCTGGTAAACAGCTTGTAGAGAAATAATAACCCTAGCTTGGGCTTCCCTGGTGGCTCATTGGTAAAGAATCCACCTCCCAGTGCAGGGAGATGAGACATGGCTTAGATCCCTGGGTCAGGAAGATCTCCTGGAGAAGGAAATGACAACCCACTTAAGTATTATTGCCTGGGCAATCCCATGAACAGAGGAGCCTGGTGGGCTACAGTCCGTGGGGTCTCAAAGAGTCGGACACGACTTGGCAACTGAGCACATGCTCACAGCCCTAGCATCCCAGGGTACAGAAGGTAAATTTGGAGCTGAGCGATAACAGGTAAAGAAAAAAGAAGAAAAAAAAAACCTTGGGGATCTAAGGCTAGGCAGAGTTCTTAAGCCATACAAAGACATGATCCATAAAAGGAAAATTTGTTATATTGGACTTCAAATTTTAAAAATTTTGCTCTGGGAAAGCCCATGTGTAATGGATGAAAAGATGAACTATAGACTGGGAGAAAATAGTTGCAAACCACTTATTCAACAAAGGTCTAGTATATAGAATATATAAAGAATTCTCAGTACTAAAACTCAACAGTAGTTTAAAAAAAAAAAAGCGAAGACACATTACACCAATTAGAATATACAGAGAGCGAATAAGTACACGCAAAGATGTTCAACATCACTAGCCACTGGGGAAATGCAAATTAAAGCCACAATGAGGTACCACTATGCACCAATCAGAATGACTAAAATATAAAATGGAAATCACCCCAAATGTTAGCAGGGATGCAGAGAAACTGGATCACTCATATACTGCTAATGGAAAAGTAAAATGGTACAGCTAAACTGGAAAACAATTTAGCAGTTTCTTA
Source organism: Cervus canadensis (assembly GCF_019320065.1). Taxonomy (NCBI): domain Eukaryota; kingdom Metazoa; phylum Chordata; class Mammalia; order Artiodactyla; family Cervidae; genus Cervus; species Cervus canadensis. The sequence goes on from NC_057396.1 coordinate 38,400,370, forward strand.
AAAAACTTGATATGCAAATACTATACATTGAATACTATATATATGATTGCATTCTTAGACATTTATCCTAGAGAAATGAAGACTCATATTCACACAAAAGTCTGTACATTAATGTTTATACCAGTTTTACTCATAATCGTCCCAAACTGGAAATTATCCAGATGTCCTTCAGAATGATTACACAAATGATAGTGCAAATTTTCCCATGGAATACTGTTTAGCAACAAAAAGAACAAAAGATAGATACATATTCTCGGCAATCTCTGAAGAATTATGTTAAATGAAAAAATCTAATCCTAAAAGGTTACATACTGTATGATTTCATTTATGTAACATTCTTGAAATGACAAAATTACAGAAATGAAGAAGAGATAAGTGGTTGCCAGGGGCTCACTAGTGGCAGGATGTAGAAAGAAAAGACCATGGCTATACAAGGGCAACATGAGGATCCTTGTGGGGGTGGAAATACTTTAACTTGACTAAATCACTGTTAATTTCCTGGTGATGGTATTTTACTACAGTTTTGCCAGATGTTACCAACAGGGAAAAATGGATAAGGGGTACATGGGATCTCTCTGTATTATTTTTTATAATTTCATGTGAATCTATAACTATTACCTGAGAAACTTTTAATTTTTTTAATCTAAAAAAAAAAGAACTGTGAAAAATAACAGCAATTAATTTGGGTAGTGGAAAGTGGGTAAGTGGATGGGTTTACAGAAGAAACAAGAAATGAAGAAGTGGCAAAATGTTGGTAATTGTTGAAGCTTGGAGATGGGTACATGGAGGATCATAATTACTCTATAAACTTTTTATGTTTGAAATCTTCCATACTGAAAGGAAAATAAAAGAGACCCTGAGAGAGGAGAGATTTAATAAACTTGTCAACCAAATAAATACATTAATAACTCTTCTCCTTCCAATAGTAATGGAGAAGGAAATGGCAACCCACTCCAGTACTCTTGCCTGGAAAATCCCATGAACAGAAGATCCTGGTAGGCTACAGTCCATGGGGTTGCAAAGAGTCAGACACAACTGAGCAACTTCACTTTCACTTTCACTTTCACTATAGTAAGCAGAATGAAAAAACACTATTCATAATAGCAAATATAACTATAAATAGCAAACATTGTAAGAAATGGTAAGATTTAGATAAATAAAACTATATAAACATACTGTAAATCCTAAATAAGGCCTAAATAATGAGCCTAAATACTATATGAAAAACACACAATATTCTAGAATGAAAAGACTCAGCACTATAAAAATGCCAACTCACCAAGATTCAACCTATAAATTAAGTCCAATTCAAATCCAAACCCAAAGATTATAATTTGTAGAATCTGTAAAGTGTATTTCAATATTATTATGAAAGAAAAAATGAACAAGATACAGCACTGCAATTTGGGGGGGGATGTTAAGAAGGGGGAACTTGCCATACTAGATATCAAGATAGACTATAAAGCTGTATAAATAGTAAAAATAAAATAATGTGATGTTAATGCAGAAATAGGCAAATAGCCCTATCCAGAAAGAGAATCAAGAATTATGAATTTTTGTATTTTTGAAAGATGGTATCTCATATCATTGGGATTAAAATGAACAATTTTTGATTGATTTGAAACAAGTGGCTAAACATTTGGAAAAATATGAATGTAGGTCCCTTTGTCACAGCTATTCAGAATAATACACACCACAAGAATAAAAGAGGACTTGGTGCTTTTGAAAACAATAGGAAAATAAAAGAATGTTTTTTTTATACTCTTGGGATAGAAGTGATGGAAGAATTTCCTTATTAAGCAAGACACAAATCCCATAAACCATAAATGAAAAGATTGATTCCATAAATATTAAAAACTTTTCCTCAGGGGAAAAAATTTAACAATGTATTAAAAGATACACAGTAAGTTAGAAGAAATATGCTTAAGACAGCATTCACAATCATAGCATTTTCAGAGACTTTATCAAGCAATAAGAAACAGGGACAATGAGAAAGCCAATGAATGGGCAATTCACAGAAGAGTAAATATGAATGTTGATAGTTATAAAAAGATATTTAACCTCACTCATAGCTAAGAAAATGGAAAATAAAATGAGACTTTTTAATCAATTAAATTTCAAATTTTAGAAAGATTGATAATATACAAAACAATGTTCTCACAGGTATGGGAGATAGGTACTCTTATGTGCTATTTTTGGAAATAGGTACCCGCTTTAGGGAGGCACAATTTAACATATACCCTGAAAGGTTTAAAGTTTAAGCCAATAATTCCTTGTTAGGAGGTACACACATAGATGCATAAAGATAAAGACATTCATTGTAGCATTTGTTTCTAACACTAGAGGAATAGAAACAATCTAAAAACCTTTCCATTAGAGAATGATTAAATAAATTAAGTAGAATATTTTGCAACTGTTAAAAAGAGTTTTATATGCTAACATGAAAGTGTCTCCAAGAAATATTTATTAGGCTAAAACAGGTTGCAGAATAATTGGTAATATGTGTGCTTAGTCGCTCAGTCATATCTGACTCTTTTGCAACTCCATGCACTGCAGCCCAGCAGGCTCCTCTGTCCATGGGGATTCTCCAGGCAAGAATACTAGAGTGGGTTGCCATTCCCTTCTCCAGGGAATCTTCCTAACCCAGAGATCAAATCCAGGTCTCCCGCATTAAACAATTATATACATTTGTATGTGAACATATGTATCTGTAGACACAAAAAACTATGAACTTTGATGAGTAAGGGGAATGGGAAGGAAAGGAGGAGATAAAATGAGAGAATACTTAAATCTTTTTTGCTCAATTCTATAAAAAATTACAATAAGAAATGTTTGTAATTACAGGTTTTTAAAGAATACATCAAGGCTATGTCAATATGTCAATATGACATCAATATGTCAAGGCTATGGTTTTTCCATATGAACGGAATGTGGATTCCATATGAATTCCATATGAATTCCATCCACACGTATGAATGTGAGAGTTGGATTATAAAGAAAGCTGAGTGCAGAAGAATTGATGCTTTTGAACTGTGGTGTTGGAGAAGACTCTTGAGAGTCCCTTGGACTGCAAGGAGATCCAACCAGTCCATCCTAAAGGAGATCAGTCCTGAATGTTCACTGGAAGGACTGATGTTGAAGCTGAAACTCCAGTACTTTGGCCACCTGATGCGAAGAGCTGACTCATTGGAAAAGACCCTGATGCTGGGAAGGATTGAGGGCAGGAGGAGAAGGGGACAACAGAGGATGAGATGGTTGGATGGCATCACCGACTCAATGGACGTGGGTTTGGGTGGACTCCGGGAGTTGGTGATGGACAGGGAGGCCTGGCATGCTGTGGTTCACCGGGTCACAAAGAGTCAACACGACTGAGCGACTGAACTGAACTGAAAGAATACATAACACCTGGGAAGCGTTCAAAGCTTCTCAGAGCAATGCTATTTCATAAATTCAGGACAACTGATATTTTCATTGTTATTACAGTGTTCTTACCCTTCACAACTATCAACACTGATGTGCCTTTCATCAGAGAAAGTTAAACAAGATTTACAAATAAAGGTTCATTTATTCACAGAGCACACCTTTGAAGCAAGGCTATAATTTCAAAATACAGACATAATAAATGACTTGCCCAGATTCTCAAACAAGTCAAGAAATGATCCAGAGCCAGGATTCCACTCTTGTACAAATAAATAATATATACTGGCTCTCAGCAGCACCATAAATCACCCCAGCCCCTGGCATTTTAGACTCTCCCCAAGTAATTGAGTGTTTAAATTACTTGCAAACCTTCACTTTGGCTTTTAAAAAATGCCCACTCTGGCATTCTTTTTAAAGGGATATCTTTTAAAAGTTTAACATTGACCTTCCAAAGAAAGTAAGAGAGTAAGATTAGTTTTCACCTTCAATAAGAGGACAACCCCAGAACATAATGCTCCTTCAAATGACAGTTCAGATCATATTATCTAGCCAAAAATCAATAACTTAGCAGGAGTACTCTACAAGTGCGTTATCCTAATTCGGAAAACTTTCTAAAGGAAAAGAAGCATGAAAGACATTGATTTGAATCAGGAACATTGATCCAAGCACTGCCTCTGCCAAAAAACATGTGTGACCATGCATGACTCCATCAACTTCTGGAAACCTCAGACTCCTCGTTTGTAAAGTATGAATGAGAACACCACCATGCTTAACTATATGGATTGTCTCACAGTTGGAATAAGAGAGATTGTGAAGGTGCTCTATAAGGTATGAAGTTACAGATAAATTACTCTTAATGTATAAAACCTTAGTTTTTTTTAAATTGAGCTCTTGATACAAGAATACTACCTGCCCCTCCACTCCCAAATATAAGACAACATCTGATATACCACACTTTGGGGCCCAATCATTTATTTTTTCTAGACCAACAGGTCTCAACTGCAGTGTTTAGAAAAGGAATGTGCAGCATTTATTTGTGAAATGCGTCATGATTTAAAGTGACAAAAAGTGACCTATTCTCACAGCAATATCTGCTGTGATCCTTTTCTGATTAAACTGCCTCCTCCTCCTCTTTCTGATTGAACTGCCTCCTCCTTAAGGAACGTGATACTTCCTTAACCACAGCCAGAGCTGGATTAAACGGTGAAGAGTTGGGCAGTTACCAAAATTATTAATCTGTAAGGGACACTGAAATATCACTGGAATAATTAGTAACAATAGAAACAGTTAAGGCTTCTACAGGGAAATTCATAAACAGGCAGAGGAATATAAATTTGCTCTTGCTTGAAATACAACACAGGGAAGTCAAAACTAAAAACAATAGTGTTACTGTGACATTTATTGGATGTTTATTACATAACTAGGCCCTATACCAAGTATTTCACATGTATGACTGCATTTAAACCCAGAAATTATTGTATGTTGCTGTTTTTAAACCTATTTTCAGGTAGAGAAATTAAGATGTACCCAAGAACGTTCAAACTACTGCACAATTGCATTCATCTTACACACTAGTAAAGTAATGCTCAAAATTCTCCAAGTCAGGCTTCAGCAATACGTGAACCGTGAACTTCCAGATGTTCAAGCTGGTTTTAGAAAAGACAGAGGAACCAGAGATCAAATTGCCAACATCCGCTGGATCATCGAAAAAGCAAGAGAGTTACATAAAGACGTCTATTTCTGCTTTATTGACTATGCCAAAGCCTTTGACTGTGTGGATCACAACAAACTGTGGAAAATTCTGAAAGAGATGGGAATACCAGACCACCTGACCTGCCTCTTGAGAAATCTGTATGCAGGTCAGGAAGCAACAGTTAGAACTGGACATGGAACAACAGACTGGTTCCAAATAGGAAAAGGAGTACGTCAAGGCTGTCACCCTGCTTATGTAACTTATATGCAGAGTACCTCATGAGAAACGTTTGACTGGATGAAGCACAAGCTGGAATCAAGATTGGTGGGAGAAATATCAATAACCTCAGATATGCAGATGACACCACCCTTATGGCAGAAAATGAAAAAGAACTAGAAAGCCTCTTGATGAAAGTGAAAGAGGAGAGTGAAAAAGTTGGCTTAAAGCTCAACATTCAGAAAACTAAGATCATGGCATCTGGTCCCATCACTTCATGGCAAATAGATGGGGAAACAGTGGGAACAGTGTCAGACTTTATTTTTCTGGGCTCCAAAATCACTGCAGATGGTGATTGCAGCCATGAAATTAAAAGACACTTACTCCTTTGAAGGAAAGTTATGACCAACCTAGACAGCATATTAAAAAGCAGAGACATTACTTTGTCAACAAAGGTCCATCTAGTCAAGGCTATGGTTTCTCCAGTGGTCATGTAAGGATGTGAGAGCTGGACTATAAAGAAAGCTGAGCACAGAAGAATTGGTGCTTCTGAACTGTGGTGTTGGAGAAGACTCTTGAGAGTCCCTTGGACTGCAAGGAGATCCAACCAGTCCATCCTAAAGGAGATCAGTCCTGGGTGTTCGTTGGAAGGACTGATGTTGAAGCTGAAACTCCAATACTTTGGCCACCTGATGCGAAGAGTTGACTCATTAGAAAAGACCCTGATGCTGGGAAAGATTGAAGACAGGAGGAAAAGGGGGCAACAGAGGATGAGATGGTTGGATGGCATCACCGACTCAACGGACATGGGTTTGGGTGGACTTCAGGAGTTGATGATGGACAGGGAGGCCTGGTGTGCTGTGGTTCATGGGGTCACAAAGAATCAACACGACTGAGCGACTGAACTGAACTGAACAAGACGGCACAAGAAGCAGACAGTGGAGGTACAGTTTGAAACTAGTCTTCCTCCAAGACCTGTATTCACTCTGCCTCCCAGTGCTTCCCAACTCTAGCTAAATCTATCATATGTTTCTGTATCTTGTATTTAGACAGGAACAATTAGATGAAATTTACCAGGCAGATCAAATCTGAAACCAGAATTCATGGATAGTGAGTGCTGTTGGCCACAAACCCGCGATCGATTTTAAAATACAAATTTCAAACCTTTTGATATGCCTTCAAAGAACATACCTGGTTCAGAAAAATTACAAAAGAAAAGTGAAAAGATAATAGAACTATTTTTATGGTAAAATATATGGCCAAATTGTTTCAAGCTACTGACACTGCTTAGGGACCTGTCTATAACTTTCACTGATTGAAAATTGTTTCTTGTTGTCCCCATCAAATAATTGTTGAACAAATATTTAAAGAACACTTTTGAAAGGTGCATTAGAATTCAATTGTAAATGACAGATTTCACTCTAGCTAATTTAAACAGAAAGGGATTTACTATTAATAGGAGGAATTGGGGATTCATTACATCACTAAAAGGGCTAGTAGAACACAGTTGAGGCTGCACTTTCAGGCATGACATCCAGAGCAGTATTACAGAACTGCGTCATTATGGGCACCATGCTTCTCCCACACTTACGAAGCTGGCGAATAATGAGGCCATCACTGTAGCTGCTGACTTGAACGTAATCTGAATCAGCAGAATGGATGCCCTGCTCTCTGTCTCTTATCACCCACGAAAATCAGGGGCTGAATGCTGGTACCTCCACAGGAACTGTCCCAGAAAATGCAACCATGTGCCAGCAGAAATAACAGAAGTGGCAGAAGTACAGCCTCCACCTCAGAATGTTCACTTTTAACCGGCTAAGTTACATCTATTTTTTAGAAACGAGGTTTCACTAATCCAAGCTGTAAGGACGTCTGGGAAACAGAGTCTCTAGATTTGCAGCCTAAAGCAATAAGATTTGCTAGCAAAGAGTTGTAATTAAGCTGAGTGTATCGATCTGTGACCTCAGTTACAGTCAGACCCTGAGTTATGATAGCCAGCCCAGAGCTGGCTGGCTCCACACTCCACTCCTGACATAGTTCCATTCCACACCACACCACACCCCACTCCTGACACAGTTCCAAGTAGGGACTCAAGAACAGCCCAGCCCAAGGTTGGTCAGTGGTGGGTGAAAACATAATTTGGGACTAGGTTCCTTTCTCAGGATTTTGGAACTAGGGCATTGAAGGACTGGGCCAATGAACTGAAGGGCTTTATAGATGTGAGGTTAAGTAAATTTGGAGTCAGAATGATAATGAGACATGTGTGAGCAAATAGCACTATACACATATTCACTGAGAAATATAGAGGTAAATACCAAAAGGAATGGAACAAAATGTTACAAGTGGTTGCAACAGAAGGAGGGGCAAAGGAATTTCTTTTGTTGTTAATGTTTATAATTCTTTTAGTGCTACTTGAATTTTTGAACCTTTTGCTTGTATTACCAGGATAAAAATTAATATCAAAAACACCAGGGACTTCCCTGGTGGTCTAGTGGCTAAGACTCTGCACTCTAAATGAGGGGACCCGGGTTTGATCCCTGGTCAAGAAACTAGGTCCCATATGCCACAACTAAGGATCCTGCATGCTCAACTAATACCTGACACAGCCAAATAAATAAATAACTTTTAAAAATACTATAAACAAGGAGAAGGAAATGGCAACTCCAGTATTCTTGCCTGGAGAATCCCACAGACAGAGCAGCCTGGCAGGCTATGGTCCATAGGGTCGCAAAGAGTCAGACACGACTGAAGTGACTTAGCATGCACGCACCATAAATAACTCCATCCCCTGGCATTTCAGTCAACAGCAACATGAATACCCCAAACTTGGGCATTTAAGCCAGAACAACTAACCTACACATCACAGGACCACCAGCTGAAGAGAGACAGCGCCAGACCATCAGTCCTCCCTTGCCTCACTTCCCACCTTAGAACCTCCACTGCCACCAAGTTGAAAAAAATTGAAAAACCAAAACTAATTTAGCAAGAACCTTGAATGCCAAGCCAAGGAGTTAATCACTCTGACAATGGAGATAGCCTTGAATAAGGGAATGACTTTAGTGTGTACAGTGCTTCTTTGTGCACAGGATAAATTTGATAGAGAGATTGGCAGTAGCCAGGAGATTGATTGGGAGATTACTAATAGGATCCTGGATTAAATCAATGGCAGTGGAATTGGAGAGAAAAAGTTGGACAAAGAGATATATAGTAGAAGACTTCGCGGTAGCTGATCAGATATGGGGAGTGAGGAGAGTAAATTTGGTGGATATATTCCACTTTTCCAGAATCCCTTCCTTTTAGGAATGGTCCCTCACCCTTTCCATGAGATTCTGGTGGTGAATCAGAGTAAACTTGTATTCCCCAAACAAATGTGTCCCAAGTTGACTCCTTCCTTGGACAGTGTATTTGGTTCACAGGCATAACCCAAAGTGAATGAAAGGCCTTTCTGGGAACCCTTCCCCAGTGTTACTAGGGAAGATGCTCTCTTCCACCATGAGTTTGGGAATGCCAGAAGCCATTATTCCCTGGTGGCTCAGAAGGTAAAGAATCCGCCTGCAATGAGAGACCCCTGGGTTGGGAAGACCCCATCCCCTGAAGGAGGGCATGGCAACCCACTCCACTATTCTTGCCTAGAGAATCCCCATGGACAGAGGAGCCTGGTGGGCTACAGTCCATGAGGTTGCAAAGAGTCAGACACGACTGAGCGACTACGCACAGTACAGAAGCCATTATCCTGCCATGTAGAGAAGGCCTATCATGACAGAGAGTCAAACAGAGCCCTGACATCATTTGTTATTGAACCCATCCATACGTATACTGATGGACTTCTCAGTGAGTCAAGATATTAACTTTTTTGCTTATGGACTGGATTTCTATCATTTGCAACAGAAAAAGGATTTATTAACAAAGAGTCAAAAATGGTTTAATTTATATATCGAAAAAATATTTATAGCATAGCTGCCAAATGAACAGTTAAATGTTCCAGTACAATGGGAGATTAAAAAAAAAAAAAATCCTGGACTTCCCTAGTGGTACAGTGGATAAGAATCCGCCTGCCAATGCAAGGGACACGGGTTCAATCCATGGTCTGGGAAGATCCCACATTCCTCAGAGCAACCAAGCCCAAGCGCCACAACTACAGAGGGGCACTCTAGAGCCTATGCTGTAATTCCTGAAGCCCACGAGCCCTAAAGCATGTGCATCACAATGAAGAGTAGCCCCCCTGCTTACCACAACCAGAGAAAGCCTGCAAGCAGCCATGAAGACCCAGAAGACCCAGCACAGCAAGACATATTAATTAATCTTTCAAAAAATCCTAAAACATGCCCCATACACCTTGAAATCCATTTCAGCTCTGTAACCAGTATTGACATCAAAGACACTCAATAACTCTAGGATTCAGTCTTCCCTTCCATAAGGCCAAGGAAAGGGGGCATTATATTGTACATTTGGCTTTATGTATCTCCAGGTTGCACACCTGAGGATTCAACCAACTTCGGATCAAAAATATTCAGGAAAAAATCCAGAAACTCCAAAATGCCAAACTTGAATTTGCCAAGTATCAGCAATTATTTTCATAACATTTTCATTGTACTTATAATTTTTACATGCATTTACATTGTATTAGGTGTTGCAAGTAATCTAGAGATGATTTAAAGTGTACAGGGGGATGTATGTAAGTTATATACAAATACTATGACATTTTAGAAAAAATACTTGAGCATCCACAAATTTTTGGTATCCAGGCTTAGGAGTCCTGGAACCAATCTCCTCCAGGTGCTGAGTGAAGACTGTCTTGTTTACTAAAGATTTTCTTCAGCTCTAAAGTTTTATGATTCTAAGCCATGACATAGAAGTCTATGTAACTCTAGTGAGTTACTCCAAGATTCTAAAATACGAAAGCTCAGTATGCAAAATCAATTAACTGGGAAAAAATTGGAAGCTAGAAAGACTATGGTGATAATTGAGAAGAAACATTTCTTGAGCCTTGTCTGGAGAACAAGCAAGTACTGATAAAGGGATATGGATGATTCTAAGAAATATTTAGAAGAAAAAAATAATCTAATGCCTGTACATGTGGAATATGAAGATGAGTCAACAGTGGCTACTGACTCCAAAAGCTTGCTAGTTTGGGATATTACAATAAAATCTTTAACAAAAATGAAGTCTTTAAGAAAGCACAAGCATTAGGAGAAATTTAATACAGTTCTGGACATACTGCATCTGAGCTGTTGTTATGTATTCAAAGAGAAAGTATACAGAATTGAAAATCTAGAACTGAAGTTCAAGTGGGAAGTCAGGACTCATGCTACAGTTTTGAGAATCATTTAACATAGAGGGAATGGGCAAAGTCCTGGGAGTGAATAAAAGCTACAGTAAAAACTGATAATTGACATAACTAATTAGTTTATTAATAAGCAAAAATTAAAATTATAAACATTTCTTAAGCCTTTAAAAAGTTCAATTTATAAATCTTGCTAGTCTATTTATAAATCTCATAATCTTTGCACAGAAATTTGGACAATAACTTCCACTTACACTCTATGATTTAATTAATTCACAAGCTTAATGTACTGAATACGTCTTGAATATTTAACTAATTAAAATTTAAATAATTTAAATAATTAAATGTTCTTGGATATTTTAAACTACAATTACAAATGTAACATATCCAACATCTAGCCAGTGAAATTTTATAAGCACTTACATAACTCTTTAAATCTAATAGCAATAAATCAATCTCGGACTTCCCTGGTGGCACAGTGGATAAGAAACTGCCTACCGATGCAGGGGACACAAGTTTGATCCCTGGTCCAGGAAGATTCCACATGCCACAAAGCGACTAAGCCCATGTGTCACAGCTACTGAAGCTCATGCACCTAGAGCCTGTGTGTACTCTGCAACAAGAGAAGCCACCACATTAAGAAGCCCACACACCGCAACTTGAGAGTAACCCCCATTCTTTGCAACTAGAAAAAAACCCATGGGCAGCAATGAAGACCCAACACAATAAAAATAAATAAATTTAATTTTAAATAAATAAATAAATCTCCTACTTGTGGTAACAAAATTCTCTTAAAAGTTCCACATATATTTTTTCTTCCAGTTTTATGGAAATATAATTGACATACCACACGATACAGGTTTAAAATGTACAACATTAGGATTTCATTTATGTACATAACAAAGTGGTTTTCACTAGTGAGCATCCATCATCTCATACATATACAAAGTTAAAGAAAAAGTGTATCTTGTGATGAGAACTCAGGATTTACTCTAACTTTCATGTACAACATACAGCAGTGTTAATTACACTTATCTTATTGTACATTGCATCCTTCATACTATCTATTTTATAACTGGAAATTTGTACCTTTTGACTGCCTTCATCCAATTTCCCCTCCCCCAACCCCCTAAACCCCAACCCTCCCCCCAAAAGATCTCAAAAGTTCACAAAGTACACAGCACCACAGTTATTAACTTTTACAGAAATAATGAAAATAGTATTAATTTACCACTTGTATATCAAAGGTGACATGTTGCAGCGGGCATGGAGATGTGCCACTCAGATCCTTCTTCAAGAAAGGACTTGCCTCCCTGCTCAGGGGCCAGAGGTATGATAAGCAGATGGCCTTCAGCTGTCAGCCCATTCAGGGTCTGCCTCAGCTTTGGGTCCTGCCCTGCCCATGGCTGCCATATACTATCTGAGGGAGGAAGAAGTACAAAGGGCAGAGTGGGACACTCCATCCGACAATACTGACTCCAGACCTCCCTGTCTCATCATCTGCTTTCAGCAAACCTAACTGCAGTGCAAATTAACTCACACAACCAACATGAACAGAATTGCTATCTCAGACCTCTTCCCGCACCTAAGACTTCAAATCTGGTATATCAGTCATAAATCCTGTTACTACTCCCGAAGACGATTTTCCTTGAGCTCCAAGTAACTAACTGAGTTCCTTTTTAATGGTGAAGCTCTACCTGCTTACCCAATATATTCAGTTCAGTTCAGTCCCTCAGTCATGTCCAACTCTTTGTGACCCCATGGACTGCAGCATGCCAGGCCTCCCTGTCTATCATCAACTCCCAGAGTTTACTCAAACTCATGCCCATGATGTGTTGAGTCAATGATGCCATCCAACCATCTCATCTTCTATCGTCCCCTTCTCCCAACCTTCAATCTTTCCCAGCATCAGGGTCTTTTCAAATGAGTCAGCTCTTCGCATCCAGGTAGCCAAAGTATTGGAGTTTCAGCTTCAACATCAGTCCTTCCAATGAATATTCATGGCTGGTTTTAATCTTATTTGAAACCATTTTCTGCTTGATATTAATATGCATGAGCACACCCCACTTAGACACACATAGCTTATAGTTTCCACCACCTCATTGCACCTAATCTTGGTGACACATTGTGGCAGACATGGAAATATGCCACTCAGATGCCAATTGGCTGTGGGAACTTGGGCAATTTATTTACCAATCCATGCTCAATTTCCTTATCTGTAAAATAGGGTTTGTCATCTGATAGGCAAAATAAAGGACAAAAACAGCAAGAACCTAAAGAAGCAGAAGAGATTAAGAAGAGGAGGCAAGAACACACAGAAGAACTGTACAAAAAAGGTCTTAATGACTTGGATAACCACAATGGCATGATCACTCACCTAGAGCCAGTCATCCTGGAGTGTGAAGTCAAGAGGGCACTAGGAAGCATTACAACAAACAAAGCTAGTGGAGGTGATGGAATTCCAGATGAGCTATAAAATCCTAAAAGATGATGTTGTTAAAGTAGTGAACTCAACAGGTCAGCAAATTTGGAAAACTCAGCAATGGCCACAATACTGGGAAAGGTCAGTTTTCATTCCAATCCCAAAGAAGGGCAATGCTGAGTAATGCTCAAACTACCGTACAATTGCACTTCACATACTCTCAAGGTAATGTTCAAAATGCTTCAAGCTAGGCTTCAGCAGTACATGAACTGAGAACTTCCAGATGTACAAACTGGATTTAGATCCATGGGATCATAGAGAAAGCAAGGGAATTCCAGAAAAACATCTGCTTCACTGACTATGCTGAAGCCTTTGACTCTGTGGATCACAACTAACTGTAGAAAATTCTAAAAGAGTTGGTAATACCAGACAACATTTTCTGTCTCCTGGGAAACCAGTACGCAGCAAGAAGCAACAGTTAGAACCAGACACGGAACAACAGACTGGTTCAAAATTGGGAAAGGAGTATGTCAAGTACATATACTGTCACCCTACTTATTTAACTTATATGCAGAGTACACCATGTGAAATGCAGGGCTGGATGAATCAAAAGCTGCAGTCAAGATTGCTGGGAGAAATATAAACAATCTCAGATATGCAGATGATACCACTCTAACGGCAGAAAGGGAAGAGGAACTAAAGAGCCTCTTGATGAAGGTGAAAGAAGAGAGTGAAAAAAACTGCCTTAAAACTCAACATTCAAAAAACTAAGATCACGGCATCTGGTCCCACCACTTAATGGCAAATAGAAGGGGAAAACGTGTAAACAGTGACATATTTTCTTTTCCTGGGCTCCAAAATCACTGTGGATAGTGACTGTAGCCATGAAATTAAAACACTCTTGCCCCTTGGAAGAAAAAGCTATGACAAACCTAGACAGCATATTAAAAAGCAGAGATATCACTTTCTCAACAAAAGTCCATATAGTCAAAGCTATAGTTTTTCCTGTAGTCATGTACAGTTGTGAGAGTTGGACCATAAAGAAGATTGAGTGCCAAAGAATTGATGCTCTCGAATTGTGGTGCTGAAGACTCTTGAGAGTCCCTTGGACTGCAAGGAGATCAAACCATTCGATCCTAAAGGAAATCAACCCTGAATCTTCATCAGAAGGACTGGTGCTGAAGCTGAAGCTCCAGTCCTTTGACAAACTGATCTGAAGAAGTGACTGATTGGAAAATATCCTGATGCTGGGAAAGACTGAGGGCAGGAGGAGAAGGGGGCGACAGAGGATGAGATGACTGGATGGCATCACTGACTCAATGGACATGAGTTTGAGCAAGCTCCATGAGATGGTGAAGGACAGGGAAACTTGATATGCTGCAGTTCCTGGGGTCGCCAAGAGCCAGGCACAATTTGGTGACTAAACAACACCTGGTAGGGTTGTAAATAGTAAATGAGCTAATACTTTAGAAAGTGTGTAGATAGAACAGCCCCTGCCCATATTGTGTATTCAGTAAATGCTACCCATTACCACTATTGGTCAGAGTTTCACATTGCCTGTATATTTTATCTGTCTCAGCAACCAACCTTCTATAATAATCTATTGACTAAGCAACTATAGAAAAAGTTCTTGTATTTCAAACCCTTTACTGATCAGACTGCAGATTAAAAAAAAAGACTGCAGATTTTAGGACCAAGGTTAAATTCGAGACTTTACTTCAGTTCAATTTGTTATCAGCTGAATGTTTTGAATGATTTCATTCCATGAAAACGTAAACCAGATGTGTGAAGATTAAATTGGGAGCATATTTGTAAAAGGCCTTTTTGAACTAGAAAATTTATGAAAATGTGGGATATTTTTCCAACACTGTTAAGAGCTAGACAATTCCTTCAGTTACAATACGATCTTCGCTCTTCAAGTAAAATTTCGCCTCTTCAGCAAAGTGATTTCCCCCTTGGTGGTTCAAAAGCTCAAATGAAACCAATTAAACAGGAATAATTTTAAAATAACAATGAAGACATATGGATAGTCTACCATGGGGCAAAGTTCTGAAGATGTTGAAATGACTGTAAAACATTAAGAACCAAATGTTGACATCTATTATTAATCTTAGGAAATCATTTAGTTCAGTCCTCCCAAAGATTCTGTAAATAAGATGTTAGACGTCCTTCAATGCCGAAGAAATTTATTCACATGTCCAAGAAGAGCAAATTTAGGAAAAACAAAAGCTGCCCTTGCTTTTGACCACAAGTTAGGAATTTTCTATCATTGGTGCAGCGCCTGAAAATAAGATTCAACTTTCTCGACTTGGCTATTTCTATGGGGCCTTGAAAATCTAAAATATTGCAAACAATTGGACTCACTGCTTAATTCTTCCCGTACTTCAACGAATTCCTTCCAAGAAGTGTGCATATTTCAAGATGCCAATTTGGAAAAACAGAGACGGATCTTACACAAAATGCAATTGAACACACGGCTCGAAGCCTTTTGCTGTGCTGTTTTTAAACCAGGGGAGGGGGATAGGAGAACTAAGCTTAAAACACCCGAAGTAGCAGCTATCAAACAAGTGTTCTAGAGCGCTGGGCGTTCCTAGGGGAGGGAGCCACTAGCGGAGGGTGCAAAGACACAGCAAGCGGACTCTTTCCCATTGACACTGCTGAGACGCCACCATCCCTACATATTCCTATATGTGGCTCCCGACCCCATGGGCGGTCACCAGGGAGCTCTGGAGAGAGCAGCGCCCCGGGGACATCACGCTCAGCTCCCAGCTCGGCCCACTAGGGGCCCCCGACAAGCCAGCTTCTGGGAGGGGCGGGGAAGAGAGAGGGCGTTTTCTGCCCGGATTCCAATGGGAAAACAAGGAAAAGAGGAGGCGGTTGCGCAACCTGGGCTTGGGGTGCGGCTCCGGGAACAAAGAGCGCGAACAGCCGAGGCTCTGCAAATGCACTCAAATCAACACCGGGGCTGAGCCCTACTGCATAAGGGCACGCAGGTTTCTCGAAGCCAATCCAGCGCTACAGGATCACAAGGGCTATCTCGCAGCACCCAGGACTCTGCATTGTAAACAAACGCCCGGGCTGCTCGAACCCAGGGACATTTGAAAACTATCGCTTCTCGTCGGGTATTAGCTCAGCCTCAAGCGAACGCCCTAATCCGGAGCGTTAGCGGCGGCTGCGGCCGGCTCGCTCCTCAACCGAGCTTGGTCCTTTCCTTTCGTCCCGCCCCACTGCTCAGCGCGGATAGGTGGCGGGGAGCAATTCTGGCGCTGATTGGGCGGCGGCAAAGTCGCTCATGGAGACTGTAAGTGGGGGTGCCCTAGCGTGCTAAATTTATCTTCAGACAAGCGACCGCGCCAGCCGCGAATCGGATGTCTATGGAGGTGGCATAGGCGATATCCCTGAGCTGAGAGCATCGCCCGGCCCCCCGAATCCTTCTTCCCTCTGTTTTGTTTTTCATTTTCCCCCTTCCTCCCCCCTCCCCCCTCCAGTCCGCGACGACTGGCTCTTGACCCCGTTCAGGCCTCGGTGAAGGTGAGGACCAGAGCCGCCGTGGCGGCTGAGTAGTGCGCTCTGAAATGGCCGCTGCTGTGAGCTTTGTAAAATGGCGGGCGCCGGCTCTGCTGGGGACCGCGGCGCTGCTCTGCGGCCCAGCCGTAGCAGAGACCATTCTCTTTATCGCTGATGGAGATGAAAGAGAAAGATAGAGTCGGGTTCTGAGACGGTTTCCTGTGGTTGTTAGCTAAGGCGACCGCCCGGGGACGCGAGAGGAGTTCCGTAGGCGAGGGTGGACTCCCACAGGAAGCCAGCCCAAGCTGTGGCTGGCTGCGCGCACCTGTGACAAGGAGGAGCCGAGGGATGTAGCTGGCTGGGCAGCCCATCGAAGTGACCGTTTTAAAAAGCACTTAGGTACTCGATGGGGTGTCCGTGCCCACTTCCTACCTCAGCCTTTTGAACAGTCTGCACTCCACCCCAGCCCTCCTGCCCCAAGGGTATTGTTCAAAGCAGGAACCACCTGAGGGAGGGGGTGAATGGATGGTGTTACCGGTCAGTTTAGCCAGAAGAGACACAAGATGAGGGTTCCCCCCGGTCCTTTTCAGGGAGTCAAATAGAAACTTTAATCTTTAGGGAGTCCAGTCTCTTTGTCCTCGAGAGATTCAGGAGAGCACCTCTGAAAAGGTGGAGATTAGGCCCTCCTTCCTGAAAACAAAGCGCATCACTCCGTTGTGTCCTTCCCTAGCAGCAAGGGAGAGGGATTGTAAACTTTTAGGTCACCCATTGACTCCACGAAGTTCTCTGCAACTAAGGGCCGTTCAGGACTGTGGTAGAACAGTCTGCTCTTCTGCTGCCAATAATGAAGGTGTACGGCATTCTGCTGCCAGTTTGAGACCCTCGGCTTTCTGGCAATAGTAACCCATTGTATAGATCATTCATTTCTCTGTGCACCATCCAACTCCTGGTCCCAGATTTTTAGTGCTTGTGAAATTAAGATATTTGGGGACACACAAGCAGTGACTAGGCACTTGGGATCTGCAGTCGAACTTTCTGGGTATGTTCTTAGTTCTTCACAGATGCGTTAACTTAGCAGGGGACTTAAGCTCCCATTTGTTCATCTTTAAAGGATTATTAATAATAGTCCCTAACTCCCAAGTTCGTTTTGAGGATTAAATGAGCTCATCTGTGAGGGATTTCGCAGTTACTGGCACACGGTAAACAATGATCACTCAGTGAATGTTAGTAACCTTAAGGAATCTTGGTTATTGAGACAAGAGTGGTTATAACAAAAAGGCATAGTTCTTGTAACGTTTTGGTGTATAATTCCATTTTAGATTACTTAAGATGCTTAGTTTTAGAGACATTAAGTTGTAGCTATGCTTGAAAAAGTTAGGTTTAGTTTCTGAGAGTTTTATGTCTTTCTATGAGTCAGTGGATGGGGAAGCATTTCAAACAATGAAATTACCAGAGAAATAGGATAAAATACTAGCACTTTTATTATGTTAGACGTCTATTTCGGTTTGAGATCTGCCTTTCAGTGAGGAATCATTTGCACTGCCCGGCTCTAAAATAAATTGTAAAGAATGGTCATCTTAGAGGTTTGTAGCTAGTTCTATTTTTACAGTGTCTAATTTTAATTTTTCTCATTCTAGGCTTTGGTTACTCCCCTTCCACCCTATCCCTTAATTTTATTTTTTTGAAGAGTCTGCATTTCAAGCTTCCAAGGTGGAGAGTGATTGCAGAAGAGAGTGCTCCTCATTTCAGGTATCTTACCCTCTGTTAATAGGAAAACCGTTTTGATCAGGATATAATAAAAGAATCCAAAGATTACTCTGTAGCCAAATCAGAAGTTTAAATCAAAAGTAACTGCATTTAGATAGACACTAAAGTTGAATGCCTTTAACCTTATAAAGCTAGTATTCTTTAGAAGTCCTAAAATTTGTATTACCATTCCATTTTATGATGCTTTTTAAAAAGTATTGTGTGAGGAATAAACCTATTAAAATGAGAGTTTATGTTTTCTTTAGGTCCTTGTTAAGCCTTCACCTAAAGAATAATGGGATGCTGAGTACTTAGTAAAATATATGCATTACTTTGAATGAGTCTCATTTGGGATAATATAAATATTTATGTAATTTTAAGTCCAAAGAAATAGTAGCTAATTTTTGGATTACACTTTATTTTTCAGTGTTAACACACAATATTTATATATAACAGAATTCTATATCTTGCAAAACTTTGAACTGTTTGTGTGTTTTTGAAGTAGCTCGTCAGAATAGTTGTGAGCCCTGAAGGAAGCCTTAAGATGTGTAACAATGTCAACAATGAGTGTATCTAATGGCAGTAGGCATCAGAAAGCTAAGAGATTCCAAGATACTGTGTACAGTGAAAGGGTATACAGTGGGTGATTATGGCCCCATGCTGCCTGTTTTTGGAAATAGAGATTTATTGGAACACAGCTGTGCCCTTCTAATGTATTGTCTATGGCTGCTGCCATTCTCCAACTACAGAGTTGAGTAGTTGTAATAGAGACCATATGGCCCATCAGGTAAAAAACATTTATCATATGGTACTTTATGGGAAAAATTGGCCAACCCTGCCATGGGACCTCAAGATCCCTTCCTTAAAAATACACTTATCAGCTCTTTATTATTTCTTGGTCCAATGGTTCCCAAACTATGTTTTATAGAGTATTAGTGTTATCTAAGTTAATGAACATTGTGAGAAAAAGATAAATGCTATCAATAGTTTTTTCTTTATAATTTATTTTAAAATGTAAGTTTAAGACTACTAAACTCATTTCTATAGCTTTTATTTTTATGTGATAATCTACCTTTAAGAAAAGGTGTGCCATACCCGAGAGCACCAGGAAGTCGAATGAGAGATCACCTGATACACGAACGTGTGATGTTCCATCTGCGCATTGATGCATAGGCAGCATTTACAAATTAACTGATGTGTTGCTATATATCATCTCTTTGATGATTGCTCATCTTCTATGTATCCTGTCTTATAATGTCAACACGTTTGTAATACTCAGTGTTTATGCTAAATTAACCATGTTTTGTACCACAAATTCATTGCCTATGGATCTGTTGCTGAAACAAGGAAGTCTTAAACAAGAAGTAGAATCTTTTTGTTATCAAATTGTGTCTGAATCACATGATCAAAAGGTTGGAATATTACAAAGTGAAGATGAGCAGTTGCAGCCTTCAGTTTCTAAAAATTCAGAAGGTGAGCTTTCCAGGGTTAAATTTATGTCCAATTCCAACAAAATAACTACTTTTAGTAAGAAACCAAAAAGAAGAAAATATGATGAAAGTTATTTGTCTTTTGGATTTACTTACTTTGGAAATAGAGATGCACCTCATGCTCAGTGTGTATTATGTAAGAAAATTTTATCAAATAGCTCTTTGGCCCCTAGTAAGCTTCGAAGACATTTGGAAACTAAACATGCTGCATATAAAGACAAAGACATAAGTTTTTTCAAACAACATCTTGATTCACCTGAAAATAATAAACCCCCAACACCTAAAATTGTCAATACAGATAATGAAAGTGCTACAGAAGCATCATACAATGTAAGTTACCATATAGCCCTGAGTGGAGAGGCTCATACTATTGGAGAGTTGCTTATCAAGCCTTGTGCAAAAGATGTCGTGATGCGGATGTTTGACGAACAGTATAGTAAAAAAATAGACGCAGTACAGCTATCAAACAGTACCGTTGCTCGTCGAATTAAGGATCTAGCTGCTGACATTGAAGAGGAACTTGTTTGTAGACTGAAAATTTGTGATGGGTTTTCACTGCAACTAGATGAATCAGCTGATGTTTCAGGACTTGCCGTGCTGCTCGTGTTTGTTCGTTACAGGTTTAATAAGTCTATTGAGGAAGACCTACTCTTATGTGAATCTTTGCAAAGTAATGCCACTGGTGAAGAAATTTTCAACTGCATCAACAGTTTTATGCAGAAACATGAAATTGAATGGGAAAAATGTGTTGATGTTTGTAGTGATGCTTCTAGGGCAATGGATGGGAAAATTGCTGAGGCTGTCACCTTGATAAAATATGTGGCTCCCGAAAGCACCAGTAGTCACTGCCTATTATATAGACATGCACTAGCAGTTAAAACAATGCCTACGTCTCTGAAAAATGTGCTAGATCAAGCAGTACAAATCATCAATTATATTAAAGCTCGACCACATCAATCCAGACTACTAAAAATTTTATGTGAAGAAATGGGGGCCCAGCATACAGCACTTCTTCTAAATACAGAGGTAAGGTGGCTTTCCCGAGGTAAAGTTCTTGTGAGACTTTTTGAGCTTCGTCGTGAACTGTTGGTTTTCATGGATTCTGCTTTTCGACTGTCTGATTGTTTAACGAATTCATCTTGGCTGCTAAGACTTGCATATCTTGCAGATATTTTTACTAAATTAAATGAGGTTAATCTGTCAATGCAAGGAAAAAATGTGACAGTTTTTACAGTATTTGATAAAATGTCATCATTGTTAAGAAAATTGGAATTTTGGGCCTCATCTGTCGAAGAAGAAAACTTTGATTGTTTCCCTACACTCAGTGACTTTTTGACTGAAATTAATTCCACAGTTGATAAAGATATTTGTAGTGCCATTGTGCAGCACCTAAGGGGTTTGCGTTCTACTCTGTTAAAATATTTTCCTGTAACAAATGACAGTCATGCTTGGGTTAGAAATCCATTTACAGTAACTGTTAAACCAGCCTCTTTAGTGGCACGGGACTATGAGAGCCTGATTGATTTAACATCTGATTCTCAAGTGAAACAAAATTTCAGTGAACTTTCACTAAATGATTTTTGGAGTAGCCTAATTCAGGAGTACCCAAGTGTTGCACGGCGTGCAGTTCGCGTACTTCTGCCTTTTGCTACAATGCACCTGTGTGAGACAGGCTTTTCATATTATGCTGCCACAAAAACAAAATACAGGAAAAGACTGGATGCTGCACCTCATATGCGGATCCGACTTAGCAACATTACACCTAATATTAAGCGAATATGTGATAAAAAGACACAAAAACACTGTTCTCATTAAAGTTGGAGGGTTATGCATGCCTCTGGATAGCCAAATATAAGATGAAAATAAAAGATGATTTACTTCACTGATGGTATCTTGGGGTTTTAAATAAAATTATTCAAATTTTTTACACTTTAGATTTTAAGAAAGGTAAAGAATCACAGATTTAAACATGTACTACTGTTGGTGATTCTTCTTCACATTGTAATTTCAAAGGGTTCCATGGTGATGGCTGTGGAAAATACTGACTCACAGGATAAAGTTACAGTTCCTTAGCATGACATTCCTTTTTAGGATCTCATCAGTGCCAATCTTTCTAACCATGCCACCCTGTAGCTCTCCAGTCACAGGGACCTTCTTGCCTAAACATACCACTGTTTCATGCTTTCAAGTGTCAAAAAACCATTCCTTCTCCTTGATTCCTGAAAAACTCCTATTTCCTTTTCAACCCATTGATTTAATTTATCTTCGGTTTTGCATTCTCTTTATTTTTTGTGTATGTCTCAACTGTGATCCTCTTGGTGTTTTCATAATTCCCAGTGTTACTGGACTGAGCTGTTATATGGTCTTATCCAGCTCTGTGTCTCCATTATCTGGTAGAAGACCTTGCTAAAGTAGAGGCTAAATAAAGGAAAAATCGTTGGTGAAAGTGAATCAGTGAAAAATGGAATAGGATATGGTAGTTATATTTGTTTGTTCTTGTGTATTGATACTACTCTCTGTGGTCTTGGCTCAGTTACTCAGTTACCTAGAATTTAGTGTGGCCATTAGGCAGAAGTTACTGGAGAATGTCAGGGCTTTGGTTCAAGCTGAATACTAGGGGAGATGGAGGGAGTATGAAAAACATTTTCAGGTCAGCAACTCAGGGTTAAGTATTTTTGTGTTATTCCTGTAGTAGTATTTTGTGTTATTCCTGTAGTAGGCTACTAGATAGCCACAGATAGCCATTATTTATTTAATCTTAATTATTCAAACTTATTTCCCATTTTGAGGAAGAGGAGTGTCTCCCCTTTCAAGGTGGAACATGATACAGGATTTTAGTTCTCTGAACAGAGATTGAACCCAGGCCCGCAGCAGTGAGAGCTCAGAGTCCTAACCACTGGACTACCAGGAAATTCCCTAACTAGCTTTTCAACTTTGCTCAGTCTGAGCCTTCCTGAACCTATTATCTCATTTGTAAAATTTTAATTATGCCTTCTCTGAAGAATTAATAAGATGAAATGAGTATGTATATAAATCTAACAGTAGATAGTCAGATCAGTGTCTTACATTAGTTCTTGCCATATTCAACCATGTCCCAGTCAAACTTCACTCCACACTGACTCTTCCAGTCTAAATGTTTATTCTCTGTGAAGATGCAACAGCACTCCAGGCTATAGGGCCTGACCTAATCTGAGACAGCAAGATTGAGTATTTTTAGCCCAGGTTCTTTTCTCCTTTGTCACATCATTAAGCACTTATTTATCTTTCAGTCACCCAATTAGGTGATTTTATGTTATCAGTAATCTTTATGACAATCCTGTGGGATTAGGTAATTTTTTAATTTGCCTAGAGTCACAATAAATAGCAGAAGTTAGTTTAAAATGGTCTTTTCTGGCAGTACTTTAGCCATCATTGCATTTCAAACGTTTCTAAGAGCATGAGACAATGACTTGGGATTATGGCTAAAAGCTCCCTACTGAAATGTGCACCTTTCTTTGAAATCTGTTGTGGTTTCTTCTCTAAACTCATCCAAAATAGCCATCTACATCAAAGTATGACTGCTTATTTTAATATAAAAAATGTAGCATAGGGATTAAATTGCTATTAAGTAAAATTAATTCTCTAGAAAGATTTCATCCTAACTACTCACACATGCAGTACTAATCTCAGAATTAAATGTATCCTATTTTAAGAAATATGTACGATGCTTTCATGTGTCCATCTGGCTGGTTCCTCAAGTGGAAGAAAGAACCTGACTCTCTGTGTGATTTCTGAACCCAAGCCTTTGCTTAAGTTACCTGTCCAGGATGTCAGCCTCTTGAGATACAAGGCCTCACTTTCTAATCCTTTGTCCCTAACCACTTCCTCTGAGAGTCTCCTTTTCTGCATTTAAGCCCAAGTCTATTGACTTGAGACTCTGCTAACTGCTACTAGATCTGTTTAATGCCAACACTACCCATCTTGGTTCTTGATGTCAACTCCTTACCTGCTCCATAACCTATCAGGACTAATCTATGGGTACTGTGTACAGCTAGTGAGAATAAACTTTTCTACATAAAGGTGGGTCTTATACTTGTTGAATGATAGGCAAGTCTTGTTCCAGACAGCAATTTCTGTACTATTCTAACCTACTGAAATTCCATGACTGAATCCCAAAAGATTCTTTTCCTTTATGTTTACACTCTACCTCCTTCAGAATCAGCCTTCCTTAAATACAACCAAAGTAGACAAAGTTAAGCCTTGGGCACTGAGATTCCCTTTCTTTTGTACCTCCAATGCCCTTTGTTTACCCTTCTGCCAGTATTCTGTTAGGTTCTGGATGTTAGAAACTCTGTTTGGAACTAGAGAGAAGATTGACAAACCCCTTCACGCAAAAAAGAAAACCATAGGAAGAAATGGATGGCATTCTTAATATTGCAAGAGAGATTTAGGGCCTAAATAACATGGCACCTTCAAATGACAGCTACCCTGCCTATGCACAAAACAGTGAAGTTCCCATAATGTGTCCCAACCTAAGAGGGCTTTCCCACTTTGTTTGTTTTTTTTGCCAGTTCCTGAAATTAATTTAACTGGATCCACACTTTCCTTAAAATATCAACAGTTGTTTTTTGTATTAGACAAGGCTCTCAATTGTAATTTATAGGAAACCAAATCAAACTTATCAGGTACTTCCCTGGCCAGTCCAGTGACTAAGACTCCATGCTTCCACTGCAGGGGGCACAGGATTGAACCCCGGCCAGGAAACTAGATCCCACATGGGGCTGTGCCATCTCCCTCCATACCCTCCACCGCTGCCTAGCCCAAGAAAGGCCAAATCAGCTTAAGAAAGTTTACTTACTGGTCAGTGTTTGTAGTAGCCTCAGGGATGACTGGATCTGTTTAGATGATATTATCAGGGATCTCTTCATCTCTGGCTTTTTGTTTTGTTGTATTGAGGTATAGTTAAAATACAATATTAAATGTACATTATCCCACTTTTAATTCACATGTTTCAAGTACAGCTGACCCTTGAACAACACAGGTTTAAATTGCTTGGGTCCACTTATACCCAGATTTTTTTCAGTAGTAAATTATAGAGTATTTACACTATCCATGGTTAGTTAAATCTGTGGCTAGAGAGGGCTGACTAAATAATATGCAGATTTTCAACTTTGTAAAGGGTTGGCACCCCTGACCCCATGTTCAAAGGTCAACTGTAATTGAAATTGCCTTGATTTTTTTTTTTTGTCTTTTTAAAAAATGTTATTAAAGTTTAGTTGATTTACAGTGTTGTGTTGATTTCTGCTATACAGCAAAGTGATTCAGTTATTTATATCTTTTTCATATTCTTTTCCAGTATGATTTATCACAGGGTATTGAATATAGTTCCCTGTGCTATACCTTATTGTTTGTTTATTCATCCTATACATAACAGTATAATAATTGTATCTGCTAATCCCAAACTCCGAGTCCTTCCCTGCCTACTGCCTTTCCACCTGCCTGGATTTCTTAATGAGGATCATTTCTTGTGTCAGTCTTGCCGTAGTACCACGTGTTGTTGTTCAGTTGTTAAGTCGTGTTGGTCTCTTTGCAGCAAACTCCATGGACTGTAACCCACCAGGCTCCTCTGTCCATGGGATTTCCCAGGCAAGAATACTGGAATAAGTTGCCATTTCCTTCACTAAGGGATCTTCCCGACCCAAGGCTCGAACCCTTGTCTCCTGAATTGGCAGGTGGATTCTTTGCCACTGAGTCACCTGAGTACCACACATATACTATATAAATACACAAATGGTAATCTCTTATAGCTTAGAATTCTTTTGGATCACTCATAGAGTTTAGAAAATTTCTAATCATACTGTAAGTGCTCAGTGAATTGAATTCCCTAACTTGAAAGGTACAAGTATTACAGTGAAATATAATTCATACTATAACATTATGAAAATTAGCTTTAAAATCCTTGTCCCACTTAAATCAGGTAGTAACTTTTTGTCTTTTTTTTTTTTTTCACTCTATACAAGGTTTCTTTTTTTGTAGGAAAATATACAGTACACAAAATTTAACCATTTTAAGCACTTTTAAGTATATAGTTCAGTGACATTAAGGACATTGACAGTGTTGCGCAACCATCAGGATCATCCATCTCCAGAACTTTTTCATCTCCCCATACTGAAACTATCCCCATTAAATACTAATTCCCCACAATTCCCCTCCCCTAGTCCCTATCATCCATCATTCTTACTTTCTGTCTCTGTGAATTTGGCTAATCTTGGGACCTCATGGTGGAATCATAGAGTACTTGTCCTTTGTCTGATTTCATTCTGCTTATAATGTCTTCTAGGTTTGAAAGTGTTGTAGCATATGTCAGAATTTCCTCTTTTTAAGGCTAAGTAGTAGTCCATGTGTGTGTGTGTGTACATTTTGTTTATCCATTCATCCATCAGTGAACATTTGGGTTATATCTGTCTTTGGCTACTATGAATAATACCATTCATATATTCATGTGAACTCCCATGTGAACATGGGAGTACAAATATCTTTTGACTCCCCAGAGCAGCATTTCTTTAATAAGCTCCCCTATTTCCTTAAAAGTGCAATTTTTTATTCTCCAAAATAAACTCACATATAACTCCTGAAAGAATCCATAGCTGTGTAAATCTAGATGCCTTTGGAACATACATATGTTATTTAATTTTTTAAAGTTGGTATAATTGCACCGTTAATTAGTGCAATGGAAAGAATTCTGAAGCAGCTGTCAAGAGACTTGTGTTCTGCAACTAATTAACTGCCTTAAGTTCATCCTCTCTAGGCTTTGGTTGCTTCGCTTAGGAAATGAAAGGGGTTGAACTAGAATGAGTTCTAAGGTTCTTGTCAAATAAGATAAAAACTTTAACCTAAATAAAGACTAGAGTTATGAAAAGATGTGCTCAGTTATTTGAAATACAGGTTTTTTCCCTTGGAAGCCAAACTTTTTTTTTTTTTTTGTAATTGAAGTGTAGTTGATTTACAGTGTTGTATCAATTTCTGCTGTAGAGCAAAGTGACTCAGTTACACACACACACATATATACATTCTTTTCCATTATGGTTTATCATGGGATATTGCATATAGTTCCCTGTGCTTGATAGTAGGACCTTATTGTTTAAGACAGGTTTTTTGTTTTTGACCTAACCACTCGGCTTGCAGGATCTTAGTTCCTTGACAGGTATCAAGCCTGTGCCCCCAGCAATGGAAGCATCGAGTCCTAACCACTGGACCAGCAGGGAATTCCCATAAACCAAGCTTATTATATGAATCTTAAACTATAATGCTTTTCAACAACCAAATGATGAAATTTATAAATTGCTCCATTGTGGGATGCTTACTAAGTGAAAGGAATGAAATGTTTTTTTTTGGAAGGGGAAATTTAGAAAACATTGGAAAAACTAAAATATGTTTGGTTATGACTATGTTGGAATCTAATATAGTTTAAGGAATAACTTATGCATCAGGCAGGTTGCAGTGGAATTTATTGACTAATCCCCTGCATCTTTTTTTTTCTCTCCCAGATTGTACTCTTGATTTTCTTTCAGGTACCTACTTTTCCCCTACATAATCCATATTCTTAAGTAAAAGCTGACCCCACTTCAGCTTTAGGTATGAACTTGTTTTAAGATAGTTTTTTTCACCCCAATTCACAATAGGAAACAGATTTTACATTATAATCTAGTTGTGAGTATGTGTAAGCACCAAAGTGTCATAAAACAGTACTAATCCTTCATATGTGCAATGTAGTTGCAAATATATTTAATCTTTTTCAATGATGAGGACTCAAAAGATTAATTTCTTGATCCATTCTTAGGTCATAATCCATCATTTGAAAAATATCAGTGAATGTAATGCCATTGCTCTTAAAAAAAATTGTTCAGGGAACCTGCCTCTAAGCTTGTTGAAGCATACTATTATTCTGGCCACAGAAATTGGCCCAGGAATAGCTTGTGACCCAATACAAGCAAGTGAAAGGCAAGAGCAGTATTACAGGGGCTTTGACAAAAGATGCTTCCTCACTCTTAAGAAAGAGATAAATATCCTGTGTGCTTGGGAGACCTGGAATTGCTGCAACTCTTTAGCTACCAGCGTGAGGATAAAGCCAATATGTAGAAGAGGGCACAGCCAAAAAAATCAGAAATCAGAACCCTGATGGAACCAAACTTGATCACTTTGCTGCCTTTAATTTTTTTGTTACCTAGGTCAATAAAACTCTTTACTGTTTAAGACCCTTTACATTGGGTTTTCCATTACTATAGACAGAATCCTCTTAACATATCTAACAGTCTAAAGGGAAA
Organism: Cervus canadensis; assembly: GCF_019320065.1. Classification (NCBI taxonomy): domain Eukaryota; kingdom Metazoa; phylum Chordata; class Mammalia; order Artiodactyla; family Cervidae; genus Cervus; species Cervus canadensis. The sequence continues at coordinate 38,428,451 of NC_057396.1, forward strand.
ACAATATAAAGCTAGAATTTATTGATAAACTTAGCTGCAATGATTAGTTCCATCCCAACTCAAGTAATCTGATCTCTGGTTATTATGCCATCTACCATAGTGCTATTACTCAAAACTCTGTCACTGGTTATATTTTATAGGTCAGAAACTAAATCAGCATGTATATTGACATTATGAGATTTTATCAAATGCTGTTTCTCTTAATGGGACAACTTGGTAATAAATGGATTTTATGTATTAGTTTAGGCTGGCCTAGTAAGGAATCTGGTATATAATTCAGATTAGAAATTAAACTTGAAAACATCTTCAGTTTGCCTTTAATTTGCTGAAGATAAATGTGATGGGATTTTTTTTTTAACTTTTTAAGGTTTAATAAGTCACATGTTTTGTAGGGGAAATGATCATCCAGAAATAATTTTCTTTCAAAGTTGTCAACAAGTTCCCTGTAAGATTGTTTTAACTTCTCAGAAAAGTTATGTGTTGACAAAGCAAAATCTGTTACTTGACAGTTCACAAGGTTTTCTTGACAAATACTTTTGAGCAAAATAAACCTTTCCCCAAACAGGCTGGGACTTCAGGTTTAAGGTGGTTATCTAAATGCCTACATTTGTCTGTTGTACAAAATAAAATAAGTCAGAAAGAGAAAAACAAATGTCATATATTAATGCAAGTATGTGGAATCTAGAAAAATGGTACAGATCAATCTAGTCCCAGAGCAGGAACAGAGATGTGAACATAGAGACCAGATGTGTGGACGCAGGGGGAAGGGATTGTGTGGGATGAATTGGGAGATAGGTTTGACATGAATAGACTACCATTTGTAAAACATCACTAATGGGAACCTGTGGTATAGTCCAGTGAGCTCAGCTCACTGCTCTGTGATGACCTAGATGGGTGAGTTGAGGGTGGGAGAGGGAGGTTCAGGAGGGAAGGGATGTGTGTGTGTGTGTCTGTCTGTCTGTCTGTCTGTCTGTCTGTATCTATAGCTGACTAACTTCATTGTACAGCAGAAACTAACAACAACATTGTAAAGCAGTTATGCCCCTTTTAAAAATAAATAAATGCTTACATTCGACTCTTCCCTTCCTAAAAGTCCATAGACATGATGAAAGAAATACCAAATTTAGTCAGAATCCACAGAAACAAAAAGGAGTAAAGATGTCATTACTCTCAAAGTATTTACATTCTAGTGGAAAAGACTGTTAAGTGCTACTAGGTAAATAAAACAGGTTAATGAAGGAGAATGTTAATTGAGTTAATCTGAGATGGTCTCTTTATCTAGTCAAATACTGAAACACAGCTATGCTTCAGCTTTGTATTACATCACTGCCAGTGAAATTCACTCAAATCAGAAGGAAGTTGATGATAAAGTAAACACATTTCCAAGTCATAAAATACTAAAAACACACTACTCAAAAAGATTAAAACAAAACCTTTATATTTTCATTTCCAATTGTATAAAAATGAATGTAAGCTCCATGGGGGCAGAGACCTTGTTTTTCTTATCCGCCTCTATTTTCAGAGCCTCAAATATGTCTGACACCTAGTGCTTATATAAGTGTTAAATGTCAACATGGTAGAGATGGGGAAAGTCTAGGTTTGAATCTCCACTCTGACACTTTTAAAGTTGTAGAACCTTGGACAAGTCACTTAAATTCTCTCGACCCTCAGTTTCTTCTTCTGTAAAAGAGGAATAATATTTTAGTCTCCATTTTTCCAGTATGTTTTTTACAAACACCACCAAGCAGTTTTCCAGTTCTCAGCAGATACTATCTGTGGTGTCCTACAATTTAATTCAGTTCTGACACTGTTTACCTGGAGACAGTGTCAGATCCAACAGGTTAAAGTCTCAGTCCAACAAGACTCCCCACCAACCCTCTTCAGGCACCAGTAGCAAGTACAGGTTAAATCAGCTGTCCCCATGACCCTCTCTTCAGTTTGCTAGAGTGGCTGACAGAACTCAGAGAAACATTTACTTATATTTACTGGTTTGTTATAAAAGGCTCTAACTCAGAAATAGGGTAAAGTATGTAGGAAGGAGGGAAAGAGTGTGGAGTTTCCAAGTTTTCTGTGCTCACCAACACAGAAGCTCAACTCTTGTTCAAGTTTCTACAGAGCTTAATCTGTAGCCTCCCCTACTTTCCCCTTCCCACAGGTTAGTGCCCCATCCTGAGGTTATCTAGGGACCTCACCCTGGGTCACTTCATTAGCATAAGCTTTAATGCTCAAAAGAGACTTCTGCTGAAAGACAAAAGGCTCTCCTCTATGCCAGAAACCCAGGACTAAGACCACATATATTATTATATCACACTGTTACTTACAGCTCTGCTCTGAGAGTCAAATAAGATATGTATGTAAAGTCACTGTAAAATTGTATAGCATTACTTAAAAACCATTATTGTAATACCGACAATGCTATAATAAAACATTGTCTGGTAGAGATCCCTAGTTACATACACATCAGTCAGTTCAGTCCCTCAGTTGTGTCTGACTCTTTGTGACTCTATGAATCGCAGCATGCCAGGCCACCCTGTCCATCGCCAACTCCCAGAGTTTACTCAAACTCACGTCCATCGAGTCGGTGGTGCCATCCAACCATCTCATCCTCTGTTGTCCCCTTCTCCTTCTGCCCCCAATCCCTCCCAGCATCAGGGTCTTTTCCAGTGAGTCAACTCTTCACATCAGGTGGCCAATGTATTGGAGTTTTCAGCTTCAGCATCAGTCCTTCCAATGAACGCCCATGGACTGATCTCCTTTACGATGGACTGGTTGGATCTCCTTGCAGTCCAAGGGACTCTCAAGAGTCTTCTCCAACACCACAGTTCAAAAGCATCAATTCTTCAGCACTAGCTATCTTCACAGTCCAACTCTCACATCCATACATGACCACTGGAAAAACCATAGCCTTGACTAGACAGGCCTTTGTTGGCAAAGTAATGTCTCTGCTTTTTAATATGCTATCTAGGTTGGTCATAACTTTCCTTCCAAGGAGTAAGTGTCTTTTAATTTCATGGCTGCAATCACCATCTGCAGTGATTTTGGAGCCCAAAAAAATAAAGTCTGACACGGTTTCCACTGTCTCCCCATCTATTTCCCATGAGGTGATGGGACCAGATGCCATGATCTTAGTTTTCTGAATGTTGAGCTTTAAGCCAACTTTTTCACTCTCCTCTTTTCACTTTTCATCAAGAATCAAGAGGCTTTTAAGTTCTCTTCACTTTTCTGCCATAAGGATGGTGTCATCTGCATATCTGAGGTTATTGATATTTCTCCTGCCAATCTTGATTCCAGCTTGTGCTTCTTCCAGCCCAGCGTTTCTCATGATGTAAGTTAACTTCTACATGTAAGTTAAATAAGCAGGGTGACAATATACAGCCTTGACGTACTCCTTTTCCTATTTGGAACCAGTCTGTTGTTCCATGTCCTGTTCTGTTGCTTACATACACATACATACATATATATAAAATAGATGCTTTTTACTCATTTTTAATTATGATATTTCTGAGGTTTGCCATCAGTATTAGTTATCTGTTGAACAATACAGTAATTTATTGACCTTAAAAAACATTTCCTCACAGTTTCTGTAGATCAGGAATCCACATGCAGTTTTATGTTCAGACTGCTTCAGGGTCTCCCACAGCTGCAAAGAAGATAGTTGGCCAGGGTTACAGTCATTTCAAGGCTCCACTGGGGAAGGATCCACTCCAAGGCTCATTCCTCTTGGTTGGATTCAGTTTTCAACAGGCTGCTGGACTGAGTGGGAGGCTGCCCTCAACACCATGGCACATGGTCCTCTCTGTGGCTGCTTACAACATGCCAGCTGGCATCATCAAAGTGAGCAAGTGAGAGACGGCCAGCAGCACAGCAGTCACAGACTTTTATAACCTAATTTTGGAAGTGTTATTCCACCACTTTTCTTGTATTCATTAAAACAAGTCACTAGTGAACCAGGATACAGGCTTTCATGAGCTACCAAATCTGCTAGTACCTTGATCTTGTACTTTCCAGCCTCCAGAAGAATTGTGAGATACAAATTTCTGTTGATTATTTAAAAAAAGAAAGTTACTAGATTCAGCTGACATTCAAAAAGAGAGAGCATTACACAAAGGCATGAATAACAGCAGGCAGAGATCACCTCAAGCCATTTTAGAAGGCTGCCTTCTGCAGGCTCAGTGTTCAAGTTGCATTCCAAATCACATCTGCCTGACTACAAACCCCATAGTGTTTACATCTACTACATCTACTACTCCCAGTGAATACATAGGAATAATACAAGGTTAGCATAAACTTGTCTAGAAATGAATCTTTCTAAAGTGTTAAAAATTTGTTCTCTAAAAAGAAAAAAAAAAAAGTCATCTCCATATTAATTGTTCTTTCTAGGATTGTTCATCCTAATCATTTTTGTCATAATAGGATAAGTTAAACCTTTTTTCACTCTTGCCCCATGGTACCTTAAACTCAAAATTTTAATGATAAGAATTTTCATTATTTTTTTTTAAAAACCTACGAAGTGTAAGTTACCTCTCAGCAAGACCATCTAAGAAAAATAATCTGGTGGACGATTACTAGTGGACCTCTGGAGAGAGTATCTTTCGGTGGTTATTCAGAGTTGTGGGAGAGGACATAGACATTTGTAATTGACATTAAAGGTGTATACCAGGGGCTCTGTGAGTTCAGAAAAGAAATACAGTTAAAGAAGTATGATTCAAAGAGGAAAAAACAGTTTTGAGTCTTGAAGTATGAGCCTGAGTTTGCAAGGTAACCAGGCAGAGTTGTTTAAAAAAAAAGCATGACCTAAGATTATAAGCAGAGTTGGAATCTGAGGGATTCCCCAAAAGTCAGAGGTCAGAAGGGGTCAGAATGGCAGAGGTAGAGTCAGACTTCAGTCTCAGAGCCAAAGGATATAAGGAGTTGAGGGGTGGTGTGGGGGAATCCTAGAGCAATATCCTAGAGCAACCATAAAGGGTAACTGGGGAACAGAATTTGAAACCTTTGGTTGGCTTGGCTTCTCAGTTCACTTTCAAAGCTCAGGTTATCTTGAAATGGTATTTTCCTCTAGACTGTCACAGTGACTCCAGAAACTTGGGGCAGATAAATCAGGCAGTACCTCAGGTGGCTACGTCCAGGGAAGGAAACCTCATTTCACACCCACAATATCAGTCACTGATAAGCACTCTCCAAGATTGCATTTTATCCCTTCCTCACAATCATCAGAGCAAACTGTGATAAACAGAAACAACCTTAGGCACCGAGAACAAGGAATACCAAGATGAGAACAAAATCAAGAACCATCAAATACCCAAGGAATACCAATAACCATGAAGGGTGATACCAATCAACAAACAAAAGAACTAACACTCAAGCAGGTAGTTATTAGAATAAACAAAGGAGGATCTTGGAAACAATAATTATTACTGTTTACTTAGTGCATACTGGGTGTGGTATCAGGCATTGTTCTCATTTTTTTTTTTAAATTTAGTACTTACATTGAATATCCCCAGAGGACTGTGAGAGAAATAGCATCTAACTGAGATGAAAAAGAAGTAGTTAAAGACGATTTTAAAAAATTAAAAGATGATCTAAACAGTAAATTGGCGTTGATGAAGAACAAAACTGAAATGATAAGCTGAAGAGTCATCCCAAAAGAACAAAGATATGGGGGAACAGTGATTTAAGAAACCTGCAAGATGAGTACTGAGATTTCAGTATTTCTCTTATAGTTCCAAAGAAGAGATAACAGAATTATAAGGCAACAATAACTGAAAAAATGAGAAAAATACCTGTATGACTAGTGTAGTTTAGGAGAAATGTTAAATGCCATTCCTATTTTTAAAAATCAAACATTATGTAAGTGCATCTTATTTTTATTTTCCCAGTTGCATCTGAAATTTTATCACTTTTTATTATGTGTCCTTCCCCACCCCAGCCCCGCCCTGAATCTCACAGCTTGTGGGATCTTTATTCCCAGTGTTAGTCTCTCAGTCCTGTCTGACCTCATGGACTGTAACCCACCAGGCTCCTCTGTCCATGGAATTCTCCAGGCAAGAAAACTGGAATGGGTTGCCATTTACTTCTCCAGGGGATCTTCCCAGCCCAGGGATTGAATCCAGGTTTCCCACATTGCAGGTAGATTCTTTGCCAACTGAGACACCAGGGAAACCCCTATTACATGTATTTCAAAATCATATGCTATATGTTTTCATGATAATTATGCTTTATGTAGCCTTCTGTTTTGAAACAGGTTTACTGAAATGTTGCAAAAATGATACAAATGCCCTTCACCCAGATTCCCATAATGTTAACATTTTATATAATCATTGTACAATTATAAAAATTTATAAATTAACATTAGTACAATGCCATTAAACAACAAATATACTTTAAATAAACTAGGAGAAAAAATAAATCACTGATGATTTTTATATATATATATATATATATATACACACACATACACACACACACAAAACAAAGGAAAGGAATATATATAAAACAAAGGAAAAGGTTGCTACTACATTCTCATTTCTATAACATCTCCAGGTTCTGTTTACAGCATTCTTCCATTATCTATTCCACACTCATTTTGCCAGCATCCATAGCTGGTTGACCAGGTGGTGCTAGTGGTAAAGAATCTGCCCACCAGTGCAGGTGATGCAAGAGACAAGGCTTCAATCCTTTGGTTGGAAAGATCCCCCTGGAGAAGAAAATGGCAACCAACTCCAGTATTCTTGCCTGGAAAATCCCATGGACTGAGGAGCCTGGCAGGCTACAGCCCATGGGGTCACAAAGAGTTGGACATAACTGAGTGACTGGGCACACACACACACATAGCTGGTTGAAATTTTCTTATGATGTGGTGATCTTCATCCCTGAGTAATGAGTCCTTGGTGGTTCTATTAATAATTTGAATTGGATTGCTGTAGTCTCCTATTGACTTTTACCACTGTATATGAGCTTCCCCAGTGGCACAGCAGTAAAGAATCTACCTCAAATGTAGAAGACGCAGGTTCAATCCTGGGTCAGGAAGATCCCCTGGAGAAGGAAATGCCAACTCACTCCTGTGTTCTTACCTGGGAAATCCCATGGACAGAGAAGCCTAGCAGGCTACAGTCCATGGGGGTCGCAGAGTCAGACACGACTTAGTGACCAACAACATATCAGTACTAGGAAGTGACCTGGCTTTGAGACCTTCTTATCCTTGCTTCTGTTATGTTGTAGCAATCAGATTTCCCCTTGATAAAAAAGATAAATCATCCCAACCAAAGCTGTAAACTCTCCCCCCCTCCTTTTATTCCAGTGTCAAGAAGAGTCCAAAATAATTAACTAGGCATATAAACTTTCAATTAATTGGAACCATTATTGGATTTTTAGGGGAGAGTATTCTTTCCGTGAACCTTTAAATAGGCAGAGCTCAAAGTCACAGGACTAGAAATTCACAAGACATTTTGTGAGTGGATCAGTAAGTACTAATAGTGAGAGTTGTCCATCTCGCTCCCCAGCTTGCAAATCATTGACAAAGGAGAACTTGCACTGTGTTTTGGTTGCTAGTTCACGACACATAATGCTGCGGGACAAGTGTTGGCAAATTTTTTCCTGTAAAAGGCCAGATAGTAAATAATCCAGGCTTTAGCCTTAAACACCACATATGGGATCTGTCATATTCTTTGGTTTTGCTTACAACCCTTAAAAAGTAAAAAAAAAAAAAAAAGCCATTCTTAAAGGCTGTATAAAAACAGGATGTGGGCCAGGTTTGAGCCTTAGACTTTTAATATAATTTGCTAATTCCTGCTATAGGACAACAACCTAACTTTGCAAAGTATCCCGTTCCTTGCTGGTGCTAGAACTGAGTCTTCCAAAGACCTTTCAAGAGTTCTAAAGGCCTGCTGCTTCTGGATGATGGGGATATACAGTAAAATCAGTGAGTCCTGTGTGCACAGTATTCTGGGTCACCATTAACAGATTAACACCATTGTTCGATAATCCCTTAAAGGTCAAGGTGGTTCTCTCCTCCTCTCAACCCTTGTGCACAGTTTTACGCTAGCAAATAGCTATATACTCCTTTGGGGGAAAGACTGAGAGAAAGATTTATACATCATACTTTTGATGTTATACTGATAACAAGGCCCTTTCTCAGATGTGCCTATCACACTGTATTCAAAGCCTCCAGGTCTCTGAATTTCCCAGGACTAGGAAATGGATGAGGGCTATTACTCTTATGGTCCCTCTAGTCAGGCCTCTGTCTTCCCAGCCTAGAATTCTTTGATTGCAGAAACATTTAGTCTTTAGGGATCTTCTCCTCTATTTTGGTACTGGAAATTCTATGATCAGTTAACCACCACCAAAGATTTCTGTAGACCAATGCTTTCAGTTATCCCTCTGTTACTGCTTTGTATTGGTGAGTGTGACTGCCGTGTTTATGGTGGTTCTGCTCTCTGACCTCTGCCACCTCAGGATCTCTCACCTTCACTGAAACTAGAAAACCCATTTCAATGGCATTTCAGTGACAACACATGCTGCCCTTATTCCCAGAGGACAGCCATTACAGTTATATTCAGGGATCCTAGTGCTATTGTCACCAAAGTATTTCTTCATTCTTGGGTGAAGAGAGTATATGCTCTAAGCTCTTTTGATCTAATACAAATAACAGCTCTCTTCAATGTCGCCTTCTTCACAGAACTTTGAAGCTTGTCTTCAACATTGAATCAAGAAATTTATGGCAACCCAACTTTATTTAGTTGCAGTCACCTGTCTAGTTTTTAATTAACCAACTGAGCATAACCAGAACCACTCCTAGATACCCAAACTAGTACTTTGACTCCAAAATCTCTGGTAACCGTTCTCAGATCGATACATTCTTCTTTCCTTGGTTTTGAATCTTCATAATCTTCCTACACATACTTCCCACCTTTTTGCTAATGCGGTTTAGCAAAATCTTGCCATTCTTCTTGTATGTAATCCTTCTCTTCCTAGATTTACTTTGTAGTTGATCCCCTAGAGCACACTAGGGTCTGACTCTGTTTATAAGTTTGGAGTTAGTGAGAGGTTACAGAGTAGAAAAGAGGGGAATTGAGAATTGACATCACTGTGCAAGATGAGGTCTACATTATCTATTACTGTATGACAAATTTCCTAAAATTTAGCGACTAAAAATTATAAGCATTTCACAGTTTCTGTAGGTCAGGAATCTGGAAATGGCGTAGCTGGGGGAGTTTATCTCAAGTTGTCTCATGAGGTTATTGTCAAGATGTCAGATGAGGCTCCAGTATTCTGAAAGATCTGCTTCCAAAATGACTTACTTGCATACCTGGCAAGTTAATGCTGGTTGTTGGCAGGAGAACTCAGTTCCTCACCATGTGGACATCTCTGTAATTCTGCTTGAGTGTCTTCACAGCATAGCATCTAGGTTTCCTCAGATCTAAGAGGGGACAAAGTGGAAAATGTAAAATCTCTTATGACCTAGCCTCAGAAGTCACACACCATCAATTCTACAATATCCTATTAATTGTAGGAGACTGGTTACCATAAGGTCTCTGTAGTGTTTTCAAGAAAGGTAAGATCAGCCTCATCAGGGCAAGAAGGGCGCTGCCTCTGCAGGCAGGGAAACACTCCGGAGTTTGGCAAAATATGGTACCATTTTTGGAATACTCCCCGTTTCTAGTCAGTACCCTAACAGAGATCAAATGAAGCTGTTAATTCTACCTCTGTTGTAATTCAGCATTTTACTGAAAAAGATTCTGCTTGTAATATTTGGTGTGTTAGACCTGTGGCTATAAGAGATAAGGAATGTTTTTAGGACAGTCATAGAAAAACCATGGTTTTTGAAACATATCTTGAGCTAAAAATTGAAATCTAGAGCCTATAATTTTCTTTAACTTTTCTAGCACAGATAGGAGCAGCTGACACTATCCCTGCCTTTGTATTCCTTGACCTTCCATAGTGGTCTACTACAAAAGCCAGTTGTCCACCGAAGACTTGCCTTTAATAGGCACTTCATTCCAGATGACCCAAGATGGTAACTTTCTTAAAGCAAAAATGTAATATGTTTTCTCACGTAACTGAAAAGTCTTTGGATAGACCTGAATCCAGGTACTCAAGTCTCATCACTAAGATTCCATCCCTTGCCGTCTCCTGGCTCCACCTTTTTCTGTTGTCTTTACTCCCAGAGAAACTCTCCAAGCTATGGCAGAAATGGTCTCTGACTTAACATTTTATTAACTTAGCAATCCATAGATGATAATTTTTTTATTGTGGCCACTCCGTGCAGCATGTGGGATCTTAATTCCTCGACCAGAGATTGAATCCATGCCCTCTGCAGTGGAAGCGTGAAGTTTTAACCACTGGACTTCCAGGGAAGTCCCCATAGATGATGATTTAAATAACTATTTCTCCATTAAATGTAATGGATTAACAATGTCCACTAATAGTAACCAGATCCTCACTGCCTTCAGATACATCTGAAGTTCAGATAATAATTCTCACATTCCCATTTCCTCGAAATTCAGTTGTTTACAACTTTTCTTAGTACTCATCAAACAGTGTTCAGTTGCATAATATAGAATCCAGTCTAGTACGGGCAAAATGAGATTTAAACAAGAAATCAAGTACTTACACAATCACTGAAAGGCCTGGAGGGGCAAGCTCTAGAGCCAACCCCTTGGAACAACCTCCAGCTCTCACAACCACTTTATTTCTACCATGATTAGAAATGCTCATGCTAACATGGCTGTGGGAAACCCTTGCCACTGATGCTCAACACAGAACTGCACTACCTATGCTGCTGCCTATGCTGCTGCTACTCTTTTAGGAAATGCTAGCTCCAGAATCACACATACCACCTCTGTCAAATCTGCACAAGCAGATTAGATCCCATGTATCTTTCCTGTGTCCTCACATGGTTCAGTTCTGAATTCATTTCTCACATGATAACATCAAACAGAATCATATCAGGAACCTTAACTGAAAGACTCTAGGAAATGCCCCTTATCAGCTATGCAGTTTTTTCAGATTAGGAAATGATTTGGGGGAAGTGATTACGATCTAATTTTTCAAATTAGGAGCATTAAACTACAGCTTCCATAGCATTTTGTGTACATCAAACAGTATTAATATGTAGAATTGTTATGTCTGCTATATTTGAGAGTTCTTTAAAAATAGACATTAAATTTTATTCATATTTAGGTACCCAGCATTAATCATTGCCTCTCTTAAACATAATCTCACAATTAAATACACTACTGTCTTACAAAATTTTTTGAAATATTTGCTAAGAACCTCTGTATGTCCAAGTAAAGACTTGCCCTTACACAATCCCTTTTTCAGGCAGAGTCTACGTATTTCCTCCACCGTTGTTGTCCTTAGGTCGATAAGTCTTGTTCAACTCTGTGACCCAATGGACTGCAGCACACCAGGCTTCCCTGTCCTTCACTGTTTTCCAGAGTTTGCTCAAATTCATGTCTGTTGAGTCAGTGATGCCATCCAACCATCTCATCCCCTGTCACCCCCTTCTTGCCCTCAATCTTTCCCAGCACCAGGGTCTAGTCCAATCAGTTGTCTCTTCACAACAGATGACCAAAGTATTAGAGCTTCAGCATCAGTCCTTCCAATGAGTATTCAGGACTGATTTCCTTTAGGATTGACTGGTTTGATCTCCTTGCTGTCCAAGGGACTCTCAAGAGTCTTCTCCAGCACCACAATTCAAAAGCATCAATTCTTCGGCACTCAGCCTTTCTTATGGTCCAACTTTCACATTGATACATGACTACTGGAAAAACTATAGCTTTGACTAGACGGATTTTTGTTGGCAAAGTGACATTTCTGCTTTTTAATAGGCTGTCTAGGTTTTTCATAGCTTTCCTTCTGACCCAGGGATCAAACCTGCATCTCTTGCATCTCCTGAATTAGAAGGTGGGTTCTTTACCACTGTGCCACCTGGGAAGCGCCCTCCTCCACCCTTACCCCTACTGAAACTAAAACTTCCTTCACATAATTTCCTGTCTTATCACAGCTTGGAGTACAGCATAGTAATTAGAAAGGTTAAGGTGTTGGAGGTCAGACAAATTTGGGTTTGAATTTTGGTTTGTTCACTTAATAACTCCACTTAGACTTAACTCTACAGTGACAATAGTAATACTTACCTCACAGTATTGTTGCCAGGATTAAGTGAGATAATGTTGTAAAGTACCAAGCATATAGTACACACTTCATAAGTAGTATGCAATGCTATTTAAATGTTTTCTCTTAACTTTTACATATAACTTCGGAGTTGGAAGGAACATCTCCCTAATACCCATGGATAAGCCCAAAGCTAAAAGAAGTGAAGTTTTACATCTGTTTCTGCCTATCCCACTGGTCACAACTTGACCCACTCATCTCCAATGTGTTGACATAACTGTATCTTAGATCCCTCATGGATACTTCTTTGAGTAGATTTTTTTAATCTTCACTTTGATTGAGACTTAGTATGGAATTGTCTTCCCCATTCAAATGATCCACAAATAGCTATCTAGTCCTGATCATTGGCCATTTAGTTTCAAGGACAACTCACCCCATATGTCTCATTCTGAAAGGGAATTTTTTTGTCTGGCATTCTGGAGTCCAGCAGTGCCCTCCTGCCCCCGCTTTCTAGATACCAGAGTATAACATCTTGATGCCAACTATTTATCTCATCATAACTGTAGATCGACTCATTTTTGAATACTGAATCTTCCTTGTATTGCCAGACCTCCATTTACCATTAGTCAGGCTTAACATGGTGGCAGGTCTAATGCAATGGTTTTCAACTGGAGGGTGATTTTTGACTCCCAGGGGACATTTGGTAATGCCACGAGACATTCTTGGTTGTCACAACCTGGGGGAATTTTGCTGCTGGGTCTAGCAGGTAGAAGCCAGGGATGCTGCTAAACATCCTACACTGCACAGGACAGCCTCCTACAACAAAGAATTATCTGACCCAAGATGTCAGTGGTGTTGAGGTTGATAAATGAGTTGAGGTTGATAAAATCCTGGTCTGATTTTAGTCCCCAGTCTTACACACCAAACTTTGTCTTGGAGTGTCGTAACTCACCCAGAAGTTCTAAACTAGGACATCTTTATCATGTCATCACTTATCATTCCTGCCCATAGCAACTTCCTCCTCTGCCTTCTATAAGGCTTTATTCATTTATAGTCTCTTAATATGCTTCTTTTATTTCTTCTGTGTTTATACATTGTCTCTCCAGACTGTAAGCTCTTAAAGGACAATAGCCCCATCTCCTAGTTTTTATTAATCCATTAAAAACCCAGTTTTAATAATTCATTAAAAAAGTTTTAATTAATCCACTTAAAAAAAATTAAAGATGCTGGATTCAGAACAAATCTTTCGGAATAAGACCACTCTCTGGACAAAGGTCCAGAAAGAAGAAGAGGATCCTTACTTAATTGAAATACTTAACCCACTTGAAGTTAAGCAAATAAAATCTCCTTGGCTTTATGGACCTCCATCTATTCCCACCCATTCCTGAGTGTTCTTGGTTTTTATCTGGGCTTTTGATTTCTTTCCTCTGAGAATTTCTCTTCTGCTTATGTGTAATTGCTCCTTTTACTAATACCCATAGCAATTTATATTTCCTCTTTTATAACATATCACATTTGAATTTTTAGTGTCTTTCTTCTCCACTACTTGAAGACAGACAGTTTCTGCCTTCTTCATTACTAAATCCTAGCACAATGTCTGACACATAGTAGATAATTTCCCTTGTTAGTGCATATGAGAATTTTGTTTTCAAAGTGAGTTTTATTAAAAATAAAACACATTGGATTTCAAAAGGAAGTTCAACAAAGAAACTACTAAAAGAAAAATTCAAATTTAGAAAGTATAGTCTTCTGTTCTAACACAGACTGATTGATGCCCAGGCTCATGAGATTTGTACCACAGCCTGCCTGAAGGTGCCACTCACCTAGAGTGACTCCTGGGCGCCACGCACTTCTTTTGTATTCTTCCTTCCTTGAGGTCTCAGACATGTAAGCCAAAGGGAATATTGCACATGAATGGGATAATAGGCTTTTTTATTTTTTGGATGAAGTACTGCCCTTTTCACCTGGTGCCTGTCAGCAGTTGATTATCTGTTCATCTGCATGTAGCAATTGGACCAAGGGTGGTGGCAGTCCTCTTCAGTCAATGAGGAACAAAAATCATGTATCATGCTTATTTTCCCAGGGTCACTTTTTCCTAATTGTCTCCCTTGGAAATTTTGTTATGCTGCATAAAAATAAAAACTCCAAGTCAAGCTAAATTTCATAAATCACCTCCCCTTCTAGTTTCTCCTATCATAAAAGATTGATTTGAGAGAGGTTTTTTTTTTTAACATGTTCATTATTACTTGTTAGTATTTATGTTGTTCCTCTGTTTGGAAGAAACAAGACTTTTGGGGAGCAGAATTTGAGGGGTGGAGTTAAGGGGAAGCTTTTAAAATCCCTGAATTCCACATGCTGCCACAACACTGTACTCATCAACTTCTGAGTCTTGGCTTCCTGGATCCATCTGCCCCTCCCCATGCCAGTTTTTGTCCTTGGCTTTTGATCTCTCTATCTCTCTCTCTCTCTCTCTCGTTTTGCAATTTCTGCACAATATAAAGGTGCTCAGACAAGGGGTCAAGATCTTTTGAAGTCCACTGCTCCACTATGCACCAACCTAGCTGTTGGTATGAGTGACTGTGTTTGTCCCATTCTAAGCTTGCAGAGGCCCTTCCTCATTCCCTAGGCTTACTATCAGCCAACTCCTGTTATCTACAGTAATTCCCCAACTTAGTGGCACACTTCTACTTCTTGGTTCTTAGGTCAGGCAGGTATCCAGCTATGGTTTAATTTAGCATGGAGTTACTGGGGCTTTTTCCTCATTGACCTGAAGTGAAGTGAAATGAAGTCGCTCAGTTGTGTCCGACTCTTTGTGACCCCGTGGACTGTAGCCTACCAGGCTCCTCCGTCCATGGGATTCTCCAGGCAAGGATACTGGAGTGGGTTGCCGTTTCGTTCTCCAGAGATCTTCCCGACCCAGGGATCGAACCCGGGTCTCCCGCATTGCAGGCAGACGCTTTACTGTTTGAGCCACCAGGAAAGCCCCTCATTGACCTGAGGCAGTATTAAATGATGGTACAGCTTTTAGACTCTAGAACCCACAGAGCCTAGTCTTAAATCCCGGATCTGCCACTTACTCATCTCTCTGTGCTTCAACTTCCTTGTCTGGGAAAGACAGAACAGTATCAACCATCTCCTAAAGGTGGGTACACACAATTAAAACATTTAGGACACACTTTGCAACATAGTAAGCACTTAGTGTTTATTAACTATTATTACTGTGAGTTGGCCCATGATCTTACCTACAGGTCCCCTTACTACTACCAAACTAACAATTCAGCAAATGTTTCTTCAGTAATCACAGTATACCAGTCACTGTGCTAGGACTAACGTAGAGACAGACTAGAAACTAATGCTGCCTTTGTTTTTCATGAGCTGCTTTTGATCTATAGATGGTAATAATGGCAAAGGAATAGATGGTCCTTCACTGTTGTCACCATTGACTCTTGAATCCAAGAAAGAATGTTTACTCTTTGACTTCTAATTTTATCCTATACTCATCTGTTTTTTTCTGAGAAAATACAGATTTGTGGTCATCAATCACGATCTTCCTTTTCTCCCCCTCAAATTTGCCAGGGATTGTCAAGAATATATCTTTTCCTGTTTTCCTATAATTAAAAAACAAAACAAAAACTTTGTGTCTTTTCCAAATTCTTGGTTCTCCAAATTTCCAGAAATTGTAACTTTGGAACTTGAAATGCCTTTGGTCCTATTTCCCCCTCTGGCATTGATGTGGTAGTTTGTCAGTATATGTATATTTGCCCTTTGGCTGTAATGAGATGTGGGAAGGTGAGCTGTAATCAGAAAAGTATGAGTGAATTTACCATTGCATACACAGTATATACTTACCTAAGTGTCTTTCTTACCAGTTGTTTCCCAAATCCAGCTGAATTTTATCTCTGACTTGCAATCATAGTGGAATAATGCAGAAAGGAGACAACATTTTTTAAAATGTCCTGTCCAGAAGATAACAAGAACTTTTAAAAAACAAAATAATGAAGTTCTATTATAAATAATGCTTGAGAGAAAAAAGGGGTGGATTAAAAAAGATATGTGGGAGACCTGGGTTCAATCCCTGGGTCGGGAAGGTCCCCGGAGGAGGGCATGGCAGCCCACTCCAGTATTCTTGCCTGGAGAATCCCCATGGACAGAAGAGCCTGGCGGGCTACAGTCCATGGGGTCGCAAAGAGTTGGACACAACTGAATGAATAAGTCGTGAATTAATTAAAAATAAAAAACAATCCTTTGTTCTGCTTTATCACTCTTCACCCAAAACCAAGACATTTTGTTGATTGGTATGGTCTGATAGATACTCTGTCTTCTAAGGGAAGGAGGAGTCATAGACAGCTTCTGTGCTCAGCAATAGGAATATGAAAATGGAGATGTGCAGTGCTCTGGGACAAAGATTAAAGCCTCTGTGATAGCAGTGAGTAACTGTGGATCAGCCCTGGATCAGCCCTGGTTCACCACGATATCTTTGCCTTCTGTTTTGAGTTCCTTGGTGATTCAGAAGTGTTCTTTCTCTCTCTCTCCCCTTTATCTAATCAGCCACAATAAATTATAACTGTCAGCCAGAGAACAATATATTTATAGCCAAGGAAAGGTAAGTACTTGGTGCAATAGCAACGAAAATTCATTTCACTGTGTGTAGGTCTGTCACACCATCTTTAAATTTCTTTCCCTTTTAGAATCAGCTCACTCTTTTCTCTCTTAAAGCAAATCATTATTCAGCCAATGAGAATATATTATTTTTAGTAAGTCATGAATATTTCAATAGTCTTTAAAAACACAAAAATCATCCTACCAAAATTATTGTTAGAATGGCTACTACACTTCAGGCAGTATAAGCCAGAGCAATCAAATATAACGAATTTATAATCTGGAGGGTAAAAGCGGACACTCTTCTGGATTTCAGTTCCCAGTCCAGGGAACATAGAAGGCAAGCAAATTTAAAAGAAAGGAAAGTACACGGTCAGGAAACTGGTTTCCTAGATCCTGTCCTGTGCAACTTCAGGGGCAAGACCCTGGGTGTAGATCTCAGAGTACCTCAGTTACATAATCTGGAGAACTGTGATACTTCTACCAACTACTTACCGTGCCCGCTCAAAGATACCATGATCTAACACGGGAAAGTGCTTTGGACTCTTCAGAAAAGCAGTGCTGTGAAACTTTGAAACATTACTATCACTATGATTACTATTGTCATCATTCTCATATTTGGTACTTACCATTATTGATGCTTCTTTCATCAGAGAAACTCAAATAAGATTTATAAAGAGACATGTATGTATTCATATAGCATATCTCTAGGAAAATTCAATAATTCCAATATACAAAATAAGTAACTAGCTTAAGTTTTCAAACAAGCTAGTAGATGACCCAGAACCAGAATTTCATTCCAGTTCTAAGTTATATATCCCATTTCTCAGAGCAACAGCATAAGTAACTCATCCCCTGGCTTTATAAACTCACGTTCTAGTATGTCTTGCATACCTATACTTCCACTTTAAAAATTTGACCAGCTTTTTAAATTAATCATCAACCTTCCAAATTGTAGTTAAGTGAATGAGATTACTTTCAACTTCTCTTAAGGGGATAACTCAGCCTGACCACAACAGTTTCCTAATTATAGAGAGGGAGAGGGAAGAGAGAGAAAGAGATTTATTTTAAGGAACTGGTTCATGCAATTTGTGAGTCTTGATGAGTCCGAAATCTAACGGAATAGGCTGGCAGGCTGAGACTCAGGTAAGAGTTGCAGTCTGCTGGCAGAATTTCTCGTTTCAAGGAGATCAGTCTTTGTTCTAGTAAGACTTTCAAGATTGGGTGAGGCCTACCCACATTATGGAGAGTAATCTGCTTTACAAAGTCCACCAATTTATATGTTAATCTCATCCAAAACGCACCTTCACAGAAACATCCAGGCAGTGTGGCCTTGGCAAGTTAAAGCAAAAAAAAAGAAAAAAATCATCACAGCTGCTTTGATGATATTATTTAGACTCAGGTAGATGGTTTAGTGGCATTAAACAAATACTATTTGTTTTAATTATCTTAATTCTGAACACTTTATATTCTATTCAGAGATAAAGTATAAAAAACAACCATTGGAATAAAATTTTTTAAAAAATAGATATACACAAGTTAGTTAGCTTCTCCAAATCTCAGCTTCCTCATTTTTTCCTGCAATGGAAACATTGTTTAAAGTGAAAAGTTTAGCACTTTACAAATTATCATATATATATAACCTATGCTCTGGACATGTGTACTTAACTGCCCTCCAAAATATGATTAAATACTAGGCTTATTGCCCTGAAGTGTCTATTTTGAATTGATAATTTGCATTTTCAAGAACAGTGATTCTTTTAACTGCATTGTTTTAGCATACTTTTTGGCATTAGTAGTAAGATGTACTGTAAATAAGTATCATCACTAATAAAAAGTATATAAAGTACCAAAGTTTGCAAATTATTTTCTTATTTAAAAAATTAGAGTGGATGCAATATTATCCCTATAACAACATTCTTAGTAACTTGCATTCATATATGCGTTTTTACTTTGGAAAGAAAGGAATACTAGGAATCACACATGAAGACTATATCATCTAAGAGGCTATTAAGAATTTCTTTTGGCCGTGCCACACAGTTTTCATGATCTTGAACCTGGGCCACTGCAGTGAAAGCGCCGAGTCCAGGGAATTCCCAACTACTAGTAATCTTGATCACTTTTAAGTAGTTTTTCTTGCAGGTTACCATTACCCATTCTCTAAAATTTATTTTTTCTAAAGTAAATTATGGGGAATTCCCTGGTGGTGCGGTGGTTAGGACCCCACAGTTCCACTGCAGGGGGCCCAGATTCCATCCCTGGTCAGGGAACTAAGATCCCTCAAGCCACTGGCACGCCCCCACCCCCCAAAAAAAATTATGAAATACAGTGAACTGAAAGTATTAGTCATCCTCCTCTACTTAGGGATCAGGTGTGTCTCTGGCCCATCTAATACAGAAAATTTTATCCTGAAATGGGCTTCCCACTTCCAACTTACAAATCCAATATCCAAAGGTATAAGAGGTGTCTATTTTGACCAAGTTCAGCGAGAGCACCTGACGTGCTACTATCTATCCCTTTAAGAACTTTATAAACTAAACACTAGTTTAGACTTTTGACATAGAGAAGAAGTGGCAAAGGGAAAAATATTAACAGACAGGGTCTTGGTTTATTTCATTCTGTTGGCCTAACAATATGCATCATAAATAAGACAATCACACATCTTTACCTGGTATAGTCCTAATTTATGCCCCGTCTCCCAACATAATCATTAATGACACCCTTTCTTACCCAAAGCATAAAGTACTTACAAGTGTTTATTGATATATAATCACCAACTCAATGGACGTGAACTTGAGCAAACTCCAGGAGATAGTGGAGGACAGGAAAGCCTGGTAAGCTGCAGTTCATGGCATTGCAAGGAGTCGGACACGCCTTAGCAACTGAATGATAATGACAACCCAATTTCTGGTACCATACACAGCATGCATTATATGCTCACTAAATATGAAATGAATAAATTGATGATCTAAGTAGAGAATGACCTGTGAAACAGAATTCCAAGAATTTAGCTCTGCACTAAATGCTTTGAGCACTGAAGTGGGCTGAATGGCAGTCCCTAAAAGATATGCCCATGTATAACCCATGAAACTTGTGAATATTACTTTATATAGCTAAAGATATAATTAAGTTTAGGATCTCAAGAGAAGGAGTGTATCCTGAATTATCTGAGTGCAATCGTTTGTATCCTCATAAGAGAAAATCAGAGGGAGTTTTGTGACATGCACACAGAGGAGCAGGCAGTGGGAAGATAGAACAGAGAGAAATGTACCCACAAACCAAGGAAGGCCAACAACCACCAGAAGCTGGAAGAGACAAGAGATGGACTCTCCTTTAGAGCCTCCATAGGACTAATACAGCCCTACTGACACCTTGGTTTAGGACTTCAGACCTACAGAACTGTGAGGAAATTAATTCCTGTTGTTTTAAGCCACCTACTTTGGGACAGTTTCTTATGGTATACACAAGTAACTAATGCAAGCACCTTAAACACTGCATGCAAAAGTCATTTTTTTTTTTTTTGCAAAAGTCATTTTTAAAGTGGAATATCCCTATTCCTATTATAATTACTCATATTGCTATAGGAGGGATCTTGATTTATTTGGAAAAGTATGAGATTCTACCAAACACTAACAATTATTTTGGAAAAGTTACCCCTTTCAATTTCCCTATCTGTAAAATTGGGAAAATGACACTTCCCTACTTAACCCCACATGACTTGTACTGAGACTCAAATGAGAGAATGTATATTGTTGTATTCAGTAAATACTTACTGATGGCTATTATATGCCAGGAACTATTCTAAGCACTGTATATAAGGGATGTAACAGTGAACATGACAGACAAGTTACCTGCTGTCACTGAGCTTACATCCTAATGCAGTAAGCAGATAATATATAAGAAAGAATGCAAAAAATTATTTCAGATAGTAATAAGAACTATGTAAAAAAAATAAGAGTAATGTGATCAATGGAGGAAAACCTGTTCTGAACATGTTAAATTCGAAATGCCTATTATATATATATCCATGGGGAAATTTCAGTAGCCAATTTGATATATATCTGTAGCTTGCATGGGGGGAGGGGTGAATCAGAGATGGAGATATGAATTTGGAAGCCATCATCATGTAAATGGTATTTACAGTCATAGGACAGATAAATTACTTAGAGGGAAGGGGCGTCCCTGGCACTAGTCTGCCAATGCAGGAGATGGAAGAGACGCCGGTTCGATCCCTGGGTTGGGAAGATCCTCTGGAGGAGGGCATAGCAATCCCACTCCAGTATTATTGCCTGGAGAATCCCATGGACAGAGGAGCCTGGCAGGCTATAGTCCATAACATCGCCAAGTGTCGGACACAACTGAAGTGACTTAGCACACACACACGCAATCAGAGGGAAGAGAAGACCCAGAATAAATCCTCTGATACTTTAATATTTAGAGGTCAAGCAGAGGAGGAGAAGCCAACAGAGACAGCTGAATTTGTGAGGCGTCAGTGGTAGGAGAAAATCCTGGAAAGTGTAAAGCCATGAAAGCCAAGAGAAAAAGGAACAAATAAATGTGAAAAAGATAATATGCACAAATATTTTCTCAGCTCCTGCTGTGTGCAAAGAACTCTATTGCAAATACAAGCAAAGTGTTCCCCATTTCAAGGGCCTTACAGTTTTGGAAGGGAGATGAAAATATGCCCCATAAAAATAATACACAGTACATAGCCTTCTAACTGATCTATCTCCAAGTTTGCCTTTCAATCGATTTCCATAAGCCACAATGTTAATTTCCCTAAAACAGCACCCTGGTCAGTTAAAATTGATCAGTTTAAACAAAAACTAACATGATCACAAAAACTTTCTTTGCCCGTGTAGTCAGTCCCAAAACATCATTCTAGCATTCAAGGAAGGATGGCCTCAGCTTCATTCCCCATTCCATTTACAAAATCTCACGTTTTATCCTGGTTGTTCAGTTTAGCATTGATTTGATCCTTTCCTGCTCTTATATGTATTTGGGGTATGTATCTTTTCTTTGTCTAAATTGTGAGCTCTTTGAAAACAGAGATTTAAGCCCAAGCTCCTTGCCTAGCCATTAGTAGATTAATTTATTAAGTGTTATTTTTTTCTGCCAAGTAGAAAAAGACCACCCAAATTTGGTCATAAAATACAGAACATGGGTGTTATAACGGAGCAAAATTTGAGTACTATAGAACTAGATTATGAATAATGAAAAATGGAGGAGGGATATGTCCAGGAGCAGGGAAGTAGTCTGAAACCAGATTACAAAAGGAATTTAGGCCAAACAAAGGGGTCCTGATGCTAACTTAGGGGAAATCTACGGCGGGTTTTTGAGCAGGGTTCTTAAATATTTGTATCTATATTTCAGAAATGAAATAGTAAGGGGGATAAATAAGAATGGCCTCAAAATTACAACCAATGGAGCATTAGTGGGAATGAATTTTTGGAGGCAGCAATACCAGCCGAACTGGCTCTATGAGAGACGACTGAGTGTCTGGGAGTGGTGAAAAGGCCATCAGAAGAGGTAGGACAGGGCCCACATATGAAGGGTTTGAAAGCCAGGAAAAGGCATATGAACTGGGATCCCTGGGTTTTAATGCCTATTTCCCTACTTGGGCAAAGTCCTTTATTATTTCTAGAACCCAGTTTCCTTTTCCTAGGGTTTTCTTTAATTTCATGCAGCCATGAAATTAAAGATGCTTGCTCCTTGGAAGAAAAGCTATGACAAACCTAGATAGTGTATTAAAAAGCAGAGACATTACTTTGCCACCATAGGTCCATATAGTCAAAGCTATGGTCTTTCCAGTAGTCATGTATAGATGTGACAGTTGGACCATAAAGAAGGCTGAGTGCCGAAGAACTGATGCGTTTGAACTGTGGTGCTGGAGAAGCACCAACCATGAATATTCATTGGAGGGACTGATGCTAAAGCTGAAGCTCTAGTACTTTGGCCACCTGATGCAAAGAGCTGACTCATTGGAAGAGACCCTGATGCTGGGAAAGACTGAAGATGGGAAGAGAAGGGAATGACAGAGGGCAAGATAGTTTGATGGCATCACCTACTGAAGGGACATAAATTTGAGCAAACCCTGGGAGATGGTAAAGGACAGGGAAGCCTGATGTGGGGTCGCAAAGAATTGGACACAACTGAGCGACTGAACAACAATGGTTTTCTTCAGCTGTACATGTTTTCATTTTCTATAATACTATGACCTGCTACAGTGTTTCTCAAACCTTGACTGCACACTAGTCACTTAAAGAGCTTTAAAAGCTGTTGATGTCTGGATCCAACTCTGAGAGATTTGATATGTCTAGACTTGGATGCAGCCTGGACTTGAAGTGTTTTAAAATATTCCCTCAGGAGACTGTACTGTGCAGCCAAGGTTGAGATCAAACTGATGTAGAAAATAGTGAAGCACTAAAATTCTTTTACGAATGATAATAATACATTGTGTTGTGGGCTGGCGGGGGGGGGGGGGGCGGTGTTTTAAGGGTGACCAATATGAGTACACAGCTAAGAGGGAAAAGATTCTAGGAGAACAACTGGAATTTTTCAGTCATTCAGGAGGAACAATTGCTAAGGCGAACCTTAGCATGCATGCAGTAACACTGTAGGAAAGAAGATGAATGTAGGAAGAAGATTATTTAGAGGGAAGTAACACAAGGACTTAGTAATGTCATACCTGATCAAAGGGAAAGAGAAAATGTAGAGTCAAGTTTCTAGTATAGAAGAATAGTGGAATCCGTAGCAAAACTAAAATAATTATGAAATAGTTGGATAATCAATATTATCGATAATTTGGTAACTGACATTATGTAATGACGACATCAGGGACTATGTTATGTGCTTTACATACATTATCTTATTTAATCTTTATAACTCTGTAAATACAGTTATTCCCACTTTATGGATTCAGAAACTGAGAGAGCAGTTAAATTTGCCCAAAGTTACAAAGTGGCAGAGAAGATATTTTAACTAAGTGGTCTATTCCTTTTCCTTATAATAGGAAGATGATCAGTTAATACCAAGTCTGTTGAATTTGAACAAATAACAAAAAAGAAAACTGGCTATAGAGGCCATGAATACATGCTTAGTTGTACTGTACCCTGCCAGGCTCCTCTGTCCATGGAATTTCCCAGACAAGAATACTGGAGTGGGTTGCCATTTTCTACTCCAGAGGGTCTTCTATGTCAAGGGATCTTCCCAACCCAAGGATCAAACCAGAATCTCTTGTGTCTCCTGCACTGGCAAGCAGATTCTTTACCACTGCGCAACCTGGCCTATGAGTGAATCAAGTCAGTTTCACTGTGGTGGAATTTCAGGCCAGTATTGCCATATTTTAAGATTTTTTTCATGAAAAGATGGAAATCTAGATTTGTATGGAAAATCTCATAAAATTTCAATGTCAACTAATGCAAATGTTTAAAATTACTGTGTGCACTAAACTAAATATGGCTATAAGTTTGTGTCTCTGATAAACAGGCATTAGAAACTCAGAATTCAAGTTAGTAAGAGATCTGAGCTAGAGATGTATGACTGGGGAATCCTGAAGCACAGAGAGGAGAGCAGACACTTTAGAAGTTAGAATGTGTTATAATAATAAACAACATATGATATCATTAAAATAATGCAATTATCTGTTTAAGTTAACAAGTCAGGACTCTAAGATCATCTCAATCTTTAGAAAACTGACATAAAATATAAGTGTTGAAACTAGCAGATTGAAGTGGGTGTATTTAAAATTCAATTTTCTATAAACTGAAAGCCAAACTCCAGGCGACTTGAATTTTCATACATCCATGACGTGATGGAAACATTTCAAAATATGAATATCTGTGTCTCCCACCTATTGAAAGGTAATTGAAAGATTACATCTTATCCATATTTCTACTTTACTCCTCTTAGCCCAGTTTCTACATTACATACACTCATCCTTCAAAGCCCATAGCAGAGGGGTTCACAATCAGCAAAGATTAAATATAAGATTAAGTAAAACCTCTTTTATGTTTAATTACTGAGTTTCAAGTTCCTCAATTAAAAGACTATCCAGTGACTTCCCTGGTGGTCCAGTGGCTAAGACTCTGTACTCCCATGGCAGGGGGCCCAGGTTCCATCCCTAGTCAGGGAACTGGATTCCATATGCTGCAATTAAAAGATTCCACATGCTGTAACTAAGACCAAATACAGCCAATGAATAAATAAATATTAAAAAAAAAAAAAGACCATCTAGGTTTTAGGGTTCAGTAAATATTCTCTTTGAAGTCTAACCTAGTATAGTGTTTTTAAACACTATTCTATCAGATTAATGTCATGAAAAATGTAACCCAGTTATGTAAAAAAAAAAAAAGTCAAATATATGAAAGCATTTTTGCAAACTGTAAAGCCCTATAGAAATTATTTTGAAATATTGTGTTATTTTGAAGCTAAAGGGTCCTGAAATTACAAAGTGGAAACTCTCGTATTTGAAATACAATTTTTGCCTTTCCTAAAAATACAGTTTACTTTTTTCTTTTAACATGTAACTAACTCCAAGGGTGGGAATATCCAGTTGTCAAAGTTAAAGTGAAATTGGCTTAATAGTAAAATAACTTTAGAAAAATATGAGGGGGAATGATCAGCCTAATAATACATGGCAAAGATCTAAAGATGTTACAAACGTTCAGGGCCCTGCCGCACTCTTCCATATTCTGGTATAAATGTCCTAAGAAAAACAGAAACCTCTCTTGAAAATCATATTAAGGACTAGGTACTTTCAAGCCCAAAAGCTGTTTTCACACGTCAAACAAGTTGGAATCCTTGAAAATCCTGGACTTTATTGGACTTTCTTTAAAGGTTATCCATGTTAAAAAAAAAAAAAGAAAAAAAAATATATATATGGTTTCTCTCTTTAGATCACACATTGTATCAAGAACAAAATTCAAAATTAAAATGGGGGCATTTCTGTTGTTTAAGTATATGGAAACATGACTCCATTTTTGTATAGCTAAAATGTCGCATACGATGGAACACTACATTTTACCCTTCCTCTCCCTTAAAACATTAGCTGAGAAGTATAAATAGTTCAGCCTGACGCCTTTGAAAAGCCTAATCCTATTTGTTAAGCGTGGACCTTATATAAAATGGAAAACACAGTCTTCAGTGTGCTTTAAAAAACAAATCAGGAGCTGGCAATTAAAATCCTCCAGACGCCCGCGCTCCGCAAACACTACTTCTAAAGAATTCTAGTATATTCTGGGTCTTCTTCCGTGACTGTTGGACGGACATTCCTTTGGGAAAAGCTTTCTCCACAGTGAGGTACGGAGACGATAAACCCCTTCCTTGCATCCTTTTCTCATTCACTCAGTAGGGGATGGAATAAAGAAGGAGCCGAATAAAGCTTTCTTAACGCACTGAGGTGCACCGTCCAATCTCCTGAACCCTACACTCAGGGCTTCCCGACCCAAAGGCGAAGCCGAGCACCTGAAGACCAAAGATTCCCGGCGCTGCGCCCCGGGGGCGCCAGGCCTTAGCACTGCAGGCCAGTCCCAGGGAGGCTCAGCCTGCGAGGGGCAATCTCGGCTTCACGGGGGCGCCAGGAAAATCAGTGCTCGCACACGCCAAGGAAGGGAATCGAGCCGGGTGGAAGGGCGAGTTTCCTTCCCACATGCCCGGTGAGAAAACAAGGCGGAGGAGCTGAGGGCTGCATATCGCGAACACGGGGTACGGATCCCGGGAACAAAGAGACAGGAGGAAGACGAGGCAGCCACACCAACGCACTCAGAGGATTCTACGACTTTACGCAAGCGAGAGCGGCATCTCGACCGTCCCCAGCTCCCCTTACGCCACTGGCTTGGTCTCAGAGCCTTCGCGAATATGGCTTTGCGCACTGCGGCGGGGCTGCGCCGCAACCGAGCTTGGCCCTGTGGCTCCTCCCCGTCGCCCTGCGCCGATTGGCGGCAGGCAGCAGCCAGGCCGCTGATTGGGTGGCGAAGGAGCCATTCGGGGCGGCTCTGGTGGGTTCGGCTGCCCTAGAGTGATAAGTTCGGCTTCAGACACGCCTCAGCGCCAGCAGCGAGTCGGAGCTCTATGGAGGTGGCGGCGAGTATCGGGTGGTGGCTGCAGCAGCGACTCTTCTGAGCTGTTTCAAGCCGGTTCCGACTCCTTCCTCCCCCTTCCCTCCCCCTTTTTTGTTTTCCGTTCCCCTTCCCCCCTCCCTTCCCCGTCCCCGACGACCGGATCCTGAGGAGGCAGCTGCGGTGGCAGCTGCTGAGTTCTCGGTGAAGGTGAGTGGAGCTACCGCCGCCGCTGCCGCCGCCGAGTGGAGCGCTCTAAAATGGCCGCCGTCCCTGGCCGCTTCTTTCTGAGCGGTACAAAATGGCGGCCGCAGGCGGAGCCGGGCGGGGCGACCCTCTTCTAGCGTTTCCACCGGGCTTCTGGCACCTGGAAATTCCTCGTCTTTATTCTCCCTTCCCTTCGTTGCCGGAGTAGGAGGAAGTCGGCAGCCTTGGTGGTCTACGGCTGTCTTCGTGGCTGTTGGCGGCCGTCCTCCGCGGGGCCCGGGCCGGGACGGGCCAAGGTGCGGGTGTGCTCGGACGTGGAGAGAGCGTGGCCGGGAGGCGCGCGGGGCGGGGAGGGACGCGGACCGGCGCGGGGGGGCCCGGCCGTTGGCGCGGGACCAGCCGAGGCGGAGGAGTCCCGGACCCCGGCCTCCGGCG
This sequence comes from Cervus canadensis, assembly GCF_019320065.1. NCBI lineage: Eukaryota > Metazoa > Chordata > Mammalia > Artiodactyla > Cervidae > Cervus > Cervus canadensis. The sequence continues at coordinate 38,455,861 of NC_057396.1, forward strand.
GGGAGGAAGTGTGTGGAGCCGGGGCCGGCGGGGAGCGGTGGGGCTGCCCTTGGTGGGGGAGCGAAGGGCCTACCCGGCGAGCCCCGCCTGCGACGGGAGAAGGGAGGGAAATGAGGGTTTCTGAGCTTTTGTCGATTGGGCAGGGAGCGGCGAGGTGGCTGTCAGTCCCTCGGGGATTTATGGGTGGGAGGGGGCCACTGGAGGCGGCGGCGGGTGAGAAGGAGGCCGCTTTTCTGCCCAAGAACAAAGAGCCGGGCGCCTGGCCGCGGGGGCGGCCTCCGCTCCTCCCCGAGGCTTGCCCCCGGCGGCTACGCTAGGAGGCTGTCGGAAGCACTTCCCTAACTCGGGCCTGGGTGGGAGGAATCCACTGCTCTTTTGTTCCCAGGAAGGGGAAAATGGGGCGGAGGTTCCTGCTGCCATGTTGTGGCCCTGGTCTTCCGCTTGCCTTGGGTCAGCCGCTGTGCGCCTCACGTCTCCCCTCAGGCCCTCTGCGCCCAGTTAAGGGGTGGACAGTGAGGAAAAGCCGTCCTCGGTTACCCCTTACTCAGTGTTGCTCGTCGTTGAGGCAGTAAAATCTATTACAACGTTTTCACATGGTGTGCCCGTTTGCTAACAAGATTTTTCCACTGTTGGTCTCCGTACTCAGCTGTAAAGGAGGGAGAATGTGGCTTTTTCGAAGATTGATTCTATTCCTATGTAGGCACTTGCCTGCGTCCTTGAACACAAGTGAATTGCCAAGTGACCAACAAAATTTTACTGTTCATTTGTGTTTTGAGTACGTTCTATTTTAGTCTTACGAGACCTGCAATGCAGTGTAAGTTCAATCAACTGCAGTGTCAGGCTGAAATACATTGTAACTGAAGGACTGTTTACAGATTTGTATGTTAGCGGTGACTAATTTTGGTACTTTTTCTCATTCTAGGTTTTTCATTTCTCCCATCCTCTTCCCTCCCCACCCCATCCATTAATATTATTCTTTTGAAGATTCTTCGTTGTCAAGCCGCCAAAGTGGAGAGTGCGATCGCAGAAGGGGGTGCTTCTCGTTTCAGGTATGTGTAGATTTTGTTTTGGCAATTATTAGGACCGAAAGAATTAACCACACCAAATAGTTCTGACTTAATTGTGCTGCAGGATTAATTTATAATGTGCATGTACATTTCTTCAAAGCCCTTAAATTTCCACTGTTTTCTGTTTGCTATCTGAAGAATAAATGTAATTACTTGGTTTTCCATTGGGCCTAAGTTCATTCTTCATCTGTGATGTACTTACTGTAATGCAGAGTAATTAAAGAGGTCCTATATCTGTTTTGAGTGAAACATACTTGGGGTGTACTTCTTTAAAAAAAAAAATGTCTTTGTTTTAAATAGTGCTTCTTCGGGCGGAGGAGGAAGTAGGGGTGCACCTCAGCACTATCCCAAGACTGCTGGCAACAGGTATAGTAAACAGTGAAAAGAGTGACTTATATAACAGATTGAGGTTAATGGTCTTTTTAACATTATAGTATATAGTTAATAAGACATCAGGAATCCTAATCTTAATGGGCTTGATTTCTGCTATTCTAAATATAGAATATCAGTTCTTGATTATTCTTTAGCCAAATCATCTAGTAAGAGTTGAGGCTCTCAAACTGCTCGTTTATTCTCTTACTCTTTAGATTATTTTCACTGATGTTATTTCTTCAAACGTTCCTACGAAATTATAGTAATAAATCTGTAAGTGTGTAACATGGTCATGAGACATTAGAAAATGTTGGTTTTCACGATGTAGATCTTGGACCAGCATCACTGGCATCACCTGTGAGCTTACTAGAGATGCGAATTAATCAGGCCTTACCCCTGAGCCACTAGAGCAGAGACTGGGGTGGGCCTGGGTGTCTTTAACAAGTTCTTCAGGTTATTCTGATGCACTGGTTGAGACTTGCTTAGTTGTAAGGGAGCTGAGAAAACCTAAACTTGTTTTTCTATTTAGAAGGATTTTTGATCGTATGATCCTTGATATGTGACTGGATGCTGTGCTCAAGTTGTCTTATTTTAACTCTTAATTTTTACTAGCGAGTTCCTGGGGAAAACCCCAGGGCAAAACGCTCAGAAATGGATTCCTGCACGAAGCACTAGACGAGATGACAACTCCGCAGCAAACAACTCCGCAAATGAAAAAGAACGACATGATGCAATCTTCAGGAAAGTAAGAGGGTAAGTTTATTAGATCTGTTTTTGTCTTTTAAAAGGAGGGGAGACTGGATTAACTGCTTCTCTTGTGTGTATGCTATATTACTTAACAGACAATGTTCATACTCTTAAGTGAATGCCAATGTTGACAGTTTTAAGCTGAAAATCAGCACATCAGTGTTTGGGGCTCAGTTAGTTGCTTTCGGTCATTAGATTAAAATGCAGATGCCTATTGTGCTGACATATCCTGTACCTGGTGTGTAAGCCAGTGATGCCAAAATAGAACAGTGTAGCTCCTGTATCTAGCCTTGATATTAAGGAGGGAGGCTCTTGATCTGGGTTTTCAGAATGAGATTTTCTTGTCCAGTAGCTGGGAACCCCCACCAGTTAGATAGGTATGTCTTAAGTAGGTTTATTTCAACATTGCTTTGGTTAGATGGGTAAGAAAAATGTCTTGATGTTAAAGGGGACAGTGATGCAAGGGGAAAAGCATAATTTAAAGGTTATTTTTTAACTCTATAATTTTGTATTTTGCTGATACCTAGTCTGATCCTTTTTTGTAGCATATTAAATAAGCTTACTCCTGAGAAGTTTGACAAGCTATGCCTTGAGCTCCTCAATGTGGGTGTAGAGTCTAAACTCATCCTTAAAGGGGTCATACTGCTGGTAAGTTAAATGTTGGCTTAACTGAAAGGAAGTGGAAAATACTTTTAGCCCAGGTTGGGTTTTGAGTGGTTTTTTGTTGTTTGCTTTTGTTTTTGTACACTTCATTGTTGCTTCTAAAACTGAGGTGTGAGTTAAGTGTATGTATGTTTGAACACTGGTGATTTATTTTTTTAATTACCTTTGATGGTATCAGACTTAAGAGGTCAATTTGAAATGGTATATACTGTGCTTGGGTTAACTGGGTTATCAGGCTTTTGGGGGCTGGGGGTTGCTTTGTTTTTCGTTTTGTGAAAAATACCGTGTTTTGGAAATAGGTTAGTTTTATGGTGATTCCATTTTTCCAGGGTAATTTCAACTCCTCAAAGGGGAGAGGGTTTTACTAGTTTGGGATATTATGTAATTAGACTTTTTTGGTACACTTTATAGCTAACATTTTAAGTACTTATCCAGCCTGTGTGCTGGGCACTTTACATGCCCCATCTTAAGTTCATGTAAGAAGCCTTACAAAAGAGATGTTGCTTATTTCCAAGTTACCAGTGAGGCATTTGTATGGGGAGTTTGTCAGAAATTTGTTGTGTGATTCAAGATCCTTAAGACTGCAAGGAAGTATTAAGTTATAAAGAAAGGTTTTTTCCAAAGTTGTCATATTTAATTTTTTTTAATGGCATATTTTCTGTAGATTGTGGACAAAGCCCTAGAAGAGCCAAAGTATAGCTCACTGTATGCTCAGCTATGTCTGCGATTGGCAGAAGATGCACCAAACTTTGATGGCCCAGCAGCAGAGGGTCAACCAGGACAGAAGCAAAGCACAGTAAGTGGTTGTGTGTGCTTGCTTATTTTAAGTTGCTTTGAAAGGTTTTATTAGCAAACCCTGACAAATGTCTTATTTCTTCTAGACATTCAGACGCCTCCTAATTTCCAAATTACAAGATGAATTTGAAAACCGAACCAGAAATGTTGATGGTGAGAATTTAATACTCAGTAGTACTGTGTAGGACTTCCCTGGTGGCTCAGATGGTACAGAATCTGCTGCAGTGCAGAAGACCTGGGTCCGATTCCTGGGTTGGGAAGATCCCTGGAGAAGGGAATGGTGACCTACTCTAGTATTCTTGCCTGGAGAATCCCATGGACAGAGGAGCCTGGCAGGCTATAGTCTGTGCAGTCGCAAAGAGTAGGACATGTCAGAGTGACTAATATACAGTAATGTATATATTCAACTTAATTCTGACTGTTGATTTTATTCTTTTGTTTTTTAGTCTATGATAAGCGTGAAAATCCCCTCCTCCCTGAGGAGGAGGAACAGAGAGCTATTGCCAAGATCAAGATGTTGGGGAACATCAAATTCATTGGAGAACTTGGAAAGCTTGATCTTATTCATGAATCTATCCTTCATAAGTGCATCAAAACAGTAAGTAATGATTGTGAATTTAAGCTTTCATTAATCACCATATACATCATTTTGGGGAGAAACTAGTCAATTAGAACTTTGCCATCTGAGACTTGGTGTGCTAGTTAAATATTTTACATCTGGCAAAACTGCTATTTAAATGTTGTAAATATGGAAGTATGCAGTGTAGTTTGCAAGATAGGGATAGAACTGATTGCCTACTTAGGTTTAAATTGCTCAATTTGGAGAAATTTCTTGAACAGAAACCAGATAAGAATAGTATGCTAGACACTAGGAACTGCATGAGTTAGTGGAAACTTACGGAAAGTGCTACATCTAAACCAAGAAGAATTTGTGAACAACATGACATTTATTTCTTTTGGTAGCTTTTGGAAAAAAAGAAGAGAGTCCAACTCAAAGATATGGGAGAGGATTTGGAGTGCCTCTGTCAGATAATGAGGACAGTGGGACCTAGGTTAGACCATGAACGAGCCAAGGTATGTATGTTGCTGACAGAAATGGTGTAACTAGTTTGGCATAGTTATATTAAAATCAAACAGCGTACTTTGGTGATATAGATGATTGCCTCTAGTCATTAACTTTGATAATATCTAGAAGTCTTATTAAACAGTATACATTTTTATTTTTCTCTTTTAGTCCTTAATGGATCAGTACTTTGCCCGAATGTGCTCCTTGATGTTAAGTAAGGAATTGCCGGCGAGGATTCGTTTCCTGCTGCAGGTAAAACTGTTTTCTTTAGGTGTGTTGGTAAGCTAACTTTGTTTAGGAGTATTGAAATTATATTTATTAAAAACTTTTTATATTAAAGGATACCGTAGAGTTGCGAGAACACCATTGGGTTCCTCGCAAAGCTTTTCTTGACAATGGACCAAAGACGATCAATCAAATCCGTCAAGATGCAGTAAAAGTAAGTTTTGCTTTGCTTTTTAATCAGTAAGTGGGTTTTATGTTTATAATGGCACAAAAACCTTACTAAAACATCTTTTAAAAAAAATCTTTTTTTTTTAGACTGTCTTGTCTTACCAGTAGAGCTTAATGTTTTTGGTGTTTTGTATTCTCTTTTGAGAACAAGTTGTTTATAGAGAATACATCAATGGCACTCATCCAGAGAAGTATTTCTGATTTTCCCGCTGTAAGAATTTTCACTTTATATTAAAATAGTGTCTAGAAGTAAGTGTTTATTCACTTTATTTCTGAAGGATCTAGGAGTGTTTATTCCTGCTCCTATGGCTCAAGGGATGAGAAGTGACTTCTTTCTGGAGGGACCGTTTATGCCACCCAGGATGAAAATGGATAGGGACCCACTTGGAGGACTTGCTGATATGTTTGGACAAATGCCAGGTGATTTTGAACAAAAGATGGTTTGATTGCATTAAATAATGAGTAACAGTTATTAAAGAGTTCTTCGTGTCTGTATTTTAAGGAAGCGGAATTGGTACTGGTCCAGGAGTTATCCAGGATAGATTTTCGCCCACCATGGGGCGCCATCGTTCAAATCAGCTCTTCAATGGCCATGGGGGACACATCATGCCTCCCACACAGTCGCAGTTTGGGGAGATGGGAGGCAAGTTTATGAAAAGCCAGGTAAGAATACATTTAAGGATGTTTAGGCAACAAGTAATTAAATTTTGGAATACATATAATTAGTTTTGGGGTTTTTTTTTTTTTTTTTTAAAGTGTAAATAGTTTTAGAAGACCTAAAAAGAGTGTTTTTCTAAACCAAATTTATATCTGTGACAGTTATTTCAAACTGGGTGAAATAATTATTCTTAAGATTAGTAAAGTATTAGTAAAATCACATCAGTTTATTTGACAGGTAGGTTAGAATTTTATTCTTCTGTTTCATCTTTTACTTTCTCTGGGCAAATGCAGTTAAGCTTTCTTGTGGCTTGGCCTCATCACTTTGGTACTTGATTACCATAATTTGTGAACCCCTTTTTATCTAGACTTTCTTTCTCTTTCTGAAATAGGGGCTAAGCCAGCTCTACCATAACCAGAGTCAGGGACTCTTATCCCAGCTGCAAGGACAGTCGAAGGATATGCCACCTCGGTTTTCTAAGAAAGGACAGCTTAATGCAGATGAGGTACATTTGCCTATGTTATTTATATACCATAGTTTGTCAATTCAGAAATCTCTTGCCCGATGATTATAAAAAAAGACGCATTATTAAGAGGACTTAATGCTGGAATTCTTTATCTTTACCTTCTTTCTCTCTCTTCTGTACTACTTTTTCTTTCTTTGAATGTCCAGCGTCCTATGAGCGAAGATTATGAGATATGAGGGCAAGTCTTCAGTTAGAGAAAGGAAAATGGTTGTCAAGATTTTGATTGTGACTTCCCTGCAAATAGAATGACTCAGGATAAAGTAAAATGTTTTTTAAGCTCTTAATTAAATTTTTTGGTTTTTATTTTCATGTTTTAGTGATGCTAATCCTTGGAGAGTTGTGGTATAAATACAATATTTATAGCCATGTTGTATTTTTGTCTGGATCAGATCTTTAGTTTTCTTCCTATAAATATTATAACTAACATTTTTAGTTATTTAACTCAGATTTCTGACATAGGTTCCATCATGTTTGTATATGATGAATTAACTTTAGGATGTTGCAGCATTGCAATTAATGTTAGTTTGCTGCTTGTTAACTTGGATATCTGTTTTGCTTTGTTTTTGATTCTAGATTAGCTTGAGGCCTGCTCAGTCTTTCCTAATGAATAAAAATCAAGTGCCAAAGCTTCAGCCCCAGATAACTATGATTCCTCCTAGTGCACAACCACCACGCACTCAAACGCCACCTCTGGGACAGGTATGGGATGTATGTAGTATGACATTTTCAGTTGTTCCAGTATCTTTTGAAGATGTCTGAAGACTGCTTTTTAATGTTTGCTCTCAACTTCATAAGCATTTTTTTTTTTAAACGATGGAAAAGTTATTAAACATTTATACTTAGTCATTTTACTGTTCTCTTAGACACCTCAGCTTGGTCTCAAAACTAATCCACCACTTATCCAGGAAAAGCCTGCCAAGACCAGTAAAAAGCCACCACCATCAAAGGAAGAACTGCTTAAACTAACCGTAAGTCTCAAATAATCTCATCGTTTAGCTCATGGGAGTGTATTTGAGGCAGAAAAACTAAAGATACTTGGCCTTCATTCTTTTCAGGAAACTGTTGTAACTGAATACCTGAATAGTGGAAATGCAAATGAAGCTGTCAATGGTGTAAGAGAGATGAGAGCTCCTAAACACTTCCTTCCTGAGATGTTAAGCAAAGTAATCATCCTGTCACTGGACAGAAGTGATGAAGATAAAGAAAAAGCAAGTTCTTTGATCAGTTTACTCAAACAGGAAGGGATAGCCACAAGTGACAACTTCATGCAGGTAGAACACTTTCTGATTCTTTAAGAACTCTTCAGATTTGAACTGACTATGAACTGACTATGAACTATATTCCTTTCAGGCTTTCCTGAATGTATTGGACCAGTGCCCCAAACTGGAGGTTGACATCCCCTTGGTGAAATCATATTTAGCACAGTTTGCAGCTCGTGCTATCATTTCGGAGCTGGTGAGCATTTCAGAACTAGCTCAACCACTGGAAAGTGGCACCCATTTTCCTCTCTTCTTACTTTGTCTTCAGCAATTAGCTAAATTACAAGATCGAGAATGGTTAACAGAGCTTTTCCAACAAAGCAAGGTCAATATGCAGAAAATGCTCCCAGGTAAGAGAATGCTGGGGAATTTTGTTTTTAATAGATCTAAAAGTCCTTAGTACTTTGAGTGAATTTATATAATAGGTCAGTGTGATTTTCCCGTCTGGATAACAATAAACATTAGCACAGATAGACTTCACCTTTATAAAAAAGTTATTATGATGTAACTATTTTCATTTGGTCCAAATACAAAGTTTCCTTTGCTCAGTTCTTTTATATAAATCTTGTGCGTTTGGAAAATTGTTTGTAAAGCAGTTTTAATAGACCAACTGAGTAAATGAACTACCTGATGATGGGAATGGCTTTGTCTCTTCAGAAATTGATCAAAATAAGGACCGCATGTTGGAGATCTTGGAAGGAAAGGGACTGAGTTTCTTATTCCCACTTCTCAAATTGGAGAAGGAACTGTTAAAGCAAATAAAGTTGGATCCATCCCCTCAAACCATATATAAATGGATTAAAGATAACATCTCTCCCAAACTTCATGTAGATAAAGGATTTGTGAACATCTTAATGACTAGGTAAGATCACAAAGTTGTGCTTTTCTACATCGAAAACAGCCTGTGTTGAGTTTACTAGGAAGAAAGTCTACAAGGCAAAGGGTTGAGAATTATCTGTTTCTTGAATTAGAAATTTTTCATTTGGAGGTTGTAACAAGATTTTTTTCTGTGCAGCTTCTTACAGTACATTTCTAGTGAAGTAAACCCACCCAGTGATGAAACAGATTCTTCCTCTGCTCCTTCCAAAGAGCAGTTAGAGCAGGAAAAACAACTGCTTCTTTCCTTCAAGCCAGTAATGCAGAAATTCCTTCATGATCATGTTGATCTACAAGTTAGTGCCCTCTATGCTCTTCAGGTGCACTGCTACAACAGCAACTTCCCAAAAGGTGAGAGAGGACTAGCAGCATAATTACGACAAATGGATGGGCAGTTCTTAAACACACTAAATAATGGGGTTACATTTTGTCTTCTAGGCATGTTACTCCGCTTTTTTGTTCACTTCTATGACATGGAAATTATTGAAGAAGAAGCTTTCTTGGCTTGGAAAGAAGATATAACCCAAGAGTTTCCAGGGAAAGGCAAGGCTTTGTTCCAGGTAATAGAGAAATTTGTTGTGCTTTTTCCATTTTACTTGGTATTAGTTTAATGAAACTTTTTAAAAGTGAAATATAAGCAAAATAGCCCTGGTAATATTGCATACCATGACTTTATAACTTAAAAGTGAATTCTGACCCTGAGGAAAATTTTTAATGTCAGGGGATTCCACAGCATATATCAGTCACCTGGAAAGTAACTTTCAAAGGAAGTTTCAGGTCTGATTGTAGACATTCTGACTTAGGTCTGTGTGTGGTATACAACTCAGGAGATTGTCATACTACTTTTCCCAGGGGCCAGGCTTTGAGAAATGCTAGTCTGTAGTAGTCTTTACTCCTGAGGTTCTTAAGCTAGCTTCAGGAGAATCACCGTCACAGCGTTTGTCCTTAGTCTTATCCTTGGGGAATCTGGTCCTAAAGTTCTGGGTGGGACTAGAAATTACTCTTTGGGAATCATCTTTGTCCCCCTTCTTGCTCCCCAACATTGCTAACATGTAAGTTTGGGATGAGCCACTGTCCCATATTAAAACAGTTCTGAAGTGTGATGGGAGTGGTGTCAAAGAGTTGACACCAAGTTAACTAGCCATAAACAGCTTGTGTTAATTGTTTATCGCTCAGTTGTGTCTGACTCTTTGTGACCCCATGGACTATATGTAGCCCACCAGACTCCTCTGGCCATGGAATTCTCCAGGCAGGATTACTGAAGCGGGTTGCCATTTTCTCCCCCAGGAGATCTTCTCTACCCAGGGATCAAATCTGCTTCTACATTGACAGGCAATTCTTTACCCCTGAGCCATTAGGGAAGCCCTAAACAGCTTGCTTGTATGTTAGGTTCTGAACACTGCTTGCAATTACAGGATATGTGGTACTGTCTGGAACTTTTGTTCTGGGGGCAGTTGGTTGGTTGATTGGGAATACTACTATTCTGTATTTTCTAAGTACTACTTACTTTGTTAAATTACAAATTATAGGTGAATCAGTGGCTAACCTGGCTAGAAACTGCTGAAGAAGAAGAATCAGAGGAAGAAGCTGACTAAAAGAACCAGCCAAAGCCTTAAATTGTGCAAAACATACTGTTGCTATGATGTAACTGCTATGACCTAACCACTGCGAAAATTCACTCCACTGTAATGTTTTCACAATATTTAAAAGCAGAAGCACGTCAGTTAGGATTTCCTTCTGCATAAGGTTTTTTTTTTTGTAGTGTAATGTCTTAATCATAGTCTACCATCAAATATTTTAGGAGTATCTTTAATGTTTAGATAGTATATTAGCAGCATGCAATAATTACATCATAAGTTCTCAAGCAGAGGCAGTCTATTGCAAGGATCGTCTTTGCTGCCAGTTATCATAGGCTGTTTTAAGTTAGAAAACTGAATAGCAACACTGAATACTGTAGAAATGCACTTTGTTCAGTAATACTTGAGTTGTTGCAATATTTGATTATCCATTTGGTTGTTACAGAAAAATTCTTAACTGTAATTGATGGTTGTTGCCATAATAGTATATTGCCTGTATTTCTACCTCTAGTAATGGGCTTTATGTGCTAGATTTTAATATCCTTGAGCCTGGGCAAGTGCACAAGTCTTTTTAAAAGAAACATGGTTTACTTGCACAAAACTGATCAGTTTTGAGAGATCGTAAATGCCCTTGAAGTGGTCTTTGTGGGTGTGAAACAAATGGTGAGAATTTGAATTGGTCCCTCTTATTATAGTATTGAAATTAAGTCTACTTAATTTATCAAGTCATGTTCATGCCCTGATTTTATATACTTGTATCTATCAATAAACATTGTGATACTTGATATAGTTGTGTGACTTTTTAGTTCAGTTCAGTTACTCAGTCATGCCCAACTCTGTTGACCCTGTGGACTGAAGCACACCAGGCGTCGCTGTCCATCACCAACTACCAAAGCTTGCTCAAACTCATGTCCGTCGGTGATGTCATCCAGCCATCTCATCTTCTGTTATCCCCTTCTCCTGCCTTCAGTCTTTCCTAGCATCAGTGTCTTTTCCAAGGAGTCACTTTGCATCAGGTGGCCAAAGTATTGGGAGTTTCAGCTTTAGCATCAGTCCTTCCGAGGAATATTCAGGACTGATTGCCTTTTTCTCCAATACCACAGTTCAAAAGCATCAATGCTTCAACACTCAGTTTTCTTTATAGTCCAGCTCACATCCATACGTGACTACTGGAAAAACCGTAGCTTTGACTAGACTTTGAAGTAGTACATACAAGTTTATGAAAAGTGACAGGTTTTGTTTTGAGCTAGGTCTTTACTTAGGAACTTTAAATACATAGACATACATAATTTTGATGAGGAAATTCAAGAAGGTTGTTCCTCTTTATTTCAGGTCACTGAAAGTAACCAATATATAGTTACTGTAATCAAGGATAGTGCTGAGAAGTCTGAATTGGGAGGGACATTACTAATGCATAGCAACAAAACAAACTTGCTATCTTTTCATCGTCATACTGAAGTGCATGGTGAATGCATTCTCACTGATTGTCCTTCCCAAAGTTCCTTGAAACCCCACAGTAACCATTAAAACTGGCACCTTACTCTAACTGAAGCTAGCGCTTCCCTGTATTCTAGCAGACTTCATTGAAGTTTTATAACATAGTTTCTGGTAGATAATTTTTAAGTATGAAGTTAAAATTAAGTGGAGTATCAAGAAGCTGACTTTACTAGGCTGTAGATAAAATTAGCATTCCTGGCACCTCTACTCAAGCCTCCCCAAGGGGGAAACTTATGAGCCTTGGCTTCATTTACAATCAGAATTCTTCCAATTCAGCTAGGGAATTGAGCCAAAAGAAGTCCCAGAGTTAAACCTGGTGTGCATTAGTTTGTCAGAGGGTACTTTCATACCTCCCCACCCTGATGCTTTCCAGAACAAATACCTCTTAGTAATATTCCCATCTTGTGCAAAAAAAAAAATAGGCATTTTACAACCTGCCATGCTACGGAATGACAATATTTGCATGTTTCTTGTGTCAAGGACAATGGTATCAGTGTACAAATAGTTCTATGTAATAGTTAAACATCTAAGATTCCACATCATAGCCAACTTTGGTGTTCCTTTATATACAGCAAGACAGGTTGTCTTCATTTTGTCGATTGCTTTTCTTCCTGTTGGCTAACAGGCTGCACTTCATTCCTACACTAGAACTTTGTTGAGATCACCAGTAACTCCAGAGCTATTAACTAGTAGATATTCATTATCCCATAGGCAGCACTTAACAATTTCTTGAAACTTGAGAACATCTCTCTTCCTTCTTGCTCTGTTCTTTCTTAATCTCTAATGGCAAGTGCCTGATGTCAAACCCAATGTCCAATTATCAAATCTTGTTGATTTTCCTTTCAAAACATTAGAAATTTAGTAACACCTCTTCCACTGTGGCTCTCATTTCTCACCTGGATACTGTGCCAGCCTTAACTGGATTCTCTGCTTTCACTTTCCTTTTAGTCTCTTAAGCAGTAGCCAGAGGATGAGGAATCTTCTCAAGAAAAATACTGCTTAGCACAAAATCTACCAAAGTGACTTCCCACCTAGAATTTCAAATTAGTAATTAAAATTGTTGTACACAGCCCCAGGTCTAATTTAGTGTCCCCTCCTACTGCCTCTACCCACACCATATTTCTCTGGTCTAGTTTTCTGCCACTGACTTGCTCATTCTGTTCCCACTACCCTGCCTCCTTGAGGTTCCCGGGGTGTGCCAAGCCCCAGAGGTTTTCTGTTCCTGCTACCCTGTGGATACCTGGGTGATGGCTCTCTTCTGTCAGGTCTTGGCTCAAATATCATTTTACAGGGGCCACACTGTCTATCTTCAGTATAATCTTGGGCATGCCCTTCCTTTCTTCCCTGCTATAGGTATCTCCCATGTCTCCCATTGTTTTGTGATATGCTGCTTATTTGCAATTGGCTATCTCCAGAATGTGAAGAGCATGACATTTTTGACTGGCTCACTGCTGTATCCCCAGAATTTATTAGTGCCTAGCACACATAGGGCTTCCTTTGTAGCTCAGTCGGTAAAGAATCTTGCAGTGCAGGAGTCCCGGGTTGGATCCCTGGGTTGGGAAGATCACCTGGAGAAGGAAATGGCAACACACTCCAGCATTCTTGCCTGGAATATCCCATGGACAGAGGAGCCTGGTGGGCTGCAGTCCATGGGGTCGCAAAGAGTCGGGCAGGACTGAGCGACTAACCCTTAGCACACATAGGCATCTCAGTATTTGTTGAACAAAATCACCGATTATCCTACATAGGCAGGATCTGGACACAGACGGAGAGAGGAATGGAAAGAACACAGCCTGGATGGAGTTCTAGATCTAGGGTTGTTCCTATCACTAGCAATGTAGCTAGGCAAAGTACTTGGATCTTGATTTCTGTTGAAAATGAGACTAATGCTTAAGTGTTGCCGTAAGATCTCAGTAAGGTGGTTACGTGGAAGTCAGGAGCAGAGGACCTCACACAGCAGTCCTTCAGTGTACATGTCAATGACCTCAGCAGCTTTTCTCCGACATGAGAACTGCTTCCCGCCTGAGCTTGCAATCACCTGATCAGTCCAATGGGCATTTCCCAGTCTTCCTATTTGACATCAAAAACATTCAACAGTTGACTGCTCTCTTTCCTATCATTTTCCTCTCAGGCTTTTCCTTGGTCTCCTTTATTTCTTTTTCTTTTTTTTTTTTGGGGGGGGGGGGTAACTGACATGTCCTTTATTCTATATTGTCCTATTAGAGTTTTATTTACACCAATACTGTGATATGCTTAAGATATAGATCAGTAAATAAAAATATTAAAGATACCAGTACAGAAAATGCATTCAACAAATTAAAGCAAAAACCAAAGCTCTGGAACAAGGCAAGCCTTAACCAAAAATGTTTGGATATACCCAGGGAACTCCTCTTATGAGCCATATCCCAGGTCTCTGGTCTCAGTGATCCTTCCTATTTAGTAAGCACATCAACCAAGAAAGGCCAGCAAAAGGTTTTAAGAGGTAAGCAAATGTAGACTTATTTTGTAATATACAAAGTGCTAATTTCAGTAGATCCATTAAAATAGAGAACATCTGAGAAGATCATCAATAAAAGTCACTCAGCCCAAATTAATGTTAGACATCAGTTTTACAGCACTATTTTAAATCTATATAAACAAGTTCAAATTTTTTAGTAGTTTCTTAAACTTTATAGAAAACCCTCTACAATTTTAAATGCTTATTAACATAAGCATACATGAATTACTTTAAAGGCGCTGTTCTGTAGCCTGGTTCATCAGTGTTGCTGTTCTGCTTTCCACTCTGAACACTGCCAACTCACCCCAGTAGCTCCGATTACCACCTATGTGTTGACGACGCCTGTATCTTCAGTCCAAACCTCTTTCCAGAACATCAAACCAGCTTCTGGACATTTTATCTGAGTGTACCACAAGCACTTCAGACAGCATGTGCATCGCTAAACTTTCCCTCAAACGAACAATTCCTTCTCTCCTGGCTCTCAGTGATACCCCATCCAAGCCAAAAATCTGAGTCATTTTTTATCCCCTTCTTCGTTTTGACCAATCACCCACCATGTGCCCCTCTTTCATTACAGCTCTTGAAGTCATTTACTTCCTGTTTCTTCGCTGCACTAACCTTGTCCAAGCACCATCATCTCATGGGTGAAGTGCTGCAAGAGGCTTCTACATGGTCTCCCTGCCCTTCATCTTGCTCTCTAGTCCATTATCCTCAGAGCAGCCTTTTGGTAAAAGTCTGATCCTTCCTCTGCCCTCCAGTAGCTCCTAGTTTTCCTCAGAATAAAATTCAGATTTTCTAATAATCAAGGCTCCAAGTCATCCTTTGGCCCCCTTTTGCATTCTCTTCATTTTCCTTCTCGGCCTTTGCACAGGCTGTTTCCTCTGCCTGGAACGTTGCTGTCACTGCTATGCCCACCTCTTTGTGCCCCTTCATCTATCTTATTCATCCTTCAGGTATTAGCATAAAATTCCCACATTTGGGAAACTTGACATTCTCTGCCTAGGCTGTTAGGAGCTTGTGCCCGTCAGGGTTCTTGGTTGCAAAAAGAAACACATTATGGACAAACTAAGAAGAGAAGGAATTTATTAGAACTCAAGGGATCCACAGGAAGCACAGAGAACCAAGTTTAAAAATGAATGGGGGACTTCCCTGGTAGTAGAGTGGATAAAAATCCACCTGTCAATGCAGGGGACATGGGTTTGATCCCTGATTCTGGAAAATCCCACATGCTGTGGGGCAACTAAGCCCGTGGGCCACGACTACCGAGGCTGCACTCGAGAGCCTGCGAGTCGCCGGCTACTGAAGCCCCTGGGTCTAGAGCCTGTGCTCCACAAGAGAAGCCACCACAAGGAGAAGTCCTCACCGCAGCTAGAGAGTAGCCCCCGCTTGCTGCAACTAGAGAAAGCCCGCATGCAGCATGGAAGACCCAGGGTAGCCAAAAATAAAATTTTAAAAATGAATAGACTAAGGGGAGGTAGGCAGTCCTGTATCAGAGAAGGAGCCTGACGAGGGCAGTGCTGTAAAACCGGCCCTACAGACTTCAGAGCATCCCCTGCCTGTATCTGAATGAACTGCCTAGTGACACCAGGTCCAGGTCAGAGGCCTGGGCAGAAGCCTGCAGATGACTTAGGCCATGTGTCCACCCCTTGCCGCCTTGGTTTCCTTTAGTGGACCAAGGACCTGGCTTTTGCGTCAAGCAGGCCCCAACTCCCAGCAATGCTGTGTGTGTGAGGGGGGATGGGAACTCCGGAAGAGATGTGGATGAACAGCTGGGAAATAAAAGGTCACTGTCCATGGGCAGTCCTCTCTACCCCACCTCCCCACCTAGAACTTCCTACACTGTATTGTGACCACCTGCTTGCTGCCTTTCTTTCCACTCTCTACTCCAAGAGGAGGTGGGGAATGTCTCATTCATTGCTCTATTCCCAGTGCCTAGCACAGTGGCGGGCAACATTAGGGATCAATAAACAGGTAGGGTGTGCAACATGAATCTAGGTTTTGTGGAACCCAAATTTTATGCAGTTAAGGGTGGAGGAGAAGTTGTGGCTCTAAAAGAATACAAAATTGGGTTCAGGGTCCATAGGAGTCCTATGTAAGGAATGGTCTTGAACTGTGAGCTTTGATCTGGGCCAAACTCGGTAACTCTGAGTGACAGACTAGAGTTTATACACTACATTATAATAATTTTCATACCTATTTGTACCCTCTAGGCAGAAACTAAAAACAGGGTATTTATCAAAAATCCTTGTTGAAAGGATTTGACGTTTTCTCATTTGTGGCTGCCCTGGCCCTACTGGGCTTCCCAGGTGGTGCTAGTGGTAAAGAACCCACCTGCCAATGCAGGAGTCATAAGCGATGTGGGTTCAATCCCTGGGTTGGGAAGATCCCCTGAAGGAGGGCATGGCTACCCACTCCAGTATTTGCCTGGAGAGTCCCAAGGACAGAGGAGCCCGGTGGGCTATAGTCCATGGGGTCGCAAAGAGTCGGACATGACTGAAGTGACTTAGCACACATGCACGGCCCTACCATTTCCCAGTGCTTCCAATCCAATCACAAAGCACCCAGTTCCCAACATCCCCATTAACTTATTCATTTGTCCATGCAAAAATAAGTGCCTCATTTGTGCCAGCCGGGCACTCGGGGCTGGAACACAGCATGAGTAAGATGCCATCTCTCGCCCCAGGGAGCCCACTGTCCGGCAGGGGAGCTGACGGGAGCAGACACTGTGGTCGTGGGGCAGGCGATACACACACTGAGATGGGAGAAAGGGACCCCCTGAGGGGACAGGAGGAAATATCCCAGAGGCGCTGAGACTTCCAGGAAGAATGGCTTTCCCAGCAAACGTCTGACGGAGGGCTTTCAAGGCACAAGTGGGGAAACCCAACTGCACTTGTCTCCTGGCTCCAAAGAGCTTCACTCTCCCTTCCACTTGACACCAGGACAGAGTCCACTTCCAAATGAGGGGACGTCTTTCATCTTCTGCTGAAGAACAGCCGCTGTTCAGCGGGGCCAGGAGGACAAGGAATCACAAAGCTCTTTCACATTTATCCCAATCGATTCTGAGACTTCCAAGAAGCATCCTCCAAGGAAAGCCAGGGCTCTCGCCAGGGGGACTTCTCAGCACGCAGCAGAGAGGAGCAGAAACAGGATGCTGAAGTCACACAGGCTGCCCAGACCTGCAGGCTGTCCTCCCAGCCTACATCACCTGGAGTTAGTCCAGGAGGATGGGATAGAGCAAGGCCACCCATCAGGATGCTGTCTCTATCGCGCCCTCTGCTGGGCTCCCAGGAGAAGACACGCCTCCTTGGCAGAAAGATCTGTATCCTTGTCCCCAAGAAAAGGCCAATTGGACATGCTCATCAGTGGGAGAAGAGACAGTGAGAATTCTGGCCTCAACTCTAGACGATGTAACAATGTGACTGATAAGCAGTGAATCCTTGAGGGCTGTTCAGGTCTCCATGGGACATGCAGAGTCATAGACCAGAGCCTGAATCCCAGCTTCCCCATTCATTAGTTCGATGAGCTTAGGTCAATAGCTTTACCTCTCTGGGCTTCGTTTGCCTTAACTGTGAAATAATCCTTCGTGTGTCCACCTCCTAGGGCAGTTGTGAGGAGACAGGTAATGAAAAATGGTGTTGCTCAGGTGTGGGATTGCTCTCCAAGTCCATTCATCCCATAAATATTTATTGAGTCTCAGCTATGTGCCAGGCACTATTCCAGTGCTAGGTATACCAGCAAATGAGGGAAAGTCTTCTTATGAAGCAAACACTCTAGGTGATAGGAAAGAGAACAAACACATATATACTGTCAGTAGTGAAGAGTGCTTTACATGAAGAAATAAAGAGAAGAGATAAGGGGTGACACACATGCTACTTGAAATAGGGAGGAAGTGACCTTTGAGCAAAGATCTAAATAAAGCGAGGGGGTGAACTATGCAGAAATCTGCAGGAAGCGGGGGAGGAAAGCCACTGATGGCCCTGAGATGGGAACACTGGTGGAGTGCCTGAGGGTCAATGCAGGGGTCAGTGTGACTGAATAGACCAAGGGCCTGAGGCTGGAGAGGGGCAGGGGTGACATGTAGAACTGGTAGGACGTAATTATGGCTTTAGGTTTTTTTCTAAGTGGAATGGACTGTTTTTGGAGGATTAATATTATTATTTATCAATGATGTTAATAACATTAATACTATCCAGTGCTATGCTATGGCATATTAATATGATTATTCTAGCTAATGGGGCTTCCCAGGTGATGCTAGTGGTAAAGAACCTGCCTTACAATTCAGGAGATATAAGAGACATGGGTTCAATCTCTGGGTGGGGAAGATCCCCTGGAGAAGGAAATGGCAAGCCACTCCAGTATTCTTGCCTGGAGAATCCCATGGACAGAGGAGCCTGGCAGGCTACAGTCCGTGGGGTGGCAAAGAGTCAGACACGATGAGCGACTAACGCACATTCTAGCTAACATTTCTTGGGCATTTTAGCCTACGCCAGGCAGGACTAGGTACCATTTCATCTTCCTGACCTCTTTGGGGCAGGTACTGTGCCATTTCTATTTCACTGATGAGGAAACTGAGGCTCTGAGAAGTTAAACACCTTCCCCAAGGACTTTCTTTTACTCAGCCCATGGTTAGGAGCACCTTCCTCATGCTCTTTTGAAAGTTTGAAGTCACAGAGTTGTGATTTGGACCCTGCATCGCATCTCAAAGAGCCAACCCTCACCACCGCATGCACGACTGCATGTCGCAGGGACAGAGAAGGAGTGAGAAAGTAGAAGACCCATCCTGGCGGCAGTGAGCCCCGCCTCGCTGGGGGTGCGAGGAGCTGGTGCAGCACCTCTGAGGGTCAGGCCACAGGACCCGAGGCAAGGAGCAGTCAGCCTCTAAATCCCCCGGTAATGGGTTCATTTGTGACCCCTCAAAAGATATGTGGATGTCCTCACTCTCCGTACCTGCCAGTGTGACCTCACTTGGAAATCATATCTTTGCAGATGTCATCAAGTTGTGTCAAAAAGCACAGAGAAATTTAACACAGGTTTAACCATTATTCCTGGGGACCTGATCACACAATCTAAAGAGTTAGGAAAAAAGGTAAACAAGCCATTTTAAGGATCTCTTTAAAAATCCGTACTTGAAACAGTTGGAAAACATCCCACCTTCTGGACAAAGGGGAAGGTGGAATATCCTCACGTGATGCTGGCGGGCACTTATAACTCAGGTGCCAGGAGTAATGCTATTCCTGCAAGTCTTATGTTTCCCCCGGAAACGAAATGTGTATTACCAGAGCTGCAGGAGACAGTGGCATCCACGGCCCTACTCCATGCAGCCTGAACTGGTTGCCCATCTTCCCATCGGGCCTCTCTCCCTCCTCAGTTCAGCAGAAATCTGAAGCCCCCTGACATCCACCCTGGACCCCGCCTCTGAACTTCTCCATACATCTGCTAATCTATCCCAATTCCCTGCTCTAGCTTTCGAAAGCCCTCACTTCATAACCTCTGGATCCTCGTCCCTGTTATCTGCAATCTCTCTCTGAACTTTCCTGCTACTTGTTCTGAGAGAAACTCAGCTGTCCCTGATGCCATCACTTCCCCTGCTGTCCTTCCTCTCAAGCCAATAGCCTCGGGTGGGCCAGTATCCTCCTCGCTTCCCATGAGCTCTTTCCAACCACTTCTGCCCTCCTTTCTTCCAAACACCAAGATCCTTTGAAGTTTGTACCATCAGACGTCACTAGCTTCCTGGCATGTTGACTTCACTGTTCTTCAAAATAGTGATAAAGTAATCTCACATCTTCTCCTCCTTCCCTAAGCTATATCTGACTCTCCCCTCCCCTCTCCACACTCCAGCCCTAGCTGGTGAAACTGCCTTGCCCGGTTTCTCAGCCCCAATGGGAAAAAAAAAACACCGTGGGTGTTCCCCTGGTGAAGGCATATTTGTAATGATATACAACCTTGCTACGCCAAGTATAGTCTTTGTTCTAGTATCACCTGAAGACTTACCCAGTCTCACTCCAGACCTACTGGATCAGAATCCCAACTGAAGTCTGACGAGCCTTGATACACAACCTAATAGAGCCCCGTCCCTCCTTGCTGACCACCAACCTGGGGTGGCCTGGGACTCAGTTTCCAGTTCATTGAGAAGCAATTCTAGTCTCTCCATCTCTTCATACCACTGAAAGTATCGACTTGCCAACAACTGTCCCCATGTGACTCCCTTCCTTTTACTATGGATCAAAGGTCCCAGCTCTTTCCAAAAGCCAAACTGTCTCCCCATTTTTAGAATCCATTCCCTGGGGCCAAATAACTATAAGGCCCTTGCAGTCCCCACCACAGGGAACAGGGTCACTGGTCACAGCACGACTGTCCCTTGGAGAGCACTGTCAGCTCATACGACAAGTGAGGGCCTCAAAGTTGATTTGAGTAAGGGTTTTGGACAAGATCAGCTATTTGCAGTGTGCGACTCCAGCAGGAAGTGTCCCCGAATCAGTCTCCTCGGAATCAGAAGAGTGGAGTATTGACTTCTGCAATTTCTGTGAACCATGAAAAAGAAAGATGCTTGCACCTCCAACGACAGGAAACTCAGACTAGACCGATAAGAGGGTTGCAGGTGCTGAAGCAAGGTTTGAACATCCATTAAGCCAGCCCCAGAGCTGGTCCTTCCCTAAATTGCTCATGGCCAAGGAATATGGTGGTGCTGCCTTCTCCCACCTCCTTGGCTCTTTCCCATTGCTTCGCCGCCACTGTGGGCTAGAGAGATAAGCAAGGAGCGTGTCTGCTCCCAGCAGTGGGCTGCAGCAGGAAATGAAGTCTCCACTTCTTTCCAGCCACGGAAATTGGAGCACTAGTTCCCACTGGAGAAATCAAAGCAGCATTGTTTCAAAGAACAAAATCGCCCAAGAGAGAACAAAGGTTTTGGCACTGAGCTCTTTAGAGAGAAGATGCTATCATAGACACTTCACCTCACTTAGAGGAACCCAGTCTGGGACTAAAAACCAGTCCACAATTTCGTTGATTAGGCTCATGCTCAGAGTCACCTTTTGCTGTTTTCACTAGTGTTCGTGGCTTCACAATTGTCAAATGAGAACAAAATCTGGTGAGCCAGATAAAGGTTTCTAAGACGACTTCCCTGGTGGTACAGTGGATAAGAATCCATCTGTCAATGCAGGGGGTACGAGTTCAATCCCTGTCTGGGAAGATTCCACATGTCTTGGAACAACTAAATCTGTGCGACACAGCTACAGAGCCCATGCCCTAGAGCCCAGGAGCCGCAACTACCGAAGCTTGGGCAATCTAGGGCCTGCACGCTGCAACCACTGAACCTGTGTGTACCAGGGAACACACTGGATTAGCGTTCTATTAATACTAAGGAGATAGAATTGACAAGAAGGTGAATTCACCAATTTAGTCACCTTTGCATAAGAGGCTTGACAATCCAGCCTAATGTTTTTTACCTAATAAGTGTCCACTTCACTGCTTAGCGGTGGACTGCATTAAAAGAAAATACAGATTTGCCCCCAGCAGTGTTGCCATAGTGGCAATCTAGAATTGATCAACTATGTCAAGAAAAATGCATTAAAAAGATATTTTCCAAAACTCAGTATTTTCAAAATGAAAAATGTTACAAAACACCTTTTGCTGTAGGAAGCAGAATAAATAAAAGCAAAAGAGTAAATACATATATTTCATAAGCAAAACATAAAAATCTGTGTTGATGGAAAAGTTAGGTTTGAAACAGCAGACATGATTTCCAATTACTCGACACAGAAAAACCTCAAGTTACTAATGCAGTTGACATAGACTAGACTATCTGTTTAAAATTCTCTGCAGTGACCCTGGAATGTATAACTTAAAAGGGTCTCAAGAACACAGCAAAATTCTGTAAAGCAATTATCCTTCAATTAAAAAATAATAATTTTTTTAAAAAAGGATGAGTCTCAGACAACTTTATATTATAGGTAAGGAAGCTGAAGCTGAAAAGTCAAGCATTTTGTCACATCAGTGGGGATGACAGTCAGGCTGGAGGCCTGGGCAGCCTTCCTATTGCCGGAGCTTGATGCAAAGTAAGTCTCTGATGACAGGCTGATTTGTTCCACCTAAATCAGTGGACACCCTGAGATCTAGATGAACTGGATTAGCCTGTAGCATATACACTTTCCTGTGCTCCTGACGTTGTATGATGAGCATCACAACTGACCTGCCTTGCTCTAACATACCCAAACAACCAGAGCATCAGAAACTACTTTTAGGAAAAAGTTGTTCTGCCCATGCTCCAAATTCTCATTTTAGGAGCTGACTCTAATCTCCTTTAAATAGTCTTTCCAGACTCTATTGGCTATCTACTCTCCCAGGGAAGAAATTATTCATGTGTGGGATCAAAACAAGGGATACTTAAAAAGCTCCAGGAAAGTCATATTTCCTGGAGATTAAAAATATTTTTCTCAACAGGAACTAGGAAGAAGCATGCAATTTTAAAAGGATGACCTACGAAGGAGTAATTGACCCAGTCCCCGCTTGGACTGAACAAGGATCTGTGAGTTTGATGAATACTGTCAGACATTCAGAATTGATTCAGTGATAGGGAGGGCATTACTGGGAGTTCACCATAGGTTCATCACTGAATCTAACTTTATAATCCTCACAAAAATCCTATGAGTTAGGTATAGTCCTCTGCTATATTGGAATAATTGCCTAATTAGGAAACTTCATGTTATAAACATAGTAACTCCAGTGGAGGAAGTGAGTTAGTTTCAGAGTCAGACTAACAGTGGTTTTTCTTACCTCAATTTAAGCAAAATTTATTTTAAAGTTTAAAAGCTCAAATAATGGTTGAGGTACTTGGTCTGGTTCTAACCGCTTTTTGTTTCTTTTTTGGGGGTGGGGGCCATACCACACAGCAGAACTCCCCTGACCAGGGATTGAACCTGTACCCTCTGCATTGGAAGGGTAGAGTCTTAACCACTGGACCACAAGGCAAGTCTGGTTCAGTTCCCAAGTAACATCAAAGTCAGTGCAAATAGCATTCTCTAATTGTGCCAGATCCAATTGAGGCTTTCAAAACATACAGGGTAGAAGAAATGGCTTGTGTTAGACAGAAGGTGGCTAACAGGGAAGTAGCTTGCCCCAGGCCCAACAGCTTGTTAGTGGCACAGAACAAGATTCCAGGGCTCCTGGACTGCAGCATCTCTGCTCTTCAGAACTAATCCCTGCGGCCTTCTGCTGATACCAAGTTCACTGAGGAAAAAAGTGTGACAGTCGCTCAGTCATGTCTGACTCTTTGCAACCTCATGGACTGTAGCCTGCCAGGCTCCTCTGTCCAAGGAATACTGGAGTGGGTGGCCATTTCCTTCTCCAGGGGATCTTCCCAACACAGGGATGGAACCCTGGTCTCCTGCATTGCAGGTGAATCCTTTACCATCTGAGCCACCAGCGAAGCCCAAGCCATTTAACCATTTCACCAAGAAATGGAAGGCCAAGATTCCAATTCAAGTAGGGGACTTGAAGTGTCTTGAACTCTTTCCATGGGAATGCTGAATCTACAGCTACCTATGGGACAATTTTCTCTGGGGAAAAAACCTAAAAACTAGCAGAAAAACTCCTTTGTATTGGGTACATGAGAAAAAGACCACATTAAATTGGGTGGCAAAGGCTGAGACACAATTTCATTATAAACCCCCAACCCACAATGGGAAGGGAACTCCAACCCAGAGCTTCTCCTTGAGCAGAGGGTTTGGATCCCACTTCATGCAACCCAACATTTAAGACCTGCTCCTAAGGCAAGCCCCCAATCCATCTAGCTTTGAAAACCAATGGCTTATGCCCCCAAAGACCTGTGGGGCCGTGGCATCCTGAGAAGTGTCTCCTGAAGAGTTCACGTGCAGACTGGTTCACCCCAGGGTCCCGCAGAGAGCAGACTCTGAAAAGTACCCAGACTTTACCTGAGCAAAGTTCATTTGCTGATTTTAAAGCATTGGACTGAGGGGCCCCGGCCTGCTGGGGTACTCTCAAGGGATGGAAGCTGGTGGATCCTTCAGCACTCCTTCTGCCTTGCTAAAGCCAGCAGGAACCCTCTTTTTCTTTTTATCTTAAAAAAAAAAAATCTTTCTTTTAAAATCTTTTTTTTTTCCTGTCAACGCCAGCCCTGAACTTCCCCCACTGGCCTCGCTCCAGCTGGACACCATCTTTGCTCGCTCGCTGCCCTCCAGAGCCAGCATCTCCTGGAGGGGAGCTGCCACCCTCGTCTGGTGCCCGGGTTTTTACATCTGGTGACCCAGTGTTTACAGCTGTAGCCCAGGGGACGCCTCCTCCATTGCCTGGTTCTGGGGGTGGGGTTAGTTCCTGGGGCCCAGGGGGCTGTAACAATCAGATAAGTAGTTATCTTTGGCACACATCCACCCCACCCCCAGGGGTACAGACAGCAGATTGAAACCCCCTCTTTCTGTCGAAAGATGCCTATTTTCTTGACCAGATGCTGTGGCCTGAGGGGCAGGCACACTTCAAGGGCCCTTCTGGGGAAGCTAAGGCCTGACGCCATTTTTGCATTCTCTCTCCGCCTTGCTAGCTCACCTGTATCTTAAATACCTTCCACCCTCAGCACACAACATCAGGGGGACAGGTCCAGTCATTTAGCCCTTTTGTGAAAGAGGCCTATTAGTTTATCGTCAGAGCTGCCGCCGGAGAGTCTGGCTTCCAGTCAGCCTTAATCTAGATGTTGGTCCTCTCTTTTGAGACACTGACAGGTGTCAGCAGACCCTCACCTGCTAGGATCTATTAAAAATAAAGCAGGCTGTATGGACAAGCACCAAGGTTTGAGAGACATCCAAGAGCTAGGGCAAGATTAACAATTAAGTTCATCTGTAACCGTGTATCATTACAAAACATTTTTTTTTCTTGTGATAAGAACTTTTAAGATCTCCTCTTTCAAATATGCATTACAGTATTATTAATTATATTAAATCCCATGTACATTAAATCCCATGATTTATTTATTTTATAACTGGAAGTTTGTACATTTTGACTTCCTTTACCCTTTCACCTACATCCCCCCCCACACCTGCCTCTGACAACTACCAATCTGTTCTCTGTGTCTATGAGCTTAGGTTTGTTTGGCTTTGTTTTTTAGATTCTACATATACATGATCATAGGATATTTTTCTGACTTATTTCATTTAGCATAATGCCCTCAAGGTCCACCTGAGTGGTTGCAAATGGCAAGACTTTGTGTGTGGCTGAGCAGCATTCCATTGTGTGTGTGTGTGTGTATCACATCTTCTTTATTCATTCATCTACTGATGGACACTTAGATTGTTTTAATATCTTGGCTATTGTTAATAATGCTTCGTATTTACAATATATAACGTGTGTGTGCTAAGCTGGTTCAGTTGTATCCGACTCTGCAACCCTATGGACTGAACCTCGCCAGGCTCCTCTGTCTATGGTATTCTCCAGCAAGAATACTGGATTGGATTGCCATGCCCTTTTCCAGGGGATCTTCCTGACCCAGGGATCAAAAGTGTGCTCCTGAACTGCAGGCAGATTCTTTACCGCTGAGCCATGGGGTGGGGAGGCCAGCGAGGCGCAGGAACCCTTATATAACATAGTGAGGACATACATCTTTTTTAATTACTGTCTCATTTTCTTCTCATAAATACGCAGGAGTGGAATTTCTGCATTTGTATGGCAGTTCTATTTTTAATTATTTGAGGAATGTCCATATTGTTTCCATTTTTGTAACAATGTCAGATGACAGATGTTAATTAGATCAAATGTGGTGATCATTTTGCAAAACAAATATCAAATCACCTAAAACTAACATCATATTATATGTTAATAACACCTCCAAAAAAAAGAAAAAGAGGAAGAGGCGGACCCAGACACACAGGCTCCAGGCAGTGGGGCTGCTGAGTCCCGGAGAGCAGCAGCAGCAGAGCAAAGGCAGCAGGCCGGTCAGGTTTCCCTCGTCAGAAGGGTCTCCCCCGTCCTCAGGGGCCTTCCCTGCTCCTTGGTCTCCAGGTTCCTCACTAAGACCAGAGGGAACTGCACCTGAAGAACCCACACAGTGGCTTCTGACATGACCAAAGTGACTGGCAGAGAATATTCCCATTCTGCGGATCTGAGGGCTTACCTAGAAGAAAGAGCCATACGAAGTGGAACTGACTTAGAAGTGCAAAAGTGCTTTGGAACTGTACTCCAAAGCACCATCCTAGTCAAAACCTGAAGTGGGCAGTGGAGTGTAAGGGAAATCACTCTCCTCATTAGGTTAAATCTTTCCATAAATGGCTCTCCAAGGGAACTTCTACCAATAGACTTGAGTTTAGTTATTGCTTGAAGTGAGGCATCATTTAGGAAATGACTATTACCCAGTAGTTGGATTTATAATTTAACATGTCACCCCAAGTTACTTGTGACATATTGGAAAAAGCAGGGAGACAGTAGACAGAGGACCTGAAGTATAGTCTGAACCTCACCTTTGCTATTATAGATTCTGAATCTCAGGCTTGTCAAGTTTCACAGTGGGTGGGGTGGGGTGGGGTGGGGTGAGATTAGTATCTACCGTCCCTCATTTAGTTATTCTAGTTCCTAGAGTTGCACATGCAGAGAACACCTTCCTTAACTCTCCACTGGGTGAGTTGCTTCAAGTCTGTCCTTCAGGATACCTTGCCTTGACTTTGTTCTCCCTTTGCTCCATAACCTGTGCAAATATCACTCCATTTGAGGAAAAACATTTGATCTCTGTTCTCAATGCCTTCTATAATGCATTTCATACTTGCTGACTAATTGCAGTTCTTTTTACAAACTGTTCAGTGCTACATAAAATGATAATCCTTAAATCGTTAATCACAAAATGTACTAAAAATAAAAATACATACTAGCACCTGATCTTACATAGTAAAACATCTTTTTCTTTTGAAACATAGTTCATTTACAATACTGTGTTAGTTTCAGGAGTACAGCAAAATGATTCATATATATATGAATATATATTGTGAATATGTATATATTATGAATATAGTTTTTTAGATTCTTTTCCACTATAGGTTATTACAAGATATTGACTATAGTTCCCCATGCTATACAGCAAATCCTGGTTGTATAGCAGTGTGTATCTCTTAAATCTCATACTTCTAATTTATCCCTTCTCTCCTTCCCCCTTTGGTAACTGTTTTTTATGTCTATCAGTCTGTTTGTTTTGTAAACAAATTCCTATTTACTACTTTTTAGATTCCACATATAAGAGATATATCATATATTTGTCTTTTCTGATTTATTTCACTTAGTATGATAATCTCTAGGTCAACATTGCAGCAAGTGGCAATATTTCATTCTTTTTTATGGCTGAGTAGTATTCCAATTGGAATTGGAATTCAATTCAATTGGAATACTGAGTAGTATTCAATTACAATGCATTGTATATGCATTATACATATTAATTTTTTTTATTCATTCATCTGTTGACGGACACTCAGGTTGCTTCCATGTCTTGGCTACTGTAGTTTTTTTGTTTTTAATTTTTTGGCTGAGCCACACTACATGTGGGACCTTAGTTCCCCAACCAGACACTGAACCCACCCCTACTACATGAGAAGCCCAGAGACTTAACCACTGGCCTGCCAAGAAAGTCCCCATAAACAGCTTCTTGCATCTTTAAAAACACTCCAGAAATCTACAAAGATTTACAAAACTTTTGAGTAAACAGCCTTCAGTTTAATTCAGGTTCTTCTAAATATTTGCAATTTATTGATACTAAATTTTCATATACAAATGTACTGCCCTCCCCCGCCCCCCCAAATGACACAAAGTTTACACATAAAAATTGGTAAAACAATTTTATTATGTGGCTTAGGTAGGTCTTTGCATTCTACTAACAGAAAAGCATTTTCCCACATCTTAGTCAACCTAACAAACGATGTATCTGTGGTTTTATCTACATGGCTGCAGTATTACCCTACTGAAGAACACCTTCCTTTCATTTGTACTTTGGTGCAATTATACAGTAGATACCTCTTTCTCCAGAAAATAAAAATATTCTTCATCTAAGCTTGAAATGGAAAAAGACATTAACACCAAGTTTCTCACACCACTTGGTAAAGATTGTAATAGAAATCCAAACAGTATACTGCTTAAGATACAAAGATGACATGTGCGCCACTGTTGTAGGCAGTCAAAACTCTGTAGGAATGCTTCAGCATGTGGGTTTATTTTTCTGGGGCTTTCACATATGATAGGTGGAATTGTACCATAATGAGGAGTAGTCACCTTTTGCTCAAGAGACTCAAATATTAGACTCTAACACGGGAAACATCTCTTGCGGTCATAGTAATGTACGAATGGATAGGGAAAAAAATTGCCTTAGGAAAAATTTCACCACGGACCAAACACCTGAAATGTTTTTATCACAGCTTTCATATGTTAAAAAAAAGTTTTCTGCAGAGATGAAGCGTATTCATGAAATAATGCCTAGTCGCTATCATCTGAACCACGTTCGGAGCCCCGATCTGAGGCCTCGTTGTTGGATCCCTCGGGTTCGGATTCATTTCCGGAACCTGGGCCGGAGCCCTCATTGTCAGATGCTCTTTCGGAGTCGTGGTCCGACTCGGCGCTCGGAGACGCGGGCCGGGAGTCCATCTCAGAGCCTGCGGAGCGGCTCCGCCCTGATTGCAGGGACTCGTTGTCCGACTGTTCGGAGCCTGAGGGCCTGCGCTTCCTGGCCGGCTGGTCGCTGTCCGAATCCTCATCAGAGCGGGGTCTCCGGGGCCGCCGAGGGCTACCGGCCTCGCTGCCGGACTTGTTCTGGTTCTCGTCCGAGTCGCTCTCCGAGGAGGCACCCTTCTTCCGCCGCTCGCCCTCATCCGAGTCGCTGTTGCTGTGGCTGTTGCGGGGATGCCTGGCAAAGAGAAATGCTTGTTACATGCCAGGCTCTGGCGGACAACACCTGACAAGCAGGGGATGCGCTTTTAAAAGAGAAGGGCAGAATATTCTGGACCTGATTGGTGTTTGTACTATGATATTTCTTTGGTGTACTTTTTTTGGTAAATGAGATGCTGTTCATAATAAAAAGGGGATTAAGTAGGAGAAAAGAATAAGGCACTTTAGCTCTAAGACAGAATAAAAACAGTGAAGGATGACTCTCACTGGTCATACCAGGCACCTTTCATCAGAATAAAGCATTTCTCAATTTCACATGTAAAATCAGGTAAGGAAGGAATACATTTATCTTTATAAGCAAATCCATAGCAGCAGAGGTAAAACCTAGGACCTCACTTGGCTGCAGAGACTCAGGAATGAACCCTCTTCCAAGGGCTGGCTGAGTTGGGTTCCCCTGTCCCATCTGTGTAGGAGTCGGCCAAGGAGCCAAGTCACCATTCCTATTCTGGGATTTGCTTCTGCTCTGATGCCTTCCAACATGACTAGAGTTACTCTGCATAGGAAGCTGGGCTAAGGGGGTTCTGCTGCTTGCTTGTTTACTTTTGCCCAAGTTTCTCCTCTACATACCAAATATTAAAGGGAAGGGATTTGTGCTAATGCTCGGGATGGTGGTGGCAAAGGAATCTTGGCTTCCTGCAGGAACAAACATTCCCTTTCCCTTAACCACCGTGACAGCTGCTACCCACCCCCCCCGCCCACCCCAACCCCTTACTGCACTGCACTCACCAGGAGGGACATGTTTCTCCTCTGGCATATTCCTTGGTTTTGGTTTCCATGACAAATATTCCAAAAAAGGAATATTAAATCCTACAGGGTCAGTCTAAGAAGAGTGATGGAGGTGAAACAGATTACTCTACCCAGCAATGAAAACATCCCTACAGACTGAAGAGAGGGTCTTTGTGTTTACATCTGAAAGAAACCTAGATACACATCATGTAACTCAGGTCACTCTGAAAGGATGTGAAGCGTGATGGAGAAGAGGATGCTGGATATTCATTCCGTATATACACCAAGTACCACTGGGCCCCTGGAATCTAATTCACTCCGTTCCATCTGGCTAAAGGAGGAAACACTTCCTGAGGGTTTAACCATCACGCCTCTAATCAATGGACCAGGATAACACTGTGGGCAAGGGCCAGTGGTTTATAGAAAAGCAATCCAAATCTGTGTCAACCAGTATCTTCAGAGAAAACAGGAACCGAACATCTTCACAGATGCTTTACCTTACCAGGCTAGCCCCTCTGCAGACCCCTAGCCCCTTCAACATGCTAACCTCTCACTGCTACCTCACCTCTAACCAACCAGGCCTCCCTCTCTTGCTTTTATTTAAAAAGCTTTTTTTACTACTGTTTTTTTTTTTTTTTAATTGAAGTACAGGTGATTAGGACTCTTTATTCTTCTAAAAGACTTAAACAACCTTTTACAAAATATATCTCAGTAATAACCCTCACTACTTCAACTCCAGATTACATAGGGTCCCTGGCAAGCAATAAATGGAAAATATAAGTGATAACACTTTCCCCAGTATAATGTAGTTTTGGTTTATCTGTCATTCTCTATTGTTTCTAAAGCACAAATTCCTTTGGGCAGGGTCAATGTCTTTTTCCTCGGAGCACTTAGCACTCATCTCATAACATGGATGTTCAAATATCTGTTGGATGAATGAATGAAATGATGGCCGTCAGTGAAATGATGGCCGTCAGAAGAACAAGGCATAGTATGGTATTAAGAGTCCTAGTCTAGGAATCCAAACGTGGAGTTTCAGGGGCAAGTTCAGGACAAGTAAAACAGAATATTGTTTGACCAAGTGGGCTGTAAGCTAAAGGAGTGCAGGATAAGCCCTCCACAGGCAGGCAGTGCTGAGTCATCCCTGCCTGACAAGGGAGGAAATGGTCAAGAAAGTGCCTCTCTTCCTGTGATCAAGATCCAGCTACTCCTAATACTTTAAGCCAGTCAATGGCAGTGTAGTAAAATGATACATTTTGTGTAGGAGGATGTCATATAGAAAATTTCAACTAATATCCATGAAGAAAGGAGGTTTCAAAATAGGTTTCCTTCTGTAAGGGACAAATATTTGGTAGACAAAATGACAAGATCAGAATAAGGTGTGTGATAAGGTGTCTTCCAGTTCTAAGATTCTGAGAAACTACAGAGATGACATTCTGTCACAGTGACCACTCTCTGTTATCTTTCATTAGGAGAACACACCAAGCAAAAAATTCCTACCCTTCATCAGCAATTTTCAGTTTATCTTCATCAGACGAATCATCACTTGATGATATTATGGCTTTGGATTTTATTTTTCCCTTCATTGAAGGAGGCAGACGTTCTGGCTTGGGCTAAAGAAAGAACACACATAATAGATTAGTGAAGACTCTTTTGTTAGGATGTCATGTTAAATTGGGTTTGCACTGCAGTGATACAATCAAACAGCAACCAACAAACTTCAAAAACAAGCGTCTGTGCTTGAAGACACTGCAGGAGAAGGATGTATTCTAGCAGACATCTTTTATGCCTACCAGGGACACAAAAACGTGTTGGACACTTACAGCCTTCTTCTTCTCCGCTCTTGGTGGACGGCGCTTCTTCGGTTTGGGGCCATTTTCTGTCTCATCATCATCAGATCCTTCATCTCCCTTCGGAGGTCTATAGTGAATACCAAAAGAAAGTATGTCAAGATTCACTCATATGCCTATAAAGCCCAAGACTTCTTTGCCATCCAAATAGTATGAGTCATTCTCAACACCCTTTTCTACGGGTGCTAACTGCAAGCAGACTGTGCGCCCCTCAAGGGGAGAGGCCACAACTTACAGTTGCTGCACAAGGCTCAGCAGTCTGCCATACAAATAAATCATGGATTTATGCAAAGTCTGCTGACTACGTGAGTCACTGTTGAGCCCTCTCAATGAATGTAAGACAAGCTCAGATCTTGCCCTTGGTGAGTGACAGAGGATGTGAGAAAAGATCCAGGCTCCAGACTCAGCATCTTCCCCCTCCTCTTCCTTCCTTCCCAACTACTCATCCTAGGTCTGCTAATATTCAGCCATAGCTTCAATTCCACAGGTCAGTGTGTCTGACTGAATTCCACAAGCAGAGTCAGCCTCGGGTTGGGAAGAACAGGCTTAGGTAATCCTGGAGGTTCTTGGACAGGGAAGCACCATGAGAGGAGTGGGAGAGTTCAAGGGCCCCTCCAGGTAAGAGAGGACAAGGCATCACTTATCCTAACAGTGGATGGCATGGGAGGATTAAAAGCCCTTCTTTCCTTCTTTCAGCTAAATTCACATTTTACACATCCTGTAAAACTTGAAGTGAGCCATGACTCTCACCATTTTACAGAGAGAAACTGACTGGTTCGGGGCTTTTGTAAGTTATTAAGATGGACAGTTGGCATGGACCCACTAACTTTTCTCATTCTAAATTGCATAGGTTTTCCAATTAAGTATTGCAATTTTATAGACATAAGAAAGGCAATCATGACTGGCTCAGAGCTCTCAGAAGGAAATTTGTAGTGTTTGGTAATTGGGGTCCATTTTAGGATTAAAGTAGGAAGCAGGAGAATGAAAGGTTTCTGTCTGGGTGGATTAACAGATTACCAGGTGTTCCCAAATTCTAAACCTAACATTCAGAAGGTGAACAGTGTTTTCCCACTTTCATGAGGTGATTTAAAAGGTTATTCCATGACACTACCTTCTCCTCTTCTTCTTCTTCCTCTCGCCGCCCTCCTCTTCCTCGCCTTCTTGCTCACTACCACTGCCCTTTCTTCGCTTCTTCTTTTTGGAGACAGGAAGGTCCTCATCGGTGTCATCATTGACAAATTCATCGAACTCTCCTCCCTTCTTGGAACGCTGAAATCCAAACGAGACCACAGTCAGCACTTTCCTGGCTGGTAGAATACAGCTGTATGAAATAGGCCTCATGCCATCAGTCCTCTGAGTCACATGGAAAAGGTGCATGGTGAGGCCCATACTCTGAAGACTGCTAATTGGGATGAATGTTTCTCATAGCAAAGATCATCAACTGCAAGGTTGCTACAAGATAAACGATACTAAAACTAACACTGAAGTGCATTTCTAAATATTAGATACCATTTAAAGCACTCTGTGTTTAAGACTATCCGTTAGCAAAGAAGAAAGCCAAAGCTCAACTAAATATTGAGTGAATTTAATCAATTATCTTCATTTCTAGCTGGAGTCATATCTTACCCGTCCACCACCACCACCTCTTTTCTTTTCTTTTGTTGCTTCAGTCTCTCCAGTAAACATAAGGATATTTTTGGTCTTCTCTACATACTGGGCCCGCTGTTCCAAAAGTTTCTTTTGCTCTTCTTTTTCTCTGAGACGTTTCTCTTCCTATGAGGAGAAAAAAGGGTAGGGAAAAATCTCGTCAAAATGTTCTTATGACCCTAAAATCATGGCTATCATCAAAAGAACTTTTTCTAACATACAAAGTGTATGTATGCACACGTTTAATTCTAGTTATCACAGCAAACACAAGAAATACCTGTTCTTTGAGAAGTTTCTGCCTTAGCAGTTCTTTCTCTTGTTCTTGTTTGGCCCGCAACTCCCTTTCTTCTTCGTCTTGTTTGCGTGCCCGGGCCACGTGGTATTGTGCCTGGCTCAGTAAGTCAGAACATTGCCTAGAACGTTCCCAATTTCGAGAAATATAAATGCAGCTAGTATACTTTTTATTTAAAAACTCAGAGCATTACATTATTTACACATATTTAAAAGTTTGAAGCAGGATCATTAGGTGACACCTATAGGAAGTCTTAATTAGCAAAATTAACTTAATTTCTCATAAGCCAATACTGTCAACTATTTTAAGTTAACAAATTATAACTATCTTGCCAAAGCTCAGCTAAAAAGATTCCCAACAATATCTTCACATAGTCGGGAATCGTATCTTGATTCTGACTACACAGCTGATGTTAGTGAAATAGAAAAGTCTTTTCCCATATAACTTCAAGACTTGAACTAAATTAACTTTGGCATATTCCCTGAAAGAACCCTCAAGAAAAAGCCTTGGCCCAGGGAGGAACGTCCCAGAGAGGAGTGTGAAAGACTGACGCCTAGAAGGTCAGAATCCCTCACTACTGTGTCACTCTCCCAGTCCATACGGGTATCACTACCTCACCCAAAGTCACCTTCCATAAATAATAACATTACCTGGCTTCTGTAGCAGCGAGGGCCAAATCAAATCTCATTTTATCTCCCACTTTACTCAAGTAACTGAAATACCTAAATGGAATGAGAAAATAAAATACGTAAAAAAAAAAATTAATGAAACAGACCCTTTAGATTTTTGATCTGTTTTCAAAAAAAAGTTTGAGAGAAGGCTTACATTCTGACTGAAATTAATGAACACTTAATACTTAAATGTATTCACAAAGGGCTGTCATCTCAATAGGAAAAACACATATACAACTTACTTAAAAAAGAACTCTAAATAACATACCACGCAATACTAGCAAGTTCATGAAGATAAAGTTATATTTAACATTACCAGTAAATTCACAAACAACCAAAAATCAATTCCAGCAACTAATATTTACTAAACACCAAATTTACTAAATATGTCAGCACGGAGGTTAGGAGGCTTAAGCCATGAAAGCACATATAATTTACTAGGCAAGGCAAGAACTACTTAAAACAAGAACTCAAAAGAAGGTTGGATAAAACCTGAAGAGATGTCAGGTTTTAACTTTAACAAACACTGAGTTACCAACTAAATACTATAAAGTTACATAAATTGAGTTGAGCCAAATAAACTTATTCAGTTATTTAAGAGGAAAGGCCTTAATCTTAGCTCAAGGAAAACTAATATCTCAAAGAAGACAGTGGTATAACAGGTAAAACCAACATAAGTGAAGTCTAAAAGTTTCTAGTGTGTAAAATGCTGGGTCATATTACTCTCAGATTAATAAAAAATCTAGGGCAAGTCTGTAAAGCTAGCCAGTTATAGGGGTTGGGCTATAGTATCCAATTCTAGCAGGATCCTGGCTATGGTTTGACATCATCTAGTGGCAGCTGTCTGCTTTGGTTTAAAAGTTGCCAGAATGATTCTACTAGAGAATGATTCTCCTTTGAGACATATGGGTTTAAAGAAACAAACAATTTCAAAGGTTGTTTGGAAAACAGGTACAAAATCTTACCTGTGTGCAAGCTCCAGTTCCTTCACAGCATTAAGTACTTCCTTCAGATTACTCTTTTCATCTTTCAGAACAGAGGTAGCTAATCTTTGTAGGACCAAGGCCACATTAAACATAAGAACTGTATCACTGGGTGCCACATGTCTAGCCTATAAATAAAAACAAAGCAAATTTTTCATATGTTATAAAGACATGAAAAGAATTTTAGTTAAGAGTATTAGGCATGTAAGCATGTGTAAAACAGAGTGAAAAATACAAACCAGCACAGAATTGAGTTCTCTTTTTTTACCTTCAGCAGGGTTTGTTTGCATTCCTGTAACTTGCCACACTTGAAGAGGGCCCGGGCCAAATACAGTACAACTTCTGTGTTCTGGTGCTTATAAAACTTTCTGAGGCAGTTTTCATACTACAAAAAGAGAAAAAGTTAGTTAAAGCACAACGATTACATGATACTATTATTTTATAACAAAATTTCAAGCAATTTTAAAGCTATGTGAAAAGGTATTTTATCTTCTGGATGGTTAATTTCAAAGACTAAATTGAGACTGATTCTTGACATTCACCAGCATACATTTTCACAACATAGAAATATGACAAGAAAAATTACATACTCGAAATAGTCTTTCCATTTGAAATCTGGACCAACACTGAAAGGTGAAACGGAAGGTCTTTTTTGTATCTTTAGCAATACAATCTAGAAAAGACTTACTGATGATTTATCAGAAGTCATACACCTGGCTCCTATGGTGCTCTACCACCTTTCTTTAGGACTGGTGGAACCTATTGGCAATCAATATGAGAAGCCTCACAGTTCTGGTTGTTAATTTCTTAGTAAAATTAATATAGCAATACTGGTATTAATTTTGCCACGAACATGTCAGTTTATGACCACGCATATCCTGTCATAGGCAAGTTCTTCTTGGTGACCACGCATATCCTGTCATAGGCAAGTTCTTCTCGGTGAAGATGGTTAGATGGTTTTTCCCCGACTATTCCTAGAAATTGATTTGCAGACCAAGAAGGCTGATCTCCAAAAATACAACCTCTGAGACTACCATATGCAATCAGGGTTCTGTAAATCCTTGTGACTATTTACCTTTCCAATAATAATAATAATACTCATCCTTTTTAGAAAAAATGGTTAACTACTTCCCAGAGCCTGGATTGTTCATGTCTTCTATCTTTGGTCAGAAACTTGTTTTTTTTCTGGCCATAATAATTTCAATAAGAGCATTTTCCCTTTCTCACTAGGTATGCTAAAGATGCTCACTATGCTAAAGATGCTGGGCATGACTCTTTTACTTCAAGTAATCAACAAATATGAAAAGCATAACAAGAATCTCTAGCTATGAAAACTTATCCCCATGGAGGGAGATTTTTCTTTTTAAATGTCTTTTAATCTTTCCATAATGCAGTTCTCTCATCTGAGAAGGAAGAGGATAAAATGAGCAAATGAATAATTGCTCAATTGTGCCCAACTCTTTGCGACACCATGTACTACACAGTTCGTGGAATGCTCCAGGCCAGAATACTAGAGTGGGTACCTGTTCCTTTCTCCAGGGGATCTTCCCAGCCCAGGGATCAAACCCAAGTCTCCTGCATTGCAGACGGATTCTTTACCAGCTGAGCCACTAGGGAAGCCCAAATGAGTAATAAATCCCACTATTTTCTGGCACTTACTGCTATGCTAGGCAAATTAGTGCCAAGTATTTTTCATTCTGGATCCTCATAAAATTCTATGAGGAAAGTTATGACCAACCTAGACAGCATATTAAAAAGCAGAGACATTACTCTGTCAACAAAGGTTCGTCTAGCCAAGGCTATGGTTTTTCCAGTGGTCATGTATGGATGTGAGAGTTGGACTATAAAGAAAGCTGAGAGCCAAAGAATTGGTGCTTTTGAACTATGGTGTTGGAAAAGACTTAATCCCTTGGACTGCAAGGAGATCCAGCCAGTCCATCCTAAAGGAGATCAGTCCTAGGTGTTCACTGCAAGGACTGATGTCGAGGCTGAAACTCTGATACTCTGGCCACCTGATGCAAAGAGCTGACTCATTTGAAAAGACCCTGATGCTGGGAAAGACTGAGGGCAGGAGGAGAAGAGGACGACAGAGGATGACATGGCTGGATGGCATCACCGACTCGATGGACATGGGTTTGGGTGAACTCCAGGAGTTGATGATGGACAGGGAGGCCTGGCATACTACAGTTCATGGGGTCGCAAAGAGTCGGACATGACTGAGTGACTGAACTGAACTGAAGGTACAAGTATTTCTGTCTTACAGAGGCATGCCCAAGATGCGCAATTAATGGTGGAGTCAGGACTCGCATCTTTGTCTGGACTTCAAAGACTGGTCTTAACCTTATAAAATTATAAGCCTCTAAACAGATGGGGCCAGAATGGTTAAGAAAACAACTGCTCAACAATGACCACAAAATAAAAATATTTTGAAAAATAAAACATTACCATCTGAACAGCACTGATATATTGCTTTTGTTCCACGTAGATGTGTGCTAGGTTCAACCACACATCACTGATATCTGCTGTTGCTTCTCTTACTTGGGCAAATACATCACGAGCTTCACGGAAATATCCTTTGTGGGCCAAAACAGCTCCTAAAGTTATAAAAGGTTCACGGAATTAGAACTTCCTATTTGTAGCCAAAAAAACAACTAGAGAGAAATTCTGATCTACAAATATCCTTCCAAAAGCATTTATTTCACAATTATGGATATCCAAATCTTATAATTACCTATGCCATTAGCAGCGTATAGATTCTTTGCATCATTTCTGAGTACTTGTTTGTAGATAGCCAGAGCACGATCTTGATGACGCTTTTCCTATAAAAAGATTATTTTAAAAATTCAAATAAGAATCAAGTAAGCATCAACTTTGTTTTAAAGAAATGAAAAGAGATTACCTTTTCTCTGTCTCGGGTGGGCTGATGCAAAGTTTGAAGCCAGACATTGCCAAGGGCCAGCATAGAATAAGTGTCACTCTGAGTAGCTGGTTGTTTTAATATCCTCTCAAATTTCTTCTGGCCTGGACCCCATTCTTGTTTTGCTAAATGAAGATTACCAATCAAAGACCAAGCATCTGGATGGTCCTAAAAACACACATATAAGAAGAAGCAAAATCTGTAATTTGGATTCGGAGATCAACCATCTTTCCACAACAGCTGATTCCTGGAGAGGTTTATAGGCTACATTTACAACAGTGTTTTTCAAACTGAGAGCTGAGATGGATTAATGACTTGTAAAATCAATTTAGTGTTTAGTTATTAGCATAAGAAATGCAATAAAATGGAATACAGTAAAAATATCAACGCACTGCCTAGGGCAAGAACTCATACTGATTTGTAAAATTTTGATCTCAGCTGTTTGTATACACATGTGTGTGTGTACTAGGCTGTGACACGAAATCTAATTCTTACTGTGGGCCACAATCCAAACATCTAGATGACTCTAGACCCTTTGAAGTGAAGTGAAAAGTTGCTCAGCTGTATCTGACTCTGCAACCCCATGGACTATATATAGCCCGTGGAATTCTCCAGGCCAGAATACTGGAGTGGGTGGCTTTTCCCTTCTCCAGGGGCTCTTCCCATCCCAGGGATCAAACCCAGGTCTCCCTCATTGCAGGCAGATTCTTTACCAGCTGAGCCACAAGGGAAACTCAAGAATACTGGAGTGGGTAGCCTATCGCTTCTCCAGCAGATCTTCCTGACCCAGGAATTGAACCAGGATCTCCTGCATTGCAGGCTGATTCTTTACCAACTAAGCTCTCAGGAAGCCCTTTAGTATCTTTAAAAAGTAAATGAAAAAAAAAAAGGGGATGCCAACCTAGACAGCCATTAAAAAACTGATTTACTGAAGGAAAATGGTGAAGTAATTATTTTTTCAAACCCAAGAGTTATTATTACCAACCTGATTAATCTGAAGAGCTTCCTTAAACCAATCTGACGCCTCATAAAAGTTTCCTTTATCTCTAGCCATTGCTCCTAGGCGCAGATAGCCTGAAAATACACAAGTTCTTATGTTTAAAATATTAGCTATAAAGTAGGATCATAATTTTAAAGTTGTACTTTTAAAATAATTGCTTTTCATTAACACATCACAGGTGAAAAAATATCAAGCATCGATATAACTAATTAAATATCTAATAAGTTAAAGTGCAACTTCGACACCACCAAACCTTCCTGTTTGAAATCTCAGATTCTCTCTTCTACTCCATTCCCCAAGCTGGCACTCTGGATCAAGTCATTATCTCAAGCTAAGTTATTTTAAAAGCTTGGCATTGTTTTGTTTCCAATTTCTCTCTGATATACAGCATTGTGCTTGGCATATCACACAATAGTGAAGACATACTACTAAGGGATTACTAGTTAGAAAACCTGGGCTCTAACTATGTCTCTTTCCCTTAAATGATTTTAAAAGTTAAAGTGTCAGCCGCTCAATCGTATCCAACTCTTTGCAACCCCACGGACTGTAGGAGGCAGGATCCTCTGTCCATGGGATTCTCCAGGCAAGAATACTGCGGTGGATTGTCCTTCCTTCTTCAGGGGATCTTCCCGACCCAGGGATTGAACCCAGGACTCCTGCATTGCAGGCATATTCTTTACCATCTGAGCCACCAAGGAGTGCCACACAAATGTCAAATTGTTATTTTTTCCAGAAAATGTCACTCTCTCAAGAAACCAACGATGGTTTACAGTTGCCTATCAACTCAGTTCAAATTAAGCCTGGAATTCAACTAAAATCTCATTTATTTTAAATCACTTTTTTATTCATAATGGTATGACAGGGGCCAAGTTACTAGCCCTTGATTTGACCAGAGTCAAAACATCATAGCTTTAGGTTCTTTTAAGGGAAGTGCAGCATATAAATTATTTTTAGTTAGAAACTTCAAATTTCACACTGTTCAGGTTGCAAAAACTCAAGGTAGAACATTTTTAGGAATAATTATTTCCAGGAAAGGCACTGTCCTTTATGACTATTATAAACACTATAAATCAAAACAGGACCCACCATAAAGATAAACATAACCAAATATGTCAAGGAGTTGTTAAAAGCCTAGCAAAGGTAGCTGACCCACTGAAGAGGGACTAGTCTATAAAATATGGTCCCACTGGTTTTCAGTTGTTTCCTTCTGTTTCCAGGATAAATTTAAGTGAAGCTGCATTTTTTTTTTTAAGGCCACAAATCTGCTTTGAAAAAAAGGTATAACCTTTAGACTTGGTTTTGGTTTTTCAATAGGTTGTTTTTTTTTTTTGCTGCACTGTGTGGCTTACAGGATCTTAGTTCCCCGAACAGGGAATTAATCTTCAGTGGAATCAAGAAATCCTAACCACTGGACCACCAGGAAATTCCCTAAAACTGTTTATTATTAGTTCCAAGAAAGATTTTTTCCAGGCTAATTTTTGCTGCTGTTGTGAGCATTTAATACACAAAAAATAAAGTTTAAAATTCTTACAGTCAACATAATTAGGATGTTCCCGTAAGATGTTTTTATATAGTTTTTCAGCTTCATGGAATTCACACATCGCCTCATACAGCCTGGCTAAATTGTATGACGTTGTAACAGAAATGGCGTTATAATAATGTTCATCATGCTCAGCTTCTGCCTTTGCACGATCCAAAGATGCCAAAAAGTATTTCTAGGAGAAAGAAAAGAAAATTACATTGTGAAGACTTGGTTGATACATCGAAAAAAGTGTGCAGTGAACTTAACAGTTCAAAAGAAGGTAGTCCTTCGTTCCTACCTTTGCCTCACCCAGATTTCCAAGTCTGAAATGAAGGGCACCCACATTATTCAGAATCTCTGGGGGGACATCGGCCTGCACTTTCTCCTGAAGGATGCGTGTTGCTGTTCCATAGGCTGACAGAGCACCCTGTATTTTCATGGTGGACGGAATAAGGTGTAAGTGAAAAGGAGAGAAACACTATACCAGACTTACCAAAAACACATTAGGTAGATGAAAAATGTGATCAAATACCTGTATATCAGTCTGTTCTAAGATCTGTGCCAACTCAATCCAAGCTTCAACATCATCAGGATACTGTTCTGTGACCTTCTTCAAATGGCCCTGGGATAAAAAAGAGATCATTAAGCTAAGGCATTCCAACTCTAGGCTATGAAAGTAAGACGTGGTAGCTACTCTACCCTGTTTAATGTCAGCTGTTATTTCAACTGGAACAAACTCAGCTATCAAAACTGAGTTCAATATATTTCTATAAGCAATAACAAAAAATGAGCATCTAGGGATAGCTACCAGAAAATAACTAAGACTTTTAAAAATGTACCTTGGCAATATCTCTTTTTTCTTGGTCTTCTGAGGCAGCATATAGAGAGCCAAGAATTTTCATGGTTTCATAATTATTAGGATAAGCTTTCAAAACTTTCTCAAAGCACTGAGATGCATTCTCTTTGTCACCTCGATAAATGTACATTTGTCCCAAACCAAAAAAAGGCAGCACAAAAGAGGATGAGGCAAACTGTGTGGCTTGATAGTAGTATTGGAAAGCTTGGTCATAATCTTCCTAAAAAATGAAAATAAAACAAGACCAACAATACATACAAAAGTTTTTAAAAGATCTGGAAAACCATTAAAGAATTAAGACACTCCAGGGTATAAAATTAACTTACCTGGACATGGAATGATCTAGCCAACTGATAGCAACTTTCTGCTTGCATGGCCTCCACTTCTGTATTATGGAATGCGTGGAGAGCCAAGTGCTGGACTTTACTGTAATCCTGAACAAGGAAGACCCAAAAATCAATGGGTGAGCTCCAACAACTCTACTGGTCTCAGTCATAGGGTTCCTCAAATTTCACTTTAAAATTTGTTAACTGAATTAACAATAACAGCACTGTACCCATATTTACAAATCACTCTCCTTACTACCCGTGCTGATAAATGTAGGGAAGATGGGAACTAACATTTGTATAGTACTTAACATTTGCTCAGTATGTCTATTACTTCATTTAATCCCCACAATAATCCTTTGAAGCATCAGGCCTATTTTTGTGGTAAGAAAACCCAAGAGAAGTTAAGTCCCTTATTAAAAGTAATGGGAGCAGTTATGATTTAATAAGAACTATTATATTCAAGGGCTTCTCTTGTGGCTCAAATGGTAAAGAATCTGCTTGCAATGTGGGAGACCCAGGTTTGATCCCTGGATCGGGAAGATCCCTCAGAGAAGGAAATGGCAATCCACTCCAGTATCCTTGCCTAGAGAATTCCATGGACAGAGGAGTCTGGTGAGATACAGTCTATAGGGTTGCAAAAAATCAGACATAACTAAGCGACTACACTTTCACTATATCCAAAGTACTCTGCTAGGTATACTTAAGTTCTAAGCTTAATCAACCTTCCCTGCAAAGTATGTCATTATTACCATTTTATTGATGGGAAAATAGAAACAAGTTTGTTACCCAAAGTGAAAAGCTAGAATCTCAGTTTACTTTCTTCCCCACTCCAAGGATATGTTCTATCACATGAAAATAACAAGTACCAGCACCTGGACCTGCATATAACTCTATTTGAATGCATGGGTCATGACCTTTCTACTAGATTTGACTTTCCTTTTGATTAATCTGCCAAGTGTCTCAAAGTCAGAGTTCATACATCAGGGGTAGAAACAACATTTCAGTTTTAATAGGAATGTGTTTTATTCATCTGACCAGAAATCTGGTCTGATGTGTAAAGCTTTTGACATTTTTTTTATATTATAAATAATAATGGGATTGCAGCTTTTAACAGTGACTGTTTTCCATTAGGTAAGTATGTAATACGGATATTACATTTAACAACCCTAACTACCACCCCTCAAATCCTATAAAGTAGGTATTATTACTATTTTACAAGTGAGGCAATTAAGGTTTAGGGAAATCAGTATATTGGCCCAAAGCCAAGGAACTATATATAATGGTGATGCCAGAATCTGAACTAAGTGATTCAAACTCCAGACTTTTAATTACATGACACAGCCTTTAGCTAAATTTATATCTTGTTCACTGGAATGAGGGTATGGAAATAGCCTGTGTACCTTCTACAGCTGTTTTAATGACAAACTGAGAAAACATATGTAAACATGCTCTGTAAACCTTACAGACATATATTCAGTGCAAGAGGACCTCATGACACCCAGCACAGTACTGATCATAGATCAGCTGTTCAGTAACACTCAAACAGACTCCCTTGATTTACATATTTCACCTAGGTAATCTTTAAGGTTCTGAATATACTAATTGTGCTCAGTAGAAGCAAGTCTCTATCTTCAGCAGTGGAAGGGTGACTAGCATTGAAAATTAAAAATGCATTATTCTCATTGGTTCAAGGAAACTGTTCTAACATTTGTAAGCACTGACTACTAGATATGCACTCAAATATTCAGAATCATTAGTCTTCAGTTTTTTGTTGTTTTTTTCCAATAAAAACCAATCTAACTTGTGTAAATGTTTTATCTTAAAACAGTAACACTTCATTTACTTTTAAAACATTTCCCTCTTCTCCTTAAGTAGTTGCCTTTTAGTACTGTAACAGCTATAGCATAAAGCTTAATTAATAATTCACCATGAAAGGGGAGTATGCTTCTATAGCCAGGGAGAGTAAAGCATCATGGTTAACAGCTGTGTGACCTCAGTGTATTAACTCCGCTTCCATGACTCATCCACAAAATTAAGAAAATATTACCTATCTCACAGGATTGTTTTGAATATTACATAAATTCATGGCATGCACTTTTAACAGTACTTGGCATTTAGTAAGGATAGAATGCATACCAACAGCAACAATAACAGCAATATAGCATCTATTACTAATAAGGATGGATGTAGTTTTGTGAACTTTTACTTAAATTGCTATTTAATTCAAGTTCTTGGTATAATTTAGTACCTAGTTGCAAAATGACTTATTGAACTCATGCTTACCAATTATATAAAAACTCTTCTAGTATTTGAGAAATCTAGAATGCCACTGCTCTAACAGAATTAGTGACAACTTTAAAAATGACATCATGATCAACATACAAAAATAAACAAGCAAGAAACTACTAAGACTATTTCATAGAGCTGTGCCTTTCTTCTTTCAGCTACCTAGTGATCATCTTCTAAAAACGTAGCTCAAGAGCGTTTTCCTTCTTGGTGGTAAACACTTTTCTTAACCACTTAATCATTTCCTCTTTCATTTCTCTACCACAGCAGGGTAGAGACCTTTATTTTTACATTTACATTTGTTCACAAGTCTGGGTTTTCTATGAAACTGAACTCCTTGAGTGCAAAAACTGTCTTACTGAATTTCACACCTCCATCACAACACTGGATACAGTATACAGGGTCAATAATTATTAAATGATTGAATGAATAGACAGACATACCTAGATACTAATACAAACTCTAACTTGAAAAAACTCTCTTGATTCAAATTTCTTTTGAAGTTAAAAAGATAAAGTGTCAACCGCAGTGCAGAAAAGCAAAGATAAGGATTTAAAATTAAACAACTTTAATAAATGATTTCTCCTACCTTTTTGAAGAAAAAGTGATTTGCTAAGTGGTTTAATACCATAGGGTTGCTAGGATCAATAGTATAGGCTCTGGAAAGAAGTTGGACACCATTTTTGATG
Source organism: Cervus canadensis (assembly GCF_019320065.1). Lineage (NCBI taxonomy): Eukaryota > Metazoa > Chordata > Mammalia > Artiodactyla > Cervidae > Cervus > Cervus canadensis. Next base: position 38,500,595 of record NC_057396.1, read on the forward strand.
GAATCAGCCTAAGAGAAACACAGTGATGGCAGGGATGAGTGAAACATTACTTAAATAGCACTTTTTCAAAGTTTCCTTTCTAGTCTGAAGAAATAAGATTATACAAATCTAAGTTCAGATACCAAAATATAGTTCGTTTTAACTTTCTCACCAGCAATAAAAAATTTCAAACAGTGATGGTGGGATTATAAATTGGCACAGCCACTATAAAAACAGCATGAAGGTTTCTGAAAAAACTAAAAATAGAACTACCATATGACCCAACAATTCCACTCCTGGGTATACAGCTGAAAAAACAAAAATATTAATAGGAAACACTACCTCAAAGTTCATAGCACCATTATTTATAATTGCCGAGATATATAACCTAAGTGTCCATCAACAGATGAATGGATAAAGATGTGATACACACACATATACATACAATGGAATTCAACACAGCCATAAAAAAGAATGAAATGTTGCCATTTGTAACAACATGGATGGACTTGGAAGGCATTACATTAAGTGAAATAAGTCACAGAAAGATAAATGCTGTATGAATCTAAAAAATACAACAAACTAGTAAATATAACAAAAAAGAAGCATACTCACAGATATAGAGAACAAACTACTGGTTACCAGTTAGGGAGGGGAGGGACAATAGAGGGGTTGGGAAGTGGGTGGCATAAGCTATGTTCAAGGATGTAGTGTACAACATGAAGAATATAGCCAAGATTTTGTAATAACGCAAATGGAAAACTATAAAAATTTATAAAAAAACTTTAAAACTATAAAAATTAAAGGAAAAATAATGGAAATAAATTCAAATAGTGAGTTAAACTTTGAGAATTTAGCTTTCTTAACAGACTTTACTGCAGAAACACTGCCACTGGAAAGCATTTCCTGCCCTTTGAAATTGGGTGAATGTAGTAAATATACTTGATATCACTGTCCTAAACACTTTACTGCTAATCCCCAAGGCAAATAATAGAAAAGACTCCAAAAGATTGCATTTTTTAACAGCTCTGTTGAGATATAATTCAATATATAATTTAATACTATTCACTTGACAAAACGGTCAGAAACTAAACAGTTTTTTTAATCACACACCTCTTTATTATTGAGTTCTAGAACAGCCAGTCCCACCAATGCTCCCACACACTTGGAATTGAGTTCCAGGGCTCTGCTGAATGCCAGACGAGCTTTCTCCAGTTTGTTAAGTTTCACAAAGCAATGGCCCATTCCTAAACGAACTTCCGCTACAAAAATAAAATCAAGTTATTTAGCCTGTCAAACTAAGGCATTCTTGGGATTCAAATTTTTTAAAATGCTTAAACACTATTTTTAAGTTGCAAAATCCCAGAATTAACCTCAATACAATCACACTATAAAATCTCTGGGTGTATCACAATCTTGGCTTCACTGGAGGTCGGAAAACTGGAGGTCAGTCTTCCAATATGTCTGGCTATACTGTACCTTCAAGATCTAATTTTTAAAGAGCAATTTTTTAAACAGAGCTTCATTATAGCCTTAAATAAAGTGACTGGCTACATGCACATCTGCAGAACTAAGCTTATAAATGCTTCCCAATTTCAAAGCCATGCCAAAAGTCAACCATGTTCTTATCAAAGGCCAACCTCTCCAGTGCTCACTAGATGCTACCCCTTCTCATCTAAGGTCACTGCACCAGCAACCCTCCCCTCTTTTTCCTGCATCATCAAAATTTCCCTCTCAACTAGATCATTCTCATCCATACACACTCTCCTATCCTAAAAAATCCTCTCTTGATTCCATTTCTCTTTCCAGTGTCACTTCATTCCTACTTTCCCTAGAAAGTCAAGCTCCTTAGATTCTACACTTGCTGCCTCCAATTCCTTTCCTTCCCTTTTCTCTCTGGACTCCACTCTGAGGAGTATCTCACCTCTATCATTCCAACAGAACTGCTTTTATCAAGGTCACTAATGATTTGTATGTTGCCAGATCCGATGAGCAACTTTCATTCCCTATTTTACTTGGCCTAACAACAGAATTTGACACAGTCTGACACCCCTCTCCTTCTGGAAACACTTGACATTTAATTTAAAATTTGCTAAATGAATGTGATTTTGGAAAGAAAAAAGTATAGGGCAAAAAGATGTATTAAGAACTACTTCTACTCAGCCTTTGAATCAAATATCAATATTTTAAGTTGGATCATTTACAGCTTAGACTTGAAGTTTTTCTTTTACCTGGACAACCTGGGTTAGTCCGCAAAGCTTTCTTATAGTAAGCTAGAGCGCCTCTGTAATCCTTCTTGTTGAAAGAAATGCAAGCTTTACCTGTAATGATTTTTAAAAATAAACATGCACTTATTAAAGAACTCAAGTGTTATATACTCTCCACTAACTCACCTAGATCAAATATATCTCCCAGTAAAAAACAATCAAAAATAGTAAAAATGATTTCATATTTAAACTTGCTTTCCATAAGGATGTATTAGCCTATGTCTATAAATAGAATAGTCCTATATTTATGTGAAATGTTATAAAACAAAAATTAGCTTAGAGTTGTCCAAATAGATTGTTTACTGATTCTCTAGAAGTAGATTACAAATTATGCTTAACTAGTATATATTCTATTTCTGTAATTTCAACAGAAATGATGATCTACTGCAATAAGTTTTTTCCGTTTTTGTTTTTTTGGCCATCCTTGGCCATGAAAGCACTAAGTCCCAACCAATGGACCACCAGGGAACTCCCTACAAGAGTTTTTTTTTTTTCTCTTTTTTTTTTTTTTTTTTTTTTTTTTTTTTTTTTTTTTTTGCGCGTTGGTGCCCGCAGGTGGCAGGCTGGCCAGTTTTTTTGCTTTTTAAAATTTTATTTATTTTTAGCTGCACTAGGTCTTTGTTACTGCATGTAGGATCTCTCTAGTTGCAGTGAATGGGAGCTCCTTTTTACGGTGCACGGGCTTCTCATTGTGGTGGATTCTCTTGTTGTGGAGCACAGGCTCTAAAGCACTCAGGCTCAGTAGTTGAGGTACATGGGCTTAGCTGCTCCATGGCATGGGGAATCTTCCCGGACCAAGGATTGAACCCATGCTCCCTGCAGTGGCAGGTGGATTCTTAACCACTGGACCACCAGGGAAGTCGCCTCCCCATCCCATGAGGGTTTTATTTTTAATAAGGTAAAGCTCTTCTATTTTGCTGCCCAGCCCAGTTACTAAGGAGCTATCAACAAAGAGATGTATTTTAGGCACATGCTGAAAAATAAAGATTCCTAAGATGGTTGCTGAAAATGACTTACCAAGCAGTGCTGGAATATTATTTGGAGACTGGTTGAGTACAAAATGAAACTGGGCATCAGCTTGATCCATTTTGTCACCTTCAAGAAGGCAGAAGCAGGCTCTTCCCAACAAATGGTTCTGAAAAAGTAATGTACCATTTTACACTTGACTTTACCCAGGACTAACCATGATTTAAGACAAATGTGTAACATGAAAATGAAAACCATACAGGAGAGAAGTTGAACATCACACAAATTCCTCTATCACTATAGTGTGTTTAAACTATCAGTAAGCAATTGTTAATTACAAATTGAGAAATTATCCCAAAATGCAAGTTGTCTATATCAGGAAAAATGACAAAATGAAAAGTTCAAACTCCTTAAAATACATTTGAAATTCACCTGAGGATGTTAGAATTACCAACTCAACATGTTTATAAATTTCTATGCTAAATCTGCCCATATTAATTCAACAGTATAAGAAATTTCTATTTTAATAAGGAACCCTTCTCCTTTTTGACTATTTTTATCAACCATATTAAAAAAAATTTTTTTTAGAAACTCTGTTGCTTATTACACACATTTTGCTTTCATGTGGCAATTTTTTCCTCTTTCATAAATTCAAAGAAATCTGACTTAATTTACCTGATCATACATAATAATTTTATCTGCCATTGTATACAATAGGGTTGCCTGTGTAATAAGATCCTTCTTGTTGTCCTTATTCTTTTCCTTACGAGCCTGTTGAACATAATAGGCCGCCAATGTATCCAAGCAAGTCATCTGGTCTTTTTCATGGTCTCTATAATCCAAATTGCCATCTATACGCGCTGCTTCCAACAACTTGACAAACTCTTCTGTTTTCCCTTGCTTGTAGTATTCCAGCTATAAGGCAAATAATCAAGTTAGAATTATTGTATGTCCATACAAAAAGTTGTACACAAATGTTTACAGAGGCTTTATATGTAATAGGCCCCAACTGGAAACAAACAAACTGTTGATGAAAAGGTGAACGGACAATCCGTGGTCTATCTGTACAATGGCTACTGCTCAGCAGTAAAAGGAGCTACTGGATATATGCGACTATGTGGATAAACCTCAAACTAATCTTCAGTGACAGAAAGCTGATCAGGGCTTGCATGGGCACTATTTTGCTTTCATTTGGCATTTTTTTCCTCTTTCATAAATTCAAAGAAATCTGACTTAATTTACCTGATCATACATAATAATAAGTGCCTGGGCACTATGGGAGGGTGGGGAAGGGAGAGTTGGGGGGAAAGTTTCAGGGGCAATGGATATATGTGTTATTTTAAATATGGTGATCATTTCACAGGTGTATATATGTGCTAAAACTTCTCAAATGTCTGTGTTGTATTCAGTAGCTCAGTCACGTTTGCAGTTTACTACAGCCTAATCAAGTTGCTTAAAAAATTAAAATCACTACAAATGTTTCCATCGCCTTACTCAGCAATAATTGATTTCAAACTAAATCAGAGCCAAAGAGAGAAAGAAATAGTGAGAGGTATAAAGAATTTCAAACAAAAAACTTGGGTTCTAGTTCTAGATCCACCAAAAATTATCTATGACTTTGGGCCTGTTGAATAACTTCTGTGGATATCTGTTTCATTTGTTAATAATATAAGGAATATCCATCATTAGCCCCTTACTTTGGGCCATAAACAATGCCAGGAGTTTCACAGACATTATCTCTAATCTGTACAACTATCTTTTAATTCAGTGTTAACAACCTCCTATTTTAGATGAGGAAATAGGCTCAGAAGATAGATCATTTGTTGAAGGTCACGGAATTAGCAGCTGAGCTGGAGTTTGAACAAAGGCCTTTCTAAACCTAAAGCCTACATTCTTTCTTGTTTTAACAACCTGTAGCCCACAATGGTTCATGAATTTATCTTACTACAGGTGTCATGCTAACCCTGCAAGACTCCAATTTTCATATAAGTGCTGTGAAAGGAGGCATTCGTACTAAAAAAAAAACTTAAGTACCCTTCTGGTTTTAAAAAAAAATGAGTGAAAAGCATTAATGGCCTGTTTTCCAAAGACTGAGAAAACTTAGCACTTCGAGTCAGGAAGGCACTGCTTGTCACTGATAGTACCTCTCTGTAAATCCATGCCTAAGAAACTCAAGAGTTAGGCTTGAGCAATGGACACAAACCTAATTCCAGATCTATTTCTCTGACTATTCAAGGTAACATTAGATGCCTTGTTTATATCCTTACATGAAAAGTGACCTGTGGCGAACTTGCTTAGGAATAATGATTAAAGTATTCACTATATTTCATTACTATAATCATTTCCTATAATGTTCCCACAAAAAAGAAACATAATCATGCAGCTAGTACTGAGGAGTGTAGAGGGTGTTAGACTGTTTACATTGTGGCACTTTGTTTTTTCTCAGTTTATTTACAAATCATAAGCCAGTCCTCACTGAATAACCACTAAATAATCAAATGTTCAATACGGAGTACTATTTGGCTTAAGTGAATTTTACCAACATATTCTAATTTACCAGAGGCCAGCAGACCACTTAGGAAACTGGAATATAATATAATTAACTTCCACATACTTGGTACTATCATTCACCCAAGCTGGCTATTACTGTATCTGAAAACAGAAACCACATATTTTTTTCCAGTTGACATATAAAAAGTATTTGTTACATGAATACTCACCGCCAAAGCAATCCATATGTGCAGTTGTGTGTGTTCCTGTTTCAGAATACTGATAACTTCATCTCCCTCCGGCAACTGATCAAAATCAAGTTCAATGACCTAAAATACAAAATGTAGGTTTTAATTCTTATTTTTCTTTTTTTGGCCATGCCACCACAGCATGTGGGATCTTATATCCCAATCAGGGACCGAACTTGTGCCGTCTGCAGTGGAAATGCAGAGTCTTAACCACAAGGTGCCAGGGAAGTCCCTGTTTTTCTTTTTGAAATTCATGTTTCTCCTCTGACTGCGCTTTTCCCAGAGATTCATCAGTCTGGTTATAGAATTTTTTTTTTTAAATACATAGGATTTGTGTTCACTTTCTGTAAGGCTAAACAAGTATATGTTAAGAAATATTTAAGGAGCATATGCCAAATACATTACATGGAATAGTAAAGTAAAAGCATAGCAAACAAATCCTGCTAGCTGTCTTCAAATCACTAGAACTATAAAAAGCTCTGAAAAAAATGAAAGGAAACTCTGCTTAATGCATAATGCAGGTAAAATGTAGATAAGCACCCCAAAGACTCTGATGCCATTGGTCTGACAAGAAGCACAATCCTAGAAGCAAGGCAATCTTGAGTTGCCACTGCACACATTCATCATGGAGGCAGCATTTGTGTCACACACACTCCTGACTGTGGCACAAAAATAACAGTAGAAAAATTTCCTAGAATTAGATCGTGGTGGTGGTTACACTGCTTTGTGAATATTACTAAAAACCACTGTATTTTATGGTAAGTGAAACACATCTCAATATTGTACCTCAATCAAACAAACAGGAATATGAGATAGCCAATAAAACAACACCAGTTCTGAGAGCTTTACTCAGACAAGCTACTGGACATCCATAAAAGAGGAGACTGGAAGGGAGAGTGGGCAATTCTACCAGCACACAGCAGCGGCTTGTGGTCTCTATTTGGCTGAGAGAGCCTTGTGCAGCGACACTCGCGTTTCTAAGGGAGGAAGGGCGACATCCTACATATTCCCGGGGAGAGATACTTAGTTTGAGCAGCAGAGAGAACACAGTGACATAAGTGTCCATCTCTATGACCTGTGAGGTGCCTCACATTTGATCACGCTCACTCACACTCCCGCGCCTCTGAATTAGGAAGAGCAGAGGACTGTCAAATACGAACAGGTAGGAGGGGAACTTTCAAGAACTCCTTCTCGGGGTGGCCTCAAGGCTTCGGGGACTTGATGTTCCCAGCCTGGGAGGGTGCCGGGGCTGGGGAAGAAGTGGTCGGAGCTTCGGTAGGGGGGTTCGATCTGGGAGAGAGAATGCTCTTACTTCGGAAGCAAAGTCGAGAGAAAGGGGGAAGGGGAGATCGTCCAAGTTAACGGCCCCCACCCTCCCCCATGCTCGACACTTACCTCGTCAGTGTCCCGAAGGGGAATCTCGATAGAGCCCCGCGACATGGTGAGATGAGAAGGGGAGCGGGCGTCGGGCCCCGCCTCTCCACAGCCGGTACTCCTGGCTTATAGCCCGTCCAGAGACTAGCGGCGGCTCGGGCTCCGGTCGTGACTGCAGCCCCGCAGCGCCGCCGGAGCTCCGGCTTCTCCTTCCCGTCAGCCGCTCAAACAACGAACAGCAGACGGCGACCGGCGACTTCCGGCAGCCCCGCCCCCTGCCCCGGAAACTTTCCCCGCGGGAGGGCCTGTCCGTTGAGAACGCTCCTCCAGTGGCTTAGATTCCCCGATTTTAAAGGAGGGTTCGGAAGATTCGTAGTCCTACCTCTCCGAGGGCCTGAGGCTATTGAACCTGAAGCCGCCCAGGAGCGGGGATAAATAGGTGGAGGGCGTATCCGCCCCGCCCACCTTAGGGGCGAATGAGGCTCGGATTCGGGGCCTGGCCGCTGACTGACATGGGTCAGAAGTGAAGTGAAAAGTCGCTCAGTAGTGTCCGACTCTGCCAGGCTCCTCTGTTCATGGGATTCTCCAGGCAAGAATACCGGAGTGGGTTGCCATTTCCTTCTCCAGGGGATCTTCCTGACCCAGGATCGAACCCAAGTCTCCTGCATTGCAGGCAGACTCTTTCCCGACCGAGCTATAAGGGAAGCCCTTGTAACCCATGACTGGCATGGGAATTCTGGCCAATTATAGCCATCCTTTCCTGAGCCTGATTCCGCCCCCGAACCCCGGACTTGTCCTCTGCCAGGTGGGCCTGGCCAGTCTCTTTTTCTAATCTAGGTTACCATGAATGAGACTATCGGTTCATTCCTTAACCCAAATTGGCTGCTCAGTAAGCTACTTTTCGAAAAGCAGCTACTTTTCGTTCGTTCGTCATCTGTGCTACTTTTGTGACCAGCTTAAATAGAAACGTTGCAGTGAATTCTGTAATCATTGTGCTAGTTCATGTATTTTGTGTGGGTTTTGTTTTGGGTTTTTTTGGGGGGTCTTTGAAGCATATGAGAATCTGCTAGATTTGTGATTTTAATAAAGTTGTTGAAAAATTGGATTAAATTTGTAATCAACCTTTTGATTGTAGAATTCGATTAAGTACATTTAAATTAGTGTTTTCATTAAATTATAGAATGTGATTAGATTAGCTTGTAATCAGTGTTTTGAGTGAACCAGAGAAGAAACTGATTAAATAGATTTGTAAACACTGTCCATTTTACCTAGTGCCTCTTATATGTATGGGCTTCATCTCCACAACCTCCATTCTAGACCAAACCAATAGCCTCACTTTGCTGGAATAAATTCCTGTTTTATCCAATATGTCATCCACTCTTGATCCCAAGCTCCAATCCAGCTTCAGCATGTTATACATCTATCTTTAAAAAAATACCAGTTTGATATTTGTGTTTTCTCCCACCTCTCTCAAAAGCTTTAAGTGGAAACTTCATTAAATTTATGTTTTGATTAGTTGTCCAATATAGACATAATACTAGGTATGTAGGTAATTTAAATTTTTCTAGTAACCACATTAAATAAAAAGAAGTAGATGAAATTAGTTTAATATAATTGTTTTACCCAATATATTAAAAATATAGCTTCAATGTATAATCAATATAAAATTGAGATAGTTCACATTTTTTTTTCATAGTAAGTCTTGCAAATGCAGTATGTATTTTACACTTACATACTTAATTCAGTTGTTTGATTTTAATTGGAACTATTGGACTTGTACTTAAATTTCATAAAATTTGGCATTGAAAAAAAATAGATCCAGGGAATTCCCTGGCAGTCCAGTGGTTAAGACTCGATGTTTTCTTTGCTGGGGCCCTGATTCAATCTCTGGTCAGAGAACTAAGATCCTGCATGCCCCACAGCACAGCCAAAAAAAAAAAAAAAATGATCCACATACTTGAATTTTCCAAACATATTTATAAGTTTTCCAGTAATTGAATCAATGATCAGTTTAAAGTTAAAATTTTAAGTTAATTAAAAATAAACAAAATTTAAAGTTTATTTCCTTAGTTGCATTAGCCATGTTTCAAGTGTTCAGTAGGCACATATGGTTAGTGGATACTGTATTATATTTCCAGGAAATACTGTTTAATACATTTTAAGGTTTATAAAGTGAGCATTAGACAAAAGTAAATTTAGTGATGAATGTTATTATTCTTGCCCAAACCCTCCTGGCCTTAAAGACCCTAGCAATGCATTTGAATCGGTGTTTCAGTTACTGGCAATCAACAGTATCTTAACTGACAGTGCAGAACACTATCACTGAATAATATGAGAGCTTAATTTAGAGTGGAATTTGAAGGAAGTGATATTTAGGTTGCCACTGGGAAGATGAGTAAAATTTGGCTAGGTAAATGCTAAAGTGGAGTGTATATGGGATGGAAGGGACAGTATGCTGGGGAAGAGCTTTGTGAACCTGAAAGTCATTTTGCTGGAATGTAAGAACTGATGGGGAGAGTAGCATGAGTTGAGGCTGAAGACATAAGAAGTAGCCAGATCACGCCCAGGTTTATCCATGTAAAGCAAGACTGGTGCCTTGCCCTGTTTCCAAGGGCAACAGTGTAAGTGTAGACAACACAGTTAGGAAAAAGCAAAACAATTGCACTCTGAGGTAACCAACCAACCAAAATCTGTGTCACACTATCTGTAGGTCTCCAAAGTGAATGAAACCTTCAGTGTTTCCCATGTTATTGATTCCCTAACAAAAACAACTCAACCAATGACATTTGCCGGGCTGACTTTTGCAAGTTTGAAAATATGCAAGAATTTGGGAGAATACGGAAGTCATAAGAGAAAGCTGCTCTTCTTCAGTCATGAATCTGCTGACTATAAACCTTATAACCTTGGGTTGGGGGGGAGAGTGTTTGATGGACCAGTCCTTCTTAAGCCTTAACTCACTTGTAAACTTTGCAAGTATTTTTATAAGGAAATTCTTTTTCTAATGCTTGTGTCTGTGAGACTTCTTTTGACATAAAGTAGATTGAGGAGTTTGGATTTTATCTTAGGTGCAATGTAACTGAAAAGTTTGAAGTTATGTATATGTATCAATGAATAGGTGTCTATGAAAGAATTGTGGTTTTAAAGATTGTCTTGGCTACATTGTGGAGAATGGATTAGAAAGTGTTTGAGAGGATGTGGGCCAAATACATAGAAAACTACTGTCTGAGTAATGTATGATAAATAGCTAGGAATAGGTTTAAGGTGATGGAGGTAGCGCTAGCCACCTGCCAATGCAGAAGACATAAGAGATGCCAGTAGGGAAGATCCCCTGGAGAAGGGCGTGGCAACCCCCTCCAGTATTCTTGCCTGGAGAATCCAGTGGATACAGGAGCCTGGTGGGCTATCGTCCATAGGGTTGCAAAGAGTTGGACATGACCGAAGCCATTTAGCAGGCAAGCAGGCAGGTGGTGGTAGATATATATAATCTCTTCACTTTTCTCCATTTTCATGTATGTGTGTGTGTGTGTGTGTAATCTTGCGGCTCAGCTGGTAAAGAATCCGCCAGCAATGCAGCAGACCTGGGTTTGATCCCTGGGTTGGGAAGATCCCCTGGAGAGGGAAAGGCTACCCACTCCAGTGTTCTGGCCTGGAGAATTCCATGGACTGTATAGTCCATGGTGTCGCAAAAAGTTGGACATGACTGAGTGACTTTCACTTTCACTTCTTTTGCTAATAAACTGGATAAAAGGGTCATTGAAAAAGTGTGTCAGGAAGCACTTCCAGGTTTCTGGCATGGACAACTGGGTGAATGAAGTGTCATTTTCCAAGATACATATGATTAGTGGAGGAGCGCATTTGGGCAAGTGCAGATCCCTAGCAGGGTTTCCTGCCCTGTTTCTGACATCTCTGAGACAGATATCAGACAGGCTGTTGAATATACAGGTCTGGAGCTTAGAAGATAGTTTCTAAGAATTAGAGAAATAAGTCTGAAAGCTGCTAGCATATAGATGAAATTTCAAATTATGGGATAGGTTGAGATAAACTCGAGTGAGAATGTAGCATGATAAGGGAGGACCCAGGACCAAGCTATGAGGAAATGTAGCATATGCAGTAGGCAGGTAGGGGAAGCGGTTCTGTAAGGAATTAGAAGATTAGAAGGAGAGAAAATCATGAGGCAACAGTTGGGACTTAAACTGTAACTTGATACAGAGAGCGACAGGCAGCCTTTTGTGTTTGCATTGGAAAAGACCCTGATGCTGGGAGGGATTGGGGGCAGGAGGAGAAGCTGACGACAGAGGATGAGATGGCTGGATGGCATCACCGACTCGATGGACATGAGTTTGAGTAAACTCCGGGAGTTGGTGATGGATAGGGAGGCCTGGCGTGCTGCGATTCATGGGGTCACAAAGAGTCGGACACAACTGAGCGACTGAACTGAACTGAACTCAACTGTAGCAGACATGGGTGAAATTGGACTTTTTTTTTTTTTAAAGATGTATTTATTTATATATTGGCTGTGGTGAGTCTTCACTGCTGTGCGCAGGGCTTCTCACTACGGTGGCTCCTCTTGCGGAGCTCCAGCTCTGGGCCCATGGGCTTCAGTAGTTGTGGCTCACAGGCTTTGGAGCACTGGCTTAGTAATTGTGTGGCACATGAGCTTGCTTGCTCTGTGACATGGGGGGTCTTCCCAGATCAGGGATTGAACCCCAGCCCCCTGTACTGGCAGGTGGATTCTTAACCACTGAACCACCAGGGACGCCTGAAATTAGATGTTTTTAAGCTGCAGATCTAGTTTGGTAGTGAGTACAGAGATTTTCCTTCAGCTGACATGAGTGTGCAAAGTCCATTCACAAATGCCGGGCTCCATGTAGGGCTTGAGTGGACCAGACCAAGGTAAAGCAGTTAGTGTATTTGGTCAGTGAAGGTTTTTTTTTGTTTGTTTTTTGTTTTTTTTCAGCATAGGTTTTGTTGAGTACGTGTTCTAAATAGATTGCTAAGATTCTTCAGCTTTCTGATGTTGATTCTGTGGTTGGTTGTAGTGTTGGTAAATATGTATATTTAACCATTCTGAAGAGTGAGCTGTTGTACATGTTGATCAAATATAGTACTTATTGAAATATTTGATCTTTTGGTAAAGAATATTTGAGATCTCAGATTAGATATCTTTTATTTATTTATATTTTTTATTATGGGAGTATGATTGTTTTTCAACATTGCGTTCATTTCTGCTATACTACAAAGTGCATCAGCTGTATGTATACATATGTCCCTTCCCTCTTGAGTCTCCCTTCCACCCTGCTCCCTAAATAGCAGGACACAAAGGGATATATTTTAAGTAGTTTGTATATATTATTAAGAAAGAATAGGAATTGTATTCATTTGCTAGGACTGCCACAAGAAAGTACCACAGACCTGGTGACTTAAACAGCAGAAATTTATTTTCTCATAATTCTGGAGGTTGAAAGTCCAAGATCAAGGTGTCTGCAGGGCTGGTTTCTTCTGAGGATTCTTCTCGGCTTGTATATGGTGTCTCCTCCCTCTGTCTCCACCTGGTCTTCCCTTGGGTGTGTCTGTGTCCTAATTTCTTCTTCTTTTAAGGATGCCAGTCATAATTGGATTAAGACTAACCCTAATGACCTCATTTTAACTTAATTACCTCTTTCAAGATCTGCTCCAAATAAAGTCAAATTCTGTGGCACTGGGGGTTAGGATTACAACATCTGAATTATGGGAAGACACCATTCAGGCCGTAACAGAGCCTATCATAGAATATGTGTTTGCAGGTGAATTTTTATTTTTTAAATATTTTTTTTTGGATGAGGACCATTTTTAAAGTCTTCATTGAATTTGCTACAATACTGTTTCTGTTTTATGTTTTGGTGTTTTTGGCCACAGAGGCATGTGGGATCTTAGTTCCCTGACCAGAGACTGAACCCTTGCCCCTTGCATCGGAGGTTCAAGTCTTAACCACTGGACCATGAGGGAAGTTCCCAGGTGAATTTTTAAATTGTGCTTTTCCTTGTCATTTTTAAAAATAAGGCTTGTTTCTGAAGTAGTGGGACACCTGATCATTAGTAAAACTTTTTAGGCTTATAGTTTGCCATTACATTTTTCTGGGCACTTGTTTTATGATCTATGTCACAGTTTCCTTTAGTTGTTTTTTTTTTCCCCTTATTCTTCCCCCACCTCTAGGTTTTTAATAAACTTTCATCTCTAAAGCATAAGCCTATTTTCAGGAATTTAAAACTATATAAAATGTTCCCTTAGATAAGAACTGGGAATGTGAAGATCAACAAAACTATTAGTAATTTCATTATCAGTAAAAAAAGAAAAACTATGATAGAAATCTTAGTTCTGGCAAACTGAAATAACCAGAAAATCCTTCTGCTAGACATGTTGAATATGCTGCTAGATAACCTAGATATGCTGAATAAAAAAAAAAAAAACCATAAGAGCATTATAGTATGGCATGTCCTTGTAAATGCACAGCTGAGAGATCTACTAATCTGAATAACAGAAATTAAAGCCCATGCTAAGACTACCCAGATAGTGGTGGGTAAAAGTAGGATTGTTTTCCATTACTTCAGGGCGTTGAGTTTTAATGCTCACAGAGAGATAGAATTAGAGGTTTTGGGCTTATGCTAGAAGACGTAAAAGGCTATTCCCTAAGTAAAAGAGGGTAAGGAAAAAAATTCCACCAATACAGATAACAGTCTGGTCTCAGGGTATAAAATTTGCCGTTGGTGGTGGGAGAGAGGTGGGAGAATCTCCCTCAAGAAGTTGCAACCACAGGGTCTATATATCAGGTAGATGGAATATCTGGCATTTTCCTCTTGCTCTGGGAATTCCCAAGGCAAGACATTAGCATAGGAATTATCCTTAAGTGTGTGGTATCCCTGGCATGACTGGGCAAGTTACTTAATATTTTTGATTGATTGGCCCTTACTTCCCCTGCTGGTAATTAAATAGTAACTAAGAGGTATTGAATGGTTTGCTTGTTCTAGTACTTGAAATGCCGAAACTCCTTTAATCTTCAGAACAGCTTTATGACATGGGTACAGTAATCTGTCAAAGGTATGGAGGCCAAGGTGGGTGGTCATATCTCTCTCCTGGGATCAGTGTGGAGATGAGATGAGGTATAAAGCGATGGGCCAACGTGCATGTGACTACTTTGGAAACTGCAACCATATGCTCTATCCCTTGGGGTTTTCTACTTCAGATAGGATGACAGACTCTCAACGTCTTCACTTCTTCTCTTTCTTATTGTCCCCAAAGGTAAGAAGCACAAGGTCCCTTCTTATTTTAAGGACATTATAGATTCTTGCTGAAAGAAGAAAAGACTTTGAAGTGGCTTTGAAATGGGTAGGATTTGAATAGGCAGAATGTGGGAACCATCTCAAGCAAAATCTTAATGGCAAGAATACCACTCTTTAAAGGCCAGTGACAAGTAAGTACATCCCAGCATTGTTGTTAATTAGTTGCTAAGTTGTGTCTGACCCCATGGACTGTAGCCTGTCAGGCTCCTTTGTTCCTTGGATTTCCCAGGCAAGAATACTAGAGTGTGTTGCTGTTTCATTCTGCAGGGGATCTTCATGACCCAGGAATTGAATTTGAGTCTCCTGCATTGGCAGGCAGATTCATTATTGCTGAGCTACAAGGGAAGCATTAAAACTTACCAGTTCTTTGACATTCATCATGTGTCTGTTGACAAATATTCAATTAAAAATCACATTAAGAAGAAAAAAGAGGATTTTATTTGGTCAAACTGAGGATTAGAACCCGGAAGACAGACTCTCAGAAGCTCTGAGACCTGTTAGAAGTTGAAGGCAAGGTCATATACATTCTTGAGACTAAGGATTGTACATCAAAATGATATACTGATATGTAATATAACATTCACCAAAAATACATAGTCCAGGTGAACATGTACAAATTGAGCAGTAAGTTCCTACGACTGCCTACAGACTTGGGAAGGAATCATTTGGGAAGTTATGTTGCTAGCATCAGAAGAAAGAAGAAAAAAACTGATGTTTAAGTTCGAGTAAGAATTTCCATCTTTGAGGAGCTCTGGTTAACTTGAAATGCAGATGCACACTGCACATTAGGGAAGAAGGGAGGAGGCCCAAATGGAACAGAAAGGCAGAATTTTGTTTAAATGTTCTTGCCTGCCTTAAAAATATACATTTTATTTCATGTCCCATCTCCTCCAAGAAGCCTTCCTTGTTAACATCGTTCAAGAAACTCTCTCCTTTCTATTTGTCTTATTGACTCCTAAAATAGCTTGGCATTGAACTATATTCAGTTTTGTTGTTGTTCAGTTGCTAAGTCCTGTCCAACTCTTTGTGACCCCATGGACTGCAGCATGCCAGGCCTCCCTGTCCTTCACTGTCTCCCGGAGTTTGCTTAAACTCATGTCCATTGAGTCGGTGATGCCAGCCATCCATCTCATCCTCTGTTGCCCCATTCTCCTCCTTTCTTTTTGGAAGAAAGAATGTATCACCGTATACTAATTTTTTTTTACGTTAGAAAGATTGAAGTATAGTTGATTCAAAATGTTGTGTTAATTTCTGCTGTACAGGAAAGTGATTGTTATGTACACATAAATATATATTATTTTTTAAATATTCTTTTCCATTAAGGGTTATCCCAGGATATTGAATATAGTTCCCTGTGTTATGCAGTAGGACCTGTGTTTATCCATCCTATATATAATAGCTTGCATCTGCTGATCCCAACTTCCCACTCCATCCTCTCTCCCCCTTGGCAACCACAAGATTGTTCTCCATGTCAGTGTATCACATTATATTTAAAATACCTTTTTTTTTTTTTTTTAGGTAAATAACCTCAAATTTCTACTGTCTTCATAGTAAAACAAACTATGAAGTTCAGAACGGGATCATTTGCCTCTTTCTCTTCTTATCTCCTCCCAGCTCAAAATGCTTGTACCTCTTAGCCAAGATTCTCTTGTAGTTGGGCTTAATGCATTCGAGCTGGAGCACAATCTTCTTTGTAGTTTTAGCCTTTTGCCGGAAAATTGGCCTAGTCTGGCCACCATAGTCACTCTGCTCCCTGGCATGATGCCACTCTCCCCAGGCAGGCGGAGAATCCTTGCCCTTCCTGTCCTGTGTCCCTTTGTGCGGTTGGTGCTTGTCACAGTTCTTACAGAAAGTCTGGTGGGTTTTAGGAACATTCAAGCGTGTTTGTGAGAGCAGTGTCGGCATGGAAAGAGGCTAAAACACCAATTTTGTTTGAGTGGCAGGTGAGATCTTAATTACCCAGCCAGGGAGCAAACCAGTGTCCCCTGCATTGGAAGCACAGTCTTAACCCCTGGACCCCCAGGGAAGTCCCTAAAATACCTATTTTGAAGGCAATCTTTTCTCCCCTCTGACTCTTCCTTTCCTCAAGGTCAGAATACTTTTTGAATACTCCCCTCTCCCAACTTAAGGAGCCTAGAAGTTCTCAATACATAAATAGATTTTAAATTGCTTCACCAACCCTCACCCTCACCCCAGGCCTAGGTGTCAGCTGGCAGTAAGGCTCAGAAACTTTTTGAGTTGCTTCTGAGAAACAGGAGGAAAGAGACAAAAGTGTGGTGAGAGGGCAAAAGGATGGCAGAAGGCCAGGTGCTATTTAACACAACTCCATCCCAGGAGCCATTCTCCCATATTTGTGAAACCTGTGCGTATAAATTCTTGGTGTGATTGAGTTTTTCTTGTGCAAACCAGATGAGTGGCAGAATTTTGTGTTGGGGGAGGGGGTATCATAAGGGGACAGAAGTGGTGTATGAGGGAGCTAGCATTTTGAGAGGCAGAAGGGCCAAGAGACTGAGGTCCCCACAGGGAATCAGCAGAAATGCTGGAGAGGGTGTGGAACTCCTCGGTCCATGGGATTCAGAAGTCCAGGCCACTGGACTTCTGGTTCAGAGTTCTGGACATCATGTCCAGATGTTCTGGACATGTCCTGATGTCCAGATGTTCTGGACATCAAGGTTCAGAGGCCCTCAGCAGATGTCTGGAGGACATCGGAATGCATTTAAGATGGGCTCCTTCATGTTGTGCTTGACTCTTTACCTTACAGCTTGATCTCTCTCCCCCGGGAGCTCTCAAAATACTTAAACTCCACAATCCTTCAGAGCACCCATAACTGTCTTATCCATAATTATGTGCATATCTGTCCTCTTATTTACGTTCTCTGTGGGACTCTTAGCTTCTTAAAGGCCTGTCTCTGACATTACTACGTGCACAGAATGTCGTGTATATGTGCTTGTGTGCATTTTTCTGGGGAGAATACCTAGAACTTTAATCGCATTCTAGAAGGGGCCCAGGACCTAGAAAATGTTTGGAAGCTGCATAACGAGGTCTTCCAGGGACACCTGGTCACAGACTCTTTACTGCAATTCAAAGAAGAGTCATCTTTCAAAAGCCAAATCCATTTCGTCCTCTTGCTTGTCTCCCATCGAGGCTGAGCACCCATGGAGCTCTAAAGCATACAGACTATGCAGGAAGTGTAGACTCATTTCTGGTTTCAAGATTCTGTCAGTCAGGGGCTCAACCAAGTAGTGTGTGTTTATTGCCTCTTGCCCGGGACGCCTTGCCCTGCACTCAGAGAGGTTCACAAGCCAAGCTGGCATAGGTCCAGTCCCACTGTGGGTGGGATCCATGGGTGGTGTTGTGGGCTTTCCAGCCAGAGCTATAAATATTTATCAAACGAATGTGTGATGTCAGTCTCTGAAGAGTATCTGGAGTGGTGTGTGTATGTGTGTGAATGTGTGTCATGGGGGAGCCTGCTAGAGAACAAGAACCCCATGGAAGCTGGCACATGATGTCAGCACATTAATGATTGAAAACAAGAGCCGTAAAGACCCATTGCAAGTCAGCATCTCTGACCCCAGTACTGGAGGGAGGTGAACTCTGCTCTAACTAGCACATCCCAGGTACACAGCCCAGAAACCATGGGTAAACATCAGTTGCTGGCTTCTTGACAACTGCTGAGTTGATAGACTTTCTAAAGATCCCACATTTATCTCTTAAATGGATCCAGCAACACTTTCATTTGGCTGACAACTTTGCCTGTGTGGATGGGTTCAGTGAGGGAGACAGTAGAAGATTGGAGAGGGCCAGCTTAAGCTTTTGTTGACATTTCATGGTTTTTAACTTGGAGCAACTGGTTGTTAAAATGAAATGGCTTCACTCCCAGCTGTAGTCGAGGCTCCAAGATCCTGGCACTTTGCAAAGTCAGATCACCTCTGAGGGCCTGCAAAGGGTGGTCCCTCCCTCATTTAAAGATATGAAAGTGTTGAAGTCGAGGTGGTCAGTAAATACAGGAGGGAGAGTTTGAGGCAAACTGTCCCTGTGCTCTGAGTTCTTCCACTCCAGCTCTAGATGAGGTTCTGGAAGGCCTGAACATTTTCTACTCTCAGGAATCACAGAGCTGTCACTCCAGAACCATGCCACACTGGCCACAGTCTCACTAGCAAAAAGATGCCCCTCTCTCTGCCTTCTCTGGATACCCATGAGCTAGTGTCTGAATGCTGAGGCTGCTACCGCCTGTGCTGCAGAAAAAGCAAATACCTCCACGCAGACTTGACAGCAGAAATAGTCAAAGGGATGGGAGCTTGGCTCACACTTGATTCCTGCCCTCCAAGTCATGCTTTTGTGCGTATTACGGGTAGAACCTAAACTCTATCCAGAGCGCTGCTTGCAAGGAAGTCTGGGAAAAATAGTTTTATGTTAGCAGCTCCTGCAGTATCGGAAACACTGGAAGGAGGTTGGAATGGGTGTTGAGCATCAGCTCACCTGATCTAATACATTCCTACTCACACTCCGAGGCCCACATCACATCAGATGCTACCTCCTTTCGGAGACTCCCCTCCCATGGCCTTCCCTCCCCAAGAGGAAACGTTCTCTGTGTTCCCATGGCTTATGTAATCCAGGGGGACTTGTCAGTCTCCTTTGTTGAGCTGAGGGCTTCTTGATGACAGCAATTTCTTTTTTAATTGTGCATAGATGATTTACAACCTTATATTAGTTTCAGACATACAACATAGTGATCCAAAATTTTTATAGGTTGTACTCCGCCTAAAGTTTTTATAAGGACTTCCTTGGTGATCCAGTGGCTAAGACTGCCTGCTCCCAATGCAGGGGGCCTGGGTTCAATCCCCAGTCAGGGAACTAGATCCCACACATGCTGCAAATAAGAGTTCACATGCTGCAACTAAAGATTCTGAGTGCCAAAGATTGAAGATCCTGCATGCCACAACTAAGACCAGGCAGAGCCAAATAAATAAATATTTTTTAAAAAATTATTATAAAATATTAGCTATATTCCCTGTGCTGTCCAATATACTATTGTAACATTTACTTTATACATATTGGTTTATATCTCTTAATCCATGATTCCGAGCTTGCCTCCCCTCCCCCTCCCCACTGGTCATCACTAATTTGTTCTCTGTATCTCTGAGTCAGTTTCTATTTTGTTATATTCATTCATTTGTTTTTTCTTTTTCAGATTCCACAGATAAGTGGTAAAATGCAGTATTTGACCTAAAAAGTCTCTGTGTAACTTATTTCCCTTAGCGTAATGCCTTCCAAATCCATCCGTGTTATTGCAAATGGCAAAATTTCATTCTCTGCTATGTCTGAGGAATATATTATATATATATATATGTAACTTTTTGCCTTTTCATACCTACCAGGTTGGTAGGTGAACAATATGCTACTGAGGTAGGGTGGAAAAATAACTACAGGAAGAATGAAGAGGCTGAGCCAAAGTGGAAATAACACTCCATTGTGGATGTGACTGTGGTGGTGAAAGTAAAGTCTGATGCCATAAAGAACAGTATTGTGCAAGAACCTGGAATGTTAGGTCCATGAGTCAAGATAGATTGGATGAGGTCAAACAGGAGATGGCAAGAGTGAACATCAACATTTTAGGAATCAGTGAACTAAAATGGACAGGAATGGGAGAATTTAATTCAGATGACCTTATATCTACTACTGTGGGCAAGAATCCCTTAGAAGGAATGAAGTAGCCTTCACAGTCAACAATAGAGTCCAAAATGCAGTACTTGGGTGCAATCTCAAAAATGACAGAATGCTCTTGGTTCATTTCCAAGGCAAACCATTCAATATCACAATAATCCAAGTCTATGCCCCAACCTCTAATGCTGAAGAAGCTGAAGTTGAATGATTCTATGAAGACCTACATAACCTCCTAGAACAAACACCAAAAAAAGAAGTCCTTTTCATCATAGGGGACCGGAATGCAAAAGTAGGAAGTCAGGCGATACCTGGAATAACAGGCAAGTTTGGCCTTGGAGTACAAAATGAAGCAGAGCAAAGACTAACAGAGTTTTGCCAAAAGAATGCGCTGGTCATAGCAAACACCCTCTTCCAACAACACGAGGGATGACCCTATACATGGACATCACCAGATGGACAATACCAAAATCAGATTGACTATATTCTTTGAGCTGAAGATGGAGAAGCTCTATACAGTCAGCAAAAACAAGACCTGGAGCTGACTGTGGCTCAGATCATCAGCTCCTTATTGCAGAATTCAGGCTCAAATTGAAGAGAGCAGGGAAAACCACTAACCCATTCAGTTATGACATAAATCAAATCCCTTATGATTATACAGTGGAGGTGACAAATAGACTCAAGGGACTAGATCTGGTAGACAGAGTGCCTGAAGAACTATGGACAGAGGTTCATAACATTGTACAGGAGGTGATGACCAAAACCATCCCCAAGAAAAAGAATGCAAGAAGGCAAAGTGGTTGTCTGAGGAGGCCTTACAAATAGCTGAGAAAAGAAGAGAAGTGAAATGCAAAGAAGAAAGGGAAAGATATACCCAGCTGAATGCAGAGTTCCACAGAATAGCAAGGAGAGATAAGAAACCCTTCTTAAGTGACCAATGCAAAGAAATAGAGGAAAACAATAGAATGGGAAAAACTAGAAATCTCTTTAAGTAGGCTGGAGTTACCAAGGGAACATTTCATACAAAGATGGGCACAATAAAGGACAAAAATGGCAAGGACCTAACAGAAGCAAAAGAGATTAAGAGGTGGCAAGAATATACAGAAGAACTATACAAAAAAGGTCTTAATGACCCAGTTGACTATGATGATGTGGTTACTCACCTAGAGCCAGACATTCTGCAGCATGAAGTCAAGTGGGCCTAAAGAAGCATTACTACAAGCAAAGCTAGTGGAGGTGATGGAATTCCAGCTGAGCTATTTCAAATCTTAAAAGATGATGCTGTTAAAGTGCTGCACTCATTATGCTAGCAAATTTGGAAAACTTAGCAGTGGCCACAGGACTGAAAAATGTCAGTTTTCATTCCAATCCCAAAGAAAAGCAATGCCAAAGAATGCTCAAATTACATACAATTGCACTCATTTCACATGCGAGTAAGATTATGCTCAAAATCCTTCAAGCTAGGCTTCAACAGTACATGAACTGAGAACTTCCAGATGTACAAGCTGGATTTAAAAAAGGCAGAGAAACCAGAGATCAAATTACCAACATACTCTGGATCATAGAAAAAGCAAGGGAATTCTGAAAAATCATCTACTTCTGTTTCATTGATTATGCTAAATCCTTTGTCTGTGTGGATCACAACATACTCCACTGTGGAATATTCTTAAAGAGATGGAACTACCAGATCACCATAACTTCCTCCTTAGAAACCTGTATGTAAGACAAGAAGCAACAGTTAGAACAGGACATGGAACAATGGGCTGGTTCAAGTACGTCAAGGCTGTATGTTGTCACCCTGTTTACTTAACTTCTGTGCAAAGTACAGCATGTGAAATGCCAGGCTAGATGAATCACAAGCTGAAATCAAGATTGCTGGGAGAAATATCAACAACCTCAGATATGCAGATGATACCACTCTAATGGCAGAAGGTGAAGAGGAACTAAACAGCCTCTTGATGAAGGCTAAAGAGGAGAGTGAAAAAACTGGCTTAAAACTCAACATTCAAAAAACTAAGATCATGGCATCCAGTCCTGTCACTCATGGCAAATAGATGGGGAAAATGTTTCCACCAGTGTCAGATTTCATTTTCTTGGGCTCCAAAATTGATGTGGACAGTTGACTGCTACCATGAAATACTTGATCGTTGGAAGAATAGCTATGTCAAACTTAGCCAGTGTTTTTAAAAACAGAGACATTACTTTGTTGACAAAGATCTGTATAGTCAAAGCTATGGTCTTACCAGTAGTCATATATGTAGGTGAGAGCTGGACCATAAAGAAGGCTGAGTGCTAAAGAATTGATGCTTTCAAACTGTGGTGCTGGAGAAGACTCTTGAGAGTCCCTTGGACAGCAAGGAGATCAAACCAGTCAATCCTAAAGGAAATCAACCCTGAATATTCATTGGAAGGACTGACTGCTGAAGCCAAAGCTCCAATACTTTGGCTACTTGATGCGAAGAGCTGACTCATTGGAAAAGACCCTGATGCTGGGAAAGATTGAAGGCAGGAGGAGAAGGGGGGAGACAGAGGATGAGATGGCTGGATGGCAACATTGACTCAATGGACATGAGTTTGAGCAAATTCTGGGAGACAGTGATAGACAGAGAAGCCTGGAGTGCTGCAGGTCATGGGGTCACAAAGAGTCAGATGTGACTTAGTAATGGAACAACAACAGCTATATGTATGTGTGTGTATACACACACACACACACACAACACAAACTGCATCTTCTTATCCATTCATCTGTTCATGGACTCTTAGGTTGCTTCATATCTTTCCTGCTATAAAGAATGCTGCTATGAACATTGGGGTGCATGCATCTTTTCAAATTAGTGCTTTCATTTATTCTGGATATATATCTGGGATACAGTTAGTTTTTTGAGCAACCTCTGTACCATTTTACATAGTGGCTGTACCAATTTACATCTCACCAACAGTATACAAGGGTTCCCTTTTCTCCACATCCTGGCCAACACTTGCTATTTGTAGACTTTTTGGTAATAGCCATTCTGACAGTTGTGAGGTGATATCTCATAGTGGTTTTTGATTTTCATTTCTCAGATGATTAGTGATATTGAGCATCATTTTATGTGCTTGTTGGCTATCTGTATGTCTTCTTTGGAAAAATGTCTATTCAGGTCTTCTGTCCATTTTTTTAAGAATCTTTTTTAAATATTGAGTTGCATAAACTAAATATATATACATACACACACACATAACACACACACACACATATACTTTTTTTTTTTATAGCAACCCCTTATTGGTCATATTATTTGCAAATATTTTCTCCCATTCAGTAGGTTGTGTTTTCATGTTGTCAATGCCTTCCTTTGCTGTGTAAAAGCTTTTAAATTTCATTAGGCACCATTTGTTTTTAAATTAACTGATTGATTAATTTGGCCGAGTTGAGTCCTAGTTGCGGCATGCAGGACCTTCTCTTGTGGCCTGCAGGCTCACTAGTTGCCATGGAGCAACTAAACCTGTGGGCTGCCACTACCCTAGAGCACGGGGGCTTCAGTAGTTGCAGCGCACAGGCTTAGTTGCTCCATGGCATGTGAAATCTTAGTTTCCCAGCCAGGGATCAAACCCACGTTGCCTGCCTTGCAAGGCATATTCTCAACCACTGGACCACAGGGAAGTCCCTCTGTTGTTGTTTTTTTTGAAATATAATTGTTTTACAATGTTGTGTTAGTTTCTGCTGCGCAACATTATGAATCAGCTGTATGTGTACATATATCTCCTCCCACTCACCCATCCCCATTCCACCCCTTCAGGTCATCACAGAGCACCAAGCTGAGCTCCTTGTGCTATACGTCACCTTCCCACTAGCTATCTATCTAACACATAACAGTATATATATATATATATGTCAAAGCCATTCTCTCAATTTGTCCCCCACTTCTTCCCCTCACCGTGTCCACAAGGCCATTCTCTACATCTGTGCCTCTATTCCTGCCCTGCAAATGGGTTCATCAGTACCATTTTTCTAGATTCCATATATATGTGTTAATACATGATATTTGTTTTTCTCTTTCTGACTTACTTCACTCTGTATGACAGGCTAGGCTTACTGACTTGCTTATAATGAATAGACTGTGGCAGAAGTAATGTATGACTTCTGAGACTAGGTCATAAAACGCGTGACCTGATCACTCCCTGATCAGTTCAGTTCAGTCACTCAGTCGTGTCTGAATCTTCGCCACCCCATGTACCACAGCATGCCAGGCCTCCCTGTCTATCACCAACTCCCGGAGTTTACCCAAACTCATCTGCATTGAGTCAGTGATGCCATCCAGCCATCTCATCCTCTGTTGTCCCCTTCTCCTCCTGCCCCCAATCCCTCCCAGCATCACGGTCTTTTCCAATGAGTCAGCTCTTCGCATCAGGTGACCAAAGTATTGGAGTTTCAGCTTCAACATCAGTCCTTCCAATGAACACCCAGGACTGATCTCCTTTAGGATGGACTGGTTGGATCTCCTTGTAGTCCAAGGGACTCTCAAGAGTCTTCTCCAACACCACAGTTCAAAAGCATCAATTCTTTGGCACTCAACTTTTTTTATAGTCCAACTCTTATATCCATACATGACTATTGGAAAAACCACAGCCTTGACGAGACAGACCTTTGTTGGCAAAGTAATGTCTCTGCTTTTTAATAGGCTGTCTAGGTTGGTCATAACTTTCCTTCCAAGGAGTAAGCATCTTTTAATTTCATGGTTGTAGTCACCATCTGCAGTGATTTTGGAGCCCTCAAAAATAAAGTCTGCCACTGTTTCCACTGTTTCCCCATCTATTTGCCATGAAGTGATGGGACCAGATACCATGATCTTAGTTTTCTGAATGTTGAGCTTTAAGCCAACTTTTCCACTCTCCTCTTTCACTTTCATCAAGAGGCTCTTTAGTTGTTCTTCACTTTCTGCCATAAGGGTGGAGTCATCTGCATATCTGAGGTTATTGATATTTCTCCTGGCAATCTTGATTCCAGCTTGTACTTCATCCAGGCCACATTTCTCATGATGTACTCTGCATATACGTTAAATAAGCAGAAAGACAATATACAGCCTTCAAGTACTCCTTTTCCTATTTGGAAGCAGTCTGTTGTTCCATGTCCAGTTCTAACTGTTGTTTCCTGACCTGCATACAGATTTCTCAGGAGGCAGGTCAGGTGGCTGGTATTCCTATCTTTTTCAGAACTTTTCACAGTTTATTGTGATCCACACAGTCAAAGGCTCTGGCATAGCCAATAAAGCAGAAATAGATGTTTTTCTGGAACTCTCTTGCTTTTTCGATGATCCAGCAGATGTTGGCAATTTGATCTCTGGTTCCTCTGCCTTTTCTAAAACCAGCTTGAACAACTGGAAGTTCACGGTTCACATATTGCTGAAGCCTGACTTGGAGAATTTTGAGCATTACTCTCTGATCAGTCTGAGGCAAGCCAGCTGCTGTGTTGTGAGGATACTCAAGCAGCCATATGGAGAGAGATCCACACGGCAAGAAATTGAGGCCTCTTGCCAACAACCAGGGCCGACTTGCCAAGAATTTTCTTCCCCCACAAGGGAAACTCCCGTTGGACCTGGCAGGATGTTCAAAGCTTCTTCTTCCCGTGATTCATTAACATGGTCAAAAATGACAACCTGTTGACTTACCTTTGTTTCCTATGAGTTGAGGCAGGGTGGATAGAACTAAGGCTCTCTGTTATATTATTAAATCCATTTTACAGATGAGGAAACCAAAGCTCAGAGAGGTTCAATAGTTTCCCCCAAATCCCGCAGCTCCTAATTGAGGCTCTCTGTTTTCATTTGGGGTTACTGGTTGGTATTAGCCAAGCCTGATCAATAGAAAGGTGAGGAGGTATATCAGGAGCTGAGAATCCCCTCACCTCTCCTCATCAAAGAGGAGCTTATGGTCTTGGTGAACCCCAGGTTTTGGGGCATGACTCTCACTGGAGAAAGGAGAACCTATCAAGGAGGTGTCTTCTGGGCCCCATCCTACCCTGGTGCACTGCATGTGGGTGACTGGCCTGGGAAGGCTGAAGGAGAAGGGTTGTTACTCCTCAGTAATGGAAGAGTGTCCAGCCTGGCTTCCCAAGCAATGCCTCTAACAGGAGAGACCACCCTCTCTCAGCTTCCTGGGGCAGTTGAGGATAAATGAGCAAACTAGCAGAAGGTAAAAATTAGCTTTTCCAAGGGACTTCCCTGGTGGTCCAATGGCTAAGACTCCATGCTTCCAATGCAGGGGGCCTGGGTTTAATCCCGAGTCAGGGAACTAGACCCCACATGCTGCAACTAAGATCCATGCAGCCAAATAAATAAATGAATAAATACTTTTAAAAAAAGAACTATGTTTAAAAAAATTTTATTTGCTTCTCCAAGAGGGCAGGGCCTTGACAATGCTTAGAAACTTTTCCCATGCTGAAATTCTACATATTTTCTTTCTGACTTACACAGTCAACACATTTTCTTTCTTTCTTTCTTTTTTTGTGTGTGTGTGACTGTTTTTCCTTTATTTATTTAACACATTTTCATTGTAAAATAAAGTACAAACAGTATGGAGTAAAAAAAAAAGAATGTTCTCCTTTATAACCTTAATCCCATTTTCTTACCATAGGAAACAACAGTTAACAGTCTGACTCGCAGCCTGCCAGACCTTATGGATCTTTAGGCTTCACTGTATATCAGATGTGTGATATACATGTATCACACTATATTTATGACCCTGGAGCTTATTTGTTTGTTTGTTTGCTTGTTTTCATTTGACGACAAATCATTGACATCTTTTGTTCATGTCAGCACATACAGATCTAATCCTCCCTCTTTTCTAATAGCGGTTTAATTTCCATAGTATATGTGAGGGGGAGCAATGAAAAACTGTGCTAAGAATAACCACTTTTCACTGCCTTCTCTGCAGTGGGAAATGAGAGTATGTTGAATGGAGCATTTGGCAGGTTTGAGTGGAGGAATGTTGGGGAAGGAGTTATGGAGAGCAGAGTTATTCTTTATAATGGTGGTGGTGGGGGGTGGATTTGGAGCCTCTGAGCCTCGCTCCCACCACCCCTCATCCCACCCCTCTAGATTATCACAGAGCATTGAGCTGAGCTCCCTGTGTTACACAGCTGCTTCCTGCTAGCTATCTGTTTTGCACATGGTACTGTATATATGTCAATGCTACTCCCTCAGTTCGTCCCACCCTCTCCTTCCCCTGCTGTGTTCACGAGTCTGTTCTCTATGTCTGTGTCTCTATTCTTGCCCTGTAAATAGGAACATCAGTACCATTTTTCTAGATCACATAAATATGCATTAATATACAATGTTTGATGTACTCTTTCTGACTTACCTCACTCTGTATAACAGGCTCTAGGTTCATTCACCTCTCTACAGGTCCTCACATCTTTGGCAAGCTTACTAAATTTATAAATGAATATATTCCTCATCTCTTGAGCATATCCTTAGAATAACTTTGCAGGGTGCTATTACTGGATAAAAATGTAGAATTTCTCTATGGTTCTTGTGACATTGTTTGTTAAACTTAACGCAAGGAGCTGTAAGAATTACACTCTCACTCATAAAATTTTGCTTTTTCAAAATGTATGTTGGATTAGAACATACATCCTAAGGACATTCAAAATGCTTATCCATGTCCCACAAAAGTTGGTGAGGAAGTCCTACAATGGAGTGAACATGGGTGAGTAGAACCCAGAAGGGAACCAAGTCCCCTGCCACCAGCTTCCTGAAGGCTGGACTTGGTCCCAAATGATGAACCCATAAGCTCATATCTGGGCCCTGAGACACTCCAGGAAGCAGTGGTGGCCCACTGATAGTGTCTGAGAAACACTCGGGAAGTGGCTGGGCGTTTTGGTACCCTATCTTGTAGGAAGTGAGGGCCTACAATTGGAAGAGAAATGAGGGAAGTGTGTTCTGTCTGGAGTTGTTAAAGGTTTCATGACCTTGGACATGAACTAGACCTAGTAGGGGCAGAGGAACCCCAAGCAAAACCCGGGATGGCTGTAAGCCTGCCGCTGGGGCAACTGCCTTATGCAAGATTTCCTCCATTTGCTTCATTTGCACATGAGGAGTTATTTCTCCAGTAGTTAGATAAGAAGCCTCTTCTCTTCTCTTTGTTGTTCCCACCAAAGTCAAGCCCATGGACATCAGCCTCAGAGACCAGTTACTTCTGACTTTGGGCAGCATCTTCCCTGAGGGGCTCCTGTGGCCTATCCATACCTTCCAGCCTTGAATTTTAGCCTACCTGGTCTCTGTGGATCCCAGATCCTGCATTTCTGCCCCTGTCTTGCCCTTATTCCTCTCCAGGCTCAATTTCTAATAACTACCCATCTATTTCCTGCCTGCATGGAATTCTCATTGGCTTCTCCTGGTCCCCAGTACCACCCACCTTATAGAACCATGACTGAGCCTGTCAGGTCCATAAATACTGGCCCCACTTTCTTGCCAGATCCTGTTAGCTGGGCCTCACCTGTCAGCCCTTGCTGACCTGGTGTCCACCCTGGATCCTGTGTGGCCATCTGGAAACTGCCAAGTGTGGTCCATGCCAGTGGCATGTCAGGAAATCCACTGAGTTGACAACAGTGAGTTGAGCATATCCACATGGGGAGCGCAACTACCAGGCATAGCTCACGTGAGCCTGGTTCCCACGACAGCATTATTCATAACTTTTGAGGCAGTGGTGGGTGGTATAGAAAAGAACAGGGATTTCAAAGTCAGGCAGCAGAAGTCAAATCTTGGCTCCATGACATAATACATTGAGCAAGTTTCTTAACTTTTCATAACCTTAGAGGCCTTGTTTGGAAAAATGAGGATTAAAAAAAAGTACCTAGGGACTTCCCTGGTGGTCCAGTGGCTGAGACTGTGCTCCCAATGCGAGGGGCCCAGGTTCGATCTCTGGTCAGGCAACTAGATCCCACATGCTGCAACTAAGAGTTCTCATGCTGCAATTTAAGATCCCTTGTGCCACAACTGAAGATCCTGCTTGCTGCTGAGAATCCCACATGCCACAGCTAAGACCTGGCACAGCCAAATAAAATAACTAAATAAAGATTTTTAAAAGTACCTGACTCATCAGGCTATTGTAGGGCTAACTGAAATAAGTGATCATGATTTATAGTGAGAATTTCTCAATGGTGAGAGTATTCATTTGTTAGGGATGGCATTACATAGTACCAAGCACTGAGTAATTCAATAACTGGAGTATGTTGTCTCACAGTTCTGGAGGCTGGATGTCTGAATCAGGAGTCGGCAGGGTTTGTTCCTTCTAAGAGCTGATCAGGAAGGATCTATCTGAGGCCTCTCTCCTCAGCTTGTGTATGTTCATCTTCTCCTGTATCTTTTCACATGGTGCAGAGTATGTGTGTGTTTGTATCTGTCCAAATTCCTCTTTTTCTGAGGACACCAGTCATTGGATTAGGCCCACCCTAGGGACCTCATCTTAAATGATTACATCTGCAGCGATCCTATTTCCAATATGGTCACATTCTAAGAGGGTTAGGACTTTCACATGTGAATTATGGGGTAATAAAATTCAAACTGTAAGAGTAAGTTATCATTGTTTGTTAGGAGCTCTTGTGCAGCCCTGATAACTGATGGGATTTTAGTGGAATTCAGTGGTAATGTCAGGCGAGTGTACGCTCCTCAGTTTTTGTCTCGTCACAACAAAGATTTGAAGTGACGGACAGTAAAGCCCCCTCGGCGTGTCACAGCTCTCGGGTCTTGGACAGACCATGTTACAGCTCTTAGATAAATCAGTGTTACAGCTCAATGTTACAGCTCTATTGTATTTAGCAGATAGCAGGAAAATCCATCTTAGAGGCGTGAGGGCAGGTTGATCCAAAGACG
This sequence comes from Cervus canadensis, assembly GCF_019320065.1. Classification (NCBI taxonomy): domain Eukaryota; kingdom Metazoa; phylum Chordata; class Mammalia; order Artiodactyla; family Cervidae; genus Cervus; species Cervus canadensis. The sequence goes on from NC_057396.1 coordinate 38,530,744, forward strand.
CGAAGAGAAGAGCGCCTCAGCGCATGGGGGAGAGAGAGAGAGAGAGCGAGCTAGCTTTGGCTCCTCTTTTTATATGTTTTTCTCTCCCTTGGCCTGTCCTATGTAAATTGGGTCAGCCAGGAGGGCTGTTTGTTTTACCTGAGGTTCTCACTCCTGTCCTCGGACTTTCCTTTGTTGTATTTTCGCGGGCTTTTCCCTTCCAGGTCTTTTAGCCGCCGCTATTCTGGACTCTTTTTCCCTATTCTAACTACCTAACAGTAACCATTCAACATTTGAAGTGAAGTGCCTTCTACTGAGATAGTGGTTGTATCAGTCACACATTGGTAGTGGCAGGCCTGTGGGGCCCCACAAGCCTCCAAATTTATGTGTAGGAGCTAAACTTGCAGATGTTATTTTCCCCTTTTCCCTAAGCTGTGGTGACAGTGGTGGTGGGTAGTGATGGTGGTGGTAAGCTCCCAAAGTGTCAGACAGGCCATCCCCAAGCCCGCTGTCCATGCTGGATCCACAGAGCCTAGAGCTGAGGTCAGATCCCGACTCTGTTCACCTCCTTTCCCTCCTATCTTCAGCCCAGGTCACTGTGAAGAAGCTTCATACCTCATGGCAAATTACTGCATCACTGGGAATTCAATCCCTGATAAGTGCAGGGGATGTCAGCTACCTACTCTCCTTGTTCTATAGGAAACCTAGGTTCCTATTAAGGCTGGAGGACAAGCAGTGCCCAGAACTGAAAGCTGGGCCTTCTTTATGCCAGACCAAGGGAAGTGGGAAAGCTGAAAGTCAAAAGGATGTCAGGGTGTGTACAGAGTGGAACAGACGACCTTTCATCACTGATACCACTTATGCACACCCCAATACATTTGATGCTATTCATGGGAGCCCAAGGTCATGGCTGACTCTCCCTGCCTGCTCCTCCAAGGGGAGTCATATTTAGGAAAGCTTTGCCCTTAGAAGGAAGCAAGAACATAGGTGCTTGAGTCTGGGCTGCACACTTTCAGCATTAATGTGTCAGCATCTTAACACCAAGGAGACCTGAGTTTGGACAGTTGTTGTTTTGCTTCTCACCAGGTCAAGGTTCTATCTCTGAACACTGTGGCAGGATTTATGTGGCTAGAGACAGTAGTGAGCCATTGGGATGTGGCCAAGCCTGAGGACATTGCAACTTCCTCTCCAGCTTCATCCTTGGGGGTGCACTGGCTTTGTGAGGACACAGAGCCAGGTTCTCAACTCTTTCTTTCTTCTATTAACTATCACAGAATTCCCTTTCTAATTTCATCTTCTGGATCAGCTCAGATTTAGAAAATATTTATTGAATATACATACTCTGCTAGCAATTTAATATGTCTTCTTTGGAAAAATATCTATTCAAGTCTTCTGTTCATTTTTTAATTGGGTTATTTGTTTGTTGGATGTTGAGTTGCATGAATTCCCTTCTGTAAGTAGTTGTGATTTTGGTATGCCTGTGGAAAGAGGTGCGTTCAGGGTCTTCCCATTCCATCTTGGCCACAAACCAGCAATCTTTTGCAAGAAATGGCATGGACTGTTTTTGTTTTTGTTTTTGTTTGAGAGAAGTTATAGGCATTTAGGGGATTCTAAAACTTCCATTTCACATGAGCTCATTAGTCTCTTTTTTTGGCCTGTCACTAGTTAGGGCAGTGGTTCTCAAATTTCAGTGGGAATTTCTTAGAAAGCTTGTTAGAAATGACAGAACCCCCTGCTCTACAACCCTCAATCTGGAATAGAATCCAGGAAATTCAATTTAAAACATGTGTAGTAGGCAATCACATGTTGAGAAGCACTACTTTAGGAGAAGCCTTCCAGATGTAAGCCTGTCTTGACAGAGTAACTAGGGGAAGGCCCACAATCTCAATTTTATAGAATTACATTTTTGTTTATACAAGGGTTTTTGTTGAATGCAAAAACCAAATATAATAGAATGTTTAGGCCATCAGGGGACTTTTCCTCACAAATCAGAAGAGAAACCTCTCTAAGCAAAGTGTTTTCCTAGTTTTGGTTCAAAGCATACGGTCACCTTTCAAAGGGTAAACTTTAGCATGCCATTTGTTCAGATGCAGCGGTAATTGCTAACTCTCCAAATGCCAAGTGTGGGGCTGCTTGAGGCCTTGAACAGTCTGCCACAGAAAGACTCTGGCACTTGGAGTATTTTCAATATTTTAAAATTCCTGTGTTGTTCTTCGCTGAATAGGTTTGCTTCTTCTAGAAATGGGATCTCTCCTTGTGAATCAGGACAAATTAGCCTGTGCTCACTGTGCGCTTGCCGGGGGGTCCACTTTGGGGCTCTGCCCCTTTCCTAGCAGAGCTGGGCTCTCCCAGTGTGGAACTGGGGCTGGAGGCTTGCCTTTGGAGATGGACTAGAGGCAGGTAGGTGGCCAGTCTTGGCAAATGAGGGAAGGGCAAGGAAGCCATGACACTGCAGACAACCTTGACCTTTTGGGCTGGTCCCAGACAGGTTTAAAAATTTCGACTTTCAGGATGTGGAAACAGAGAATGGGGATCTTTCTTTGGAGAGGCTCCTGGCACTGCAGTAGCAGAAGGAGTGTCCAAGAGAAAATAGGCAAAGACGTGAAAAAGGAAATGGTGTCAAATTAGTAGAGAAAAAGGGGCTGAAGAGATGATGTCAGAGCAAGGGCATCAGAGGGAGGCAAGCAAATGTGGTTTTGAGAGAAAATTCTGGAGCTAAAGAGGTTTGGGTTTAAATCAGAGCTCTGCCACTTGCTAGCTGTGTACCCTTGGAAAGGATACTTCACCTTTCTAAACTTTATTTCTGTAAAATAAGGGTAAGAATACTACTTACTTATAAATTCTTGTGTGGGTAGTGGTAGTGGTTTAGTTGCTAAGTTGTATCCAACTCTTGCTATCTCATGGACTGTATAGCCCATCAGGGTCCTCTGTTCATGGAATTCTCCAGGCAAGAATGCTGGAGTGGGTTGCAGTTTCCTTCTCCTGGGGGTCTTCCCTAACCGGGGATTGAACCTGCATCTCCTGCATTGCAGGCAGATTCTTTACCATTGAGCCACCAGGGAAGCCCCCAATTCTTGTGTAGATTAAAGTAATTCATATGAAGGGCTTAACAGGACTTATCTGACATGTGTTACTGTGGACTGACTGCTAACTGTTATAACCATAAACTACCTTCACCTTCTTGATTTTGCATAAAATTGTTATGAGCTGCCTTCCCAACTTAGTGTACAAGCAAAATCATCTTCTTTGAAATTTCCAAGCACCCACAGTCCTGTCTTTTAGCCAGCAGTACAGTATCTTCCACTCAAGATGTCTTTTCCCTTGAATTTTCTAATAACCTCAGAGGTTTACTCAGTCCAAGAGTACAGTCTTGCCTCCAAATGCCAAGCAGAGAACTCTAGAGTCTTATTGCTTCTGCTTCTGTTGCCATCATATGGCGTCACAGTTGAAGAAAGTCTCAAGTAGTTGTGGATCATTGCCGTAGCAATGCCTTCATTGGTCTAGAACTCTCTGTGGTAGATTGTCTTTACCCTCCTTGTGAAAGGGTTGTATTTTTCACTTCACTGCTGTCCAGCTTGGTCCTGTGACTTGCTTTGGCCAAACTGCTTCCAATCAGAAACTTCAAGAGCCATCACTCTCTGTCTTTTTCTTCTACCACAAAATTGGCAATGTGGGGTTTGCTCCTTTAGTTTGAGTCCTGGAGTGAAGAGTTTGCAGAACAGAGTCAAACCACAGCCAGAATGTAATATGACTAAGACATAAAGCTTTACTGTTGTAAGCTGCTGAAAATTTGGAGCTTTTTGTTACTATAGCATAACCTTCTCTAACTGACTGATATATCCTCTTGAGTCACAGGAGTGTCTCTTATTTATGTTCTAAAGTTATAGCATTTTTAAAAAAGATTTATTTGTTTGGCTGTGCCAGGTCTTAGTTGTGGCATGTGGGATCTTCAGTCCTCATTGTGGCATGCAAACTCTTAGTTGCAGCATGTGGGATCTAGTTCCCTGACCAGGGATTGAACATAGTCCCTCTGCATTGGGAGTGCAGAGTCTTAGCCACTGGACCACCAGGGAAGTCCCCTAAAGTTATAGTTCTTTTAGTTCATACATTTGACTCAGGCTTTACACCCAAAGCACACCACTATATCAGGGTGGCTTGGTTGAGAGGAGCCTACAGCCTGAGTACAATCTCCACCACCCCCAACCCCCTTCCTCTGTAACTACGGAGGCTTTTATCACAGGCCCCAGCCCAGACCCTCATGGTGTGTGCCCCTCTGGGGCCCTTGGTATCACTTTCTGCTCACAGATTCCAACTGGGGCCCTCCCAATACATCAGTGAGATTGAAATAATATTCCTGCAGAAGGAAAGGGTTAGGGGCTCAATGCCCTTGCTTCCTGTGCAGATTTACCACAGTGGACATATCACAGATGTTTGGAAGAAGTAGTCTTTATCAGACTACAGGAGTTTGTTACATCTCTTTCCTGTGTACAAGTGCCTATTTGCCTTACGTTAGTTAGGGGAGGTCACTCAGTCGATTTTTCCCCCATAGTAGATACAGTCTACCCCAATGTAGTTTGTTATTCCCACTCCTAATGATAGCAAAAATTACAGGTTTTTTGGGTTTTTTTTGAAGTCTCCATTAGCAGCCCCTCTGTTATATGTAGATGTTATATGGAGGTCTTAATGAGAGGGCCTGAGGTCAAATCGCAGAGGTAAAAGATTCACAAAGAGGCAACATCGTTTGTTCTACCTCATTCTCCTGTTTCTCCTTCTAAAAACTCCAAAAAATAAGATGAAACTCTGAGAGTTCAAAGAATTATTCTAATGCAAAATTGAAGGCGACGTCACTCAGGCTTTCATATTAACACAACTAGAAAAAGTATGTGAAGGGTCTGTGGTCAGCAATGGATCTATTTTTTTAAGTTTTGGCTGTGCTGGGTCTTCGCTGCTGTGCAAGCTTTCTCTAGTTGCAGCGAGCGGGGGCTACTCTCTAGTTGCGGTGTGGGGGCTTCTCATTGCGGTGGTTTCTCTTGTGTGGAGGACAGGCTCTAGGCACACAGGTTCAGTAGTTGTGGCACATGGGCTTAGTTTCTCCATGGCATGTGGGATCTTCCTGGACCAAGGATTGAACCCGTGTCCCCTTATTGGCAGGCAAATTCTTAACCACTGGACCATCAGGGAAGTCCAGCAATGGATCTTTTAATCACAAAGGAGGAGGGAAGACCTAGCCAGGCTCAGGGAGAGGAGCTCTCAATACAGGGAGTAGAGACCTTTCAGTCACTGTTGTCTGGTGTCCCTCTGCCAGTGGGTGTAAGCAACAGGGGCCTTTTAGAAGTGTCTTTCTGGCTACTGAGGTGGGGGGACTGGATTGGATTGGACAAAGGCAAGAGTAAAGGCAAGGAGACTCATTAGCAGGAAGTAGAAAAGATACATGTTTATTGAATGAATGAATGAAGAAATGAATAGTAAGCCGTGGATTTTAAGCTGTGACTTTGAGTCCCTGAACATGCACATGCTAAGTTGTTTCAGTCGTGTCTGACTCTTTGTAACCCCATGGACTGTAGCCCACCAGGCTCCTCTGTCCATGGGATTCTCCAGGCAAGGATGCTGGAGTGAGTTGCCATGCCCTCCTCCAGGGGGTGTTCCCAACCTTGGGATAGAACCCATGTCTCTTACATCTCCTGCATTGGCAGGCATGTTCTTTACCACTAGCACCACCTGGGAAGCCCCTTTCTATCCCTACTCTTGGCCAAAGGCCATTCTCTGCGGTGTATGTCGTGTTCCCTAAGGGCTATGGCATGTCTTCAGACTTTTGGAAGAGTAAAACTCTTCCCTTACTGCTGTCCTCCACTGACTCTATGAATCCCCACTCTCTTCCTTACTGGCAGGTCCCTTGGACAGTAGCCCCTGAGATCCTCTCCTGTTTTTCTTTGAGCAATTTGGAGGTTTGGGAGCTTGACCATAAGCTGGCATAAAGTCTGGTTCTAGGCTTTGGCATGTTCCCCTTCTTTACCTCTCATAGTTCTGAGCTGTGGCTTACTTAATAGCAGGCACCACCTTTTCTTAGAGCCTTTCTGATTCACATCACAATTTTAGCCCACCGAAAATCCTCATCCCACTCCATATATCTAAATTTGAAGCACAAGCAGATTCCTGTGGGTCATAGGGTGACAGCCTCCATGCAGAGCCAAGGTGGCTCCCCAAAGCCATGCACTTCCAATGGGTAACTTCTCCCTTTGGCCCTTACGGCTCGTAGGGAACCCGTCACCCAAGGGCCCTGCCCCCAGGGTCCAGTCTTACAGTTTTTCATTCCCAGAGCATTTTCAACATTAAGAAAAACAAAAACAAATCAAAACAAGGAGCAGCATTCCCATCCAAGAAAGATGAGGGAGGTCCCTAGCACCACTCAAAACTAGCTTTTGGAGAATCCAAAACAAGCCATGATGCTTTAAGATGTCTTTTGCTTTTAATCCAGAAGAAGAAGGGATGATCACAAAGGAAGGCTCAGATCCAAAGTGAATTCTTTTGTCTAGTACATAGTTTATTTTAAATGTGAAAGTTCAAGGTTACACAAACAAATGGATTGGATGGGACATTTGTGAATTCTGAAGCATAGACATTTCTCCATGTTTGGAGGATGTGCTCAGATATGTGTTTGTGCAATTTTTGTCATTGTTGAAAAAAAATGAGGTACTGAGCCTGAGGAGCACTGCACCCAGAATGTTGTGAAAAATAAAGAAATGGTAGTACAGGGCCCAGAATCCCAAGGAGGGGAAGGAGAGTAAATATGGCCCTAGTTGATATTATCTTCACATGGCCCCAGGATACCTGGTTGAACAACCTCTTTCAGATATATCACACCATAAGTTGGATAGATTTACTGACTGAATGGAATAAATTGGGCAGATAAACTGCTGTCAAGATGATTGACTTACAGAAATGTTCCTCCTACTTTTCTTTCATTATTACCTACCTGATTTTGTTTAAATCTCTTTACGAACTTGACTTTAGCTTGCATTGACTTCATCAGGAAGCTTTGAGAGAGGGATTTCCTGGGGGTGAAAATCAAATTATTCATCAGCAACTGGATTGAAGGAAAGAGCCTGGGACTTGAGGTAGGACTTGAGCCTGGGACTTCCAGGTCTTTCAAAGAACTGTATGATCCTGGATAAGGAATTTCATTTCACTGCCTTAACCTGGAAAATGCAGACTGAACACTTTGGAGGCATACATTTTGAGAATAAGTGATGGATATAAATCACTGTGTATAGTACCTGGTACAGAGTAAGTTTTGTAAGTCATGATATAACTCATGACGAAAAAAAAATATTCTGCCTGCTTTGTAGGGTCAAAAAAGCAATTAGGAGGCAATTGCATTGATGACTGGCAAAAAATCATAGAGGCCTAGATCTGTAGATTGATAAACGTAGTAAGAAATGGTCAGATCCTGGATGTATTTTGAAAATACAGCCAACAGAATCTTCTGATGGATTCTCTGTGGGGTGTGCGAGGAGCAGGAAGGGAAATCATGAGTCATGTTTTGTGTTTGAGCAGCTCAAAGGATGGACTTGCCATTTACCAAGATGGAGAAAGCTGAAGGCAAAGCAGGCCCTTGGGTTAAGCTGGAGCTGACTGTGAAACACCCAAGGGGAGGTGTTGAGTGGGCAGTTGGATATATGACTTTGGAGTTGGGAGGAGAGGTCCAGGGTGGACATGAACATTTAAGAGTCTTTAGAGAGTTTAAATAGATGATATTTAAAATCATGAGCTCAAAAAGATTCTCTTGGGAATAAGTGCAGATAGAAAAGAGTCTAGGCCTGAGAACCAAGCCCCAGAAAAGTCTAACGTTCCATACTGGGGAGATGAGGAAGAACAAATGCAGGCTCTCTCTCTTCCTTCTCTTCCTCTTTCTTCTGCTTTTGTTGTTATGAAAGGGGACTGTTCTATTTAATTCAGTTAGCCTTCACTTGAACAAAACTACTTGCAAGAGTTCTTTTGGGTTTGCTCTTAAAAAGTGATACACGCTCTTCACAACTTCAAAGTCGTTTTAAAAAGGAAAAACACCCAACTCTGGGCTGTGGAAGCGGTCTCATGGTACAGGCATCCAATCAACAGCCAGTGCATCTGGAGATCAAGTTCCTCTCAGGATTAGTGAAATCGAGCTTTTGTTAGCATTAATTTAATGGTGGAATGTCAACTTACAAATCTCAAAAATCCTTTTATGCTTCACATCTCTTTTCTTTTTTCATAAAGAAAAATGCAAACTCCCAAACGTATGTGAAGCCTGAAAGGACAATCTGAGAAAGGTTTGTCTCTTCCTTTGGTGAGATAAACAATCTGTTGTGTCATGGCACCTGCATGGAAATCCTGTGTTTGAAGAACAAGTTGAGACTACAGTGTTATTCAGGATAGTTGTTGGTGGGGGCCAAGTAGAGAGAGCTCTATTTTGTGATAAAGATCTGGGAGTCTCAGTGGACCATGGATTTTCAGTGAGCCAAGAGTGACTTAGTTGTCACAGCACATGGTTGCTAAGTGCATGATGAAGCGAGTCTTGTTGCCTTCACATCCCAGACCTCACCAGATCCCTGAAAATTGGCTTCTGATTCCATCTATTGACATGGCCCTCCCAAATATCCAATAGCTTATTCACGGTCTTCTTCACTTGTGACTTAAGGGTCTCCTAGAGATCCATATTTCTAAAGTCTATGCCACTAGTCTAGACATCTCTCAAGGAACAATCCTTGCAATCCTGTATTTCTAACCATCTTCTGGGCATCTCCATGTGGGTGTCTCCATCTGGGTATTTCCATCCAGGCATCCCACCAGCATCTCAAACTGAACTGATCTTTCTTGACCAGTGAGCGCCTGCTCCTGACTGCCCTATGGTATTAACATTCACTTTACCTGTCCAGGGATCAAAACTCTGGAGCCACCTGACCTCTTTTTTCCACACCCCACATGCAGTTAGGTCACAAATTTATCGAGTCTTTTTCTTTCTTCCCACCCTTATCACTGCTGTTACCTCTTCTGTGCAGAGCTTCCTGTGTCCAGTTGTCCATGTGTCATCTCCACTGGGATGTTTCACAGTCATCTACAACTTAACGTGTCCAAAATGGGACTCTTGAGTCTCTTACTCCTGTACCCCAGCCGGCTCTCCCATCTCCACAAATGACTCCACTGTATATCCAGTTGCTCAACCAAGGTCATTCAACCTTGAAATTTTCTTCTCTCCTGAGAGCCACATCTCTATGGGGTGTTTCAGGAGCACCTAGGCTAATGTTTACCCTAGCCACTCCACTATAGCCATGTGTTGTTAAAATATTGAGGTACCTCCCTGCCAGTTGGTAAACAGCTCCTACTCTGAGACCCCTGACTCTCCTCCACCACCTCAGTTGCCCTGGAATCTACCCCAGAATTCCCTAGATCTCCCCATGACCTGGCAACTCAGATCGTAGGGAGATCTAGTGTTGGTGCTTCATGCTGCAGGGGATATCTAGGATCCAGTGACTCCAGTAATATAGCCATTGATACCTATTACAATTGGCCAGCGTGTGGGTCTTAACAGATATTTTGAAGATAATCCCCAGTGTTACCCATTTTAAAGAAGAGGAAATTGACACTGAAGAGATTACATAATTTCCCTATAGTTCCTTGGAGTCCATGTTACTCCAAAGGACTTTTATCAGTCATCTCTTGACTGGTCCCACTGTCTTACAACAATATTCCCAAAGCCTAACTTTCACCACACACTAGTCCTCCTTAGAAACCTCCTGGGGCTCCCAATCCACATGGAGTTAAGTCCAAACTCAAGCCTTTGGTTCAAGGTTCCTTCATAGTCTGACCAACTCAGGCCAGCTCCATGACAGAAGCCCTGCCACTGCATTCCTGAGCACTTTGCTGCTTCTACACTTAGACCCACACCACTTATTCCTCTAGGAACACTCTCCCTGACCCACTCTCCACATCTTGAAACCTTGACCTGTTTGGTCACATGACTGCCTCAAATGCCCACTCCTCTAGAATCAAACCTTCCTCAATGTCCCCACCTGTTCTTTCTTGGAGCATCTGCAGCTCTTGGTTCAAGTTCAGCAGCCCAGCCCATCCATGGTTACTAATCACATTCTTCTTTACAGAATAGTTTTACTCTAATGCCTTATGTAAGCACACGGAGAGACAGTTTGTAAACCACTTTCACCCACCTTATAATCACAGATGTTACTTACTTTCTTGCATCTTACCCCGTAAGCTCCTGGAGGACAGGAGTCACGTTTTGCTCATCTGTGTAACCTCACTGCCAACAGAGGTCCAAACACAAGGTATGTGCACAGAGCATGTCCTTGAAACAAATGGGTAGTTCAAGCTCTTGAGGCCAAGTGGAGGACAATTTTTCTGGCAGCACTTCTCTCCAGAACTGGCCTAATGCAGTCAGGATGCCAGGATCTTAGCCACTAGACCACCAAGGAAGTTCCCCAAGTCTGCTCTCCTGAAGTTGACACCCTGAGATTCTAGAGTGGTAAAGATCAGTTTTACAATTGTGAGGCACTAGCAGGCTCCTTGACCTCTCCATATCCCAGGTTCCTCATCTAGGACCTAAGGGTGAGAAGGCCTACATCACATGGACTTGGTGAAGACTGACTAGACCTTATCTATAAAGTTGCTAACAGAGTGCCTGGCACAATTTTCAGTCAATGACACCTGTCATTGTCCCTTCCATTGACACCTGGATGCCATTCCTGCCTATTTGGCCACTTATCTGTTCATTTACTCATCCAGGGCCTAAGTACTGGGCATTTCACAGAGTCCCTACGTATAAAAGGGGCAGGGAGGCCAATACTCCCAGTGAGGTCATCCCAGTCCCTGAGCTGGCAGAGTTCTTGGCAAGCTCCTGCTTCTCCTGGCTTGGCTTCCCTCAGCCCCAAGATGTGCTTTTGGCCTGGGATTTTTAAACTTCTTCCCTGGCTTTGAGTCAGAGGGCCTGTGGGGAGAGCTTCCCCCAGTCGTGTGCCAGTGTGCCTCCGTTGGCCCACCACTTTGATGCTGAGGACACGTGATTGTCTCTGGTGGGAATGAGTGATGGATGAGCTGGAGATTTGGGTAGAGTGAGGCCAAATCCCTGTGTGGCTCCAGGAACAAGGATAAATATAGCCCGAGTAATTGCTCATGCTCTTTTAAGGATTAAAAGTCAGCTTTCAGGCAAGCTGTGAAGCTCCATGACCAGGACAGCAAAGGACACAGTGCCTTTTTTAGAGTGTGGTCAACACTCCTTGTATACTGCTGGGTCCCAGGCCTCCAAATACTGTTACTGTTTAAGTAAGGGGTCACTTTCTCTGGTCTATACCGCATGCGGGCAGGGATGGCTCTGAAGTGTCCCTACCACATCCCATCAGCCAACTCTAGTCTGGCACACCCGAAAAAACATTTTAAATGAATGTGTGAGCTGTGAGAAGACTGTATTTTTAAAATAACTTTTAGAATTAAAGTACTTTTAAGTAGTACTTAATTAAGTACTATTAAAGAATTAAAGTATACACTACTATGCATAAAATAGATCACTGATGAGAACCCATTGTACAACACAGGGAACTGTACCCAATGCTCTCTGCTGACCTAAATGGGAAGGAAATCCAAAAAGGGGGGATATATGTGGTGGCTCAGATGGTAGGGCATCTGCCTGCAATGCAGGAGACCTGGGTTTGATCCCTGGGTTGGGAAGATCCCCTGGAGAGGGGAATGGCTACTCCCTCCAGTATTCTTGCCTGGAGAAGTCCGTGGACAGAGGAGTCTGGCTCGCTACAGTCCATGGGGTTGCAAAGAGTCGGACACGACTGAGCAACGAACACTCTACGCGTGTCTATAGCTGATTCACCGTGCTGTACCACAGAAACTGACACGGCAGTGTAAAGCAGCTATACTCCAATCAAAAAAAAGAATAAAATCTGTGATCTAGTTAACAATAAGGTACCAGTGCCCACTTTCTGGCTTTCCTATAGTCATATATGTTATTACCGCTGGGGGAAGTGTACATGAGACTCTTTGTACTATTCTTGAACTTCCCCTGCATTTCTGCAATTATTCAAAAATAAAAAGTAAAAAACCCAAAATAACCTTTAGTCAGGCTCATGCCAATACTCTGACGCTTGGGGGAGGCAGTGCTGGAAGATGAATTAACTAAATCCCTGTTTCTAGCAACGCTTCTGTTTCATTACTATTTTTGAATGTAAACATGTGACTAATTCACATGATTCAAACTTTAAATGTATAAATAAAATATACAGTGTATACTCTTTGCCCCAACCAGTTAGATTTCCTCCCCATAGGCTACTACATGCTAAGTCACTTCAGTTGTGTCCGACTCTTGGAAACCCTATGGTCTGCAGCCCACCAGGCTCCTCTGTCCATGGGATTCTCCAAGCAAGAATACGATAGTGGGTTGCCATGCCCTCCTCCAGGGGATCTTTCTGCCCAGGGACTGAACGTGTGTCTCTTATGTCTCCTGCATTGGCAGATGATTTCTTTACCGCTAACACCGTATGGCAATTAATGTTATTTGTTTCTTGTGTTAATTTTAGAGAGATTGTGTGTACACACACATATGTACTTGTGAGTATGTATGTGTGAATATACGTATATTTGTGTGTGTGTTTATATATCTATACTGTTCTGTCATCTTACTTTTCCCACTTACCTGTGAGATCTTAGAGACTTTTCTCGTCACTACATAAAGGGCTTTCTTGTCCTTTGCTGTGGCTATACCCATCATTTTTTATGGCTGCCAGTTGGTGGACACTTACATTGTTTCCAATCCTTCTGCTTTTACAAACAAAGCTGCAGTGAATAATCCTGTTTATTTGTCATTTCCCCAAGTGTGGGAATATGTTTGCAAAATAAATTCTTAGGTGTGAAATTGGATCAAAGGATACAAGCCTTGTAATTTTGATCATGCTAAATTGTCTTCTACAGAGCGTGCTCATTTCACACGCCCATCAGTGACGCACTTTATGAAATGCTTGTGTTAATGTAGTGATTTTCAACGTTATTTGGTGACCCCTTTGTGAGTCTGGTGAAAGCTATGGGCCTGTACCCAAGAAAAACAGAAATCACACAGTATTTTGCACACAATTTCAGTTGACTCAGAGACTCCTGAAGGCTATCCATAAACCTTAATTTAAGAAATTAGACTGAAGAGAAGGAAGTATGGTACAGGAGAAGACTTTTAGGGCCAAACCACCCAAGTTCACTCCTTCACTTTACCGCTTACTGGCTATGGAACATCAGACAAGTCTTTTTGCCTCTTCAAGTCTTAGTTTCCTTTTCAAAAGAATGGTATAATAGCTCTATTTCACAGGGCACATAGGAAGGTACATGCTTTTATGCAGAGTGTCTAATATAGTGATTGGAATATAGTAGGTGTTCAATATAAGGTTTATATAACACATACAGACACATAGACACACAGACATACACTCACACCTCCTTCCTCACATGCACACAAACCCAAGTTTCTAGTTGTCTTTACAATAATTGCTGCTGGATTCATAAAATCAACTTTTGGAGTACCATTCCCTAAAATGGGGTTATTGGACCAACTGCATAAGTAAGAATCACCCAAGGGCCTTAATTAAAATGTAGGTTTCTGGACCTCACTTTAGATCCACAAGATTAGAATTTCTAGAAAAGGGGTCCAGAGAGTTTCACATTTGATGGTTCTATTGCACAATGAAGTTGGAGAAACAGCGCTAAAGAGTTTGGTAATTCATTCTAGTCTCTATCCCTGCAGTTCTAGTAGCTATCACCTTGTGGTTTTGCCAGTGGGAGCCTGTTCCCAGTAGATGGATAGGTGTAGATGCCTGAGAAAAAGCGTGGCTAGTACCCAGGAGTCTCCTCTGGTTCCACCTACAAAAATACAGTTATTTATGGGTTTGACAGACAGCATGTACTATGGTCTCATCAGGAGTCTCTTTTGTAACAAGCAAGGAGAAGAGACAGTCCAGGACTGGATGTCTATAGAAGGGGCTGGGATAGAAGCCCAGGGGGCCAGCTTTGGGGGAGAAAGCCTGCCACAGCCAGGAACTGAGGATAAAGACCATATGCAGTCAGACACCTGTCACCAGGAGGGCTTCAGGCCACACGTCTTCAGGCACCAACACCTAGAGCTCTCGGCATGACTGGTGAGCACTTTCTGAGGTGGTAAGTAATGGCCCACGACTAGAGTTGTCAGATTTAGCAAATAAAAATGCAGGATGAGCCATTAAATTTCATTAAATTAGAAATTCAGATTTTATATATATATACATACACATATATATGGGGCTTCCCTGGTAGGTCAGCTGGTAAAGAATTTGCCTGCAATGCAGGAGATGCCAGTTCGATTCCTGAGTTGGAAAAATCCCCTGGAGAAAGAATAGGTTACCCACTCCAGTATTCTTCAGCTTCCCTGGTAGGTTAGATGGTAAAGAATCCGCCTGCAATGAGGCAGACCTGGGTTTGATCCCTGGGTTGGGCAGATGCCCTGGAAGAGGGCATGGCAACCCACTCCAGTATTTTTCCCTGGAGAATCCGCATGGACAGAGGAGCCTTGTGGGTTACAGTTAATGGGGTCGCAAAGAGTCAGACACTACTGAGCAATTAAGCCCACAGCATAGCATATGTGTGTGTGTGTGTGTGTGTAAGCTTGTCCTGTGCAATATTTGGGACATACTTATACTAAATTCAAGTCTACTTAGGTGTCCTGCATTCTATCTGGCAGTCCTACTCAGGGTTTCTCTGAGCTGCCTCAAACTGCAGAAAAGGGCTGGAGCCCCCATGTGACTGGCCAGGTCCCACAGTACCATGATCTTTCTCTGGGTGGGGGACTGCACCCAAGGTGGTGAGGAGTGAATAAGGGCAAGGTGTGGACTTCGGGAGAGAGCAGCTCTCCCTCACCTGTGTGTGAGCAGGGGCAGGAAACTCGCTGGTGTTGATCAGCAAGTCTGAGATGCTAGCACTGTGCTAAGCCTTTCAGTATCATCTCATCAAATCCTCCTACAACCTTAGGAGTTAGACATCATGACCCCAGTGATTCCCACTTTAGAGATGAGGAGACTGAGGCTCCACGAGGTTAAGACCACAGGGCTACTCAGAGGAGGAGCAAGGACTGAAGCCCTGGGGCTGGTGCCAGGTCTGGGATTAGCTGAATCTTCCAGGCCCTTCTCTCTGCTAATCCCAAGGGCTTAAGGTGGGAGCAGCCCCCACCTCCCAATCCCCGGGACAGGAAATGTTCCCAGTCTCGCTGGCGCTGGGCCAGGGTCTTGTCCAGGCTCACATGCTCGCTGGAGACTCCAGGCTGGGAGGCAGATTGGCCGAGTTGTCTTGCTCCCTGCCTGGCCGGGACATGCCCAGCAGCATGAGCTGCCCGTGGGCACTGCCCTCCACTGTGTGGGTGCCCGTGGGAGGGGCCCAGGGCCAGCCACTGCCTCTCAGACCCAGCCTGCACTGAGCCTTGGATGGCCTGGCCAGCTTCCCGGCCGTTTGCCCCCTGAGTCGGGCCAGAGGGGTCCCCGAGGAGCTCTGGGCTCTAAGTCCCAGCCCCTCTCCGAGGAGGCGGGCGGCGGAGCTCGGCAGCCAGAGGCTTCTCAGCTCCAAGCTCCAGAGCCAGATGTAACATTGACCTTAAATGGTAAAAGCTCCCCAGAGTGAAGAGAGGCTGGCCGGAGGAGGAAAGGGGAATAACTCAGTTTTAGGTAAGTCGTCGCTGTCTCCAAGAATAACCTGCCTCTTCAGCCGGGAGCAAGGGAACTCTTCTCCTCCTTAAAGGTACAGGGTGTGCTGGGATGGGGGCGCCTGACTTTAACTTTCTAGGGGAGCTGGCTTGGTCGAATGGCATTTCAGCCGAGTATTTTTATTGTTGCTGTCATCATTTCAAAATAAGATGTGAATCTTAGCCCATCCTGACTTAACTAAATTGTGCTTCTTTTGCTTGCTGTTGGAAAGCATGCACAGGTTAGGGCGAAAACGTGGGTTCTGACTGGGGATCCTCATCCCCAGATTTCCTGTGGACCACTTTGGAGTAATAGAGGGTCCCCGGATTGCGTAAGCCCACTGGGCAGGGCTCCTCACGCACCGCCTGCTGCCCCAGCCCCGCTCTCTGAGCACTTGTGTCTCTCTCTGCCACCGCCCCCCGCCCCCGACACTCTCGTCTCCTGGCACTCTGGCCCTTGTGCTGGCCCAGTCCTGTCTGTCTCCCTCCTTGACCTGCCCCTGTGTCTGTCCCCGCACATTCCATCCTGTGTTCTGGTGGCAGCCCCTGCTTTTACCCCTGTCCCCATCTCTCCTGCCTCCAGCCTTGCCCCCGGTGACCTTTCTCTGCACCCTCGAGGGGTTGTGTGTGCCTGGCCTGTGCACTGAGCCTGCACACCTCCAGAAGCTCGGAGTCAGAGCTATTGCTGGAGTGGAAGGCACTCAGGCTGCCTTTTTCCAAAGGAAAGGCCGGTGGAAGTCAGAGGCCAGAGAGGGGCCCAGTTGTCTGTTCCCTCCTGTCCAGTAAATGGCTATAAAAGCCTGGAGATACCCCACAGATTGAGTAAACGCAGTGTGGGATTGTCAGGGACCCCTGGCTGGTGCTTGCATCTCCCAGAGTTCAGCCGCAGCTGCCCTCTTAACACCCACTTTTCAGGCTGCTCTTTGAAAGTCTCGGTGTCGGGGGAGTCAAGCAGCCCATGGATCTCCTGCAGAAAAAAGGAAGTTGCTTCCCAGGCTGTTAGGCTGGGAACATTAGGGAGTCGGAGCCTGCTGGGGTCCTGTTGTCCCCGCCAGGCGGCAGTGACATGCGGGTGAGACAGGTGGCGTGAACTCCCCTCAACTTCACCCCAAGGCTTTTATGGGGAGGAAACTCAAATTAAGTGGCTTGTCTAGGGTCAGACCACTAAGGAAGAGCAGAACTGGGAGAGCTAGGAGTCAGAGCCAAGTCTGTACGAGTCCAGCTGCAATGCTCCTGCCCCTCAACACAACTGGGAATAAGAGGGTACACTTCTGCCTTGGGTAGTGTCTTGGGCTTTTTGTCCCTAATGGATATTACAATTGTCATTTTCATGTTTGTTTGGTTCATGATTCAGTGGTGTTTGTGTGTGGGTGTGCAAGTCTATAGGTTGTTTTGAAAGTGGCTATTTGAATTCACAGCTGATGTACCTTCCTCTGTGCTTGGTAGTAAGCAGGGTGTTCTTGCATACCATGTAAGATTGGGAGGTGTAATTCTGTACAAACTGCTACACCATGATCAATGATCCCCATAAATGTGAAAAAGCAAACATGCCATTCTTACTATGCACTGCTCTAAGCACTTGCCGTGTAGTAATTCAAACTTCCAAAACCCTACAAATCACAGATTATTATTATCCTCATCATGTAGATGGGACATTTTAGCACAGAGAGGAAACACAGCTGATGACCCCAGGCAGCTCATCTCCACAGGCTCTGCTCTAACCAGCATGCCCTGTTCATCTCTGGCTGGTGCCGTTTCTGAGCGGGTCGTGGGGAAGCACTGACTCTCTTCCAACGCTGAGTGGCAGGCTTTCCATACGTGATTTCATGTGCTCTTGCCAGCAACGCTAAAGGGGATGTGTCTTCACCTCAGTGTCACAGGAGGACACTAGGACCGGGGGATGTTACATGACTTGTCCAAGGTCATCCAGCCATCAGGGGACAAGCAGGAGACTTCGTGTCCTGGATGAAGACAGTTAAGGCCATGGGATGTCTTCTACTTGAAACTACCTCTCAGGTGGACCAGTGGGCTCATAATTTCAGGACAAGGGGTTGGTTCTGTGAGTCTCTGTGTGAGGAAGCCAGATTCCTTGCCTGGTGGACTGAACCTCATATATGGATTCTCAGCTTCCCAAACAATCCTTGCCTCTGTCCTCTTAGTAATAAAGGTGGATGGATGTGCCCACACCTTTAGCAGGAGTGGATACTGAGCTCTCTTAGGTCAGAGACCCCATCTCATTCTGTAGAGTGTGTCCTACACTCAGAATAATGCCAAGAGTATATCAATACAAAGTTCTCAGAAGCGACTTTTTTTCTTATGAAGAAATGGACATAATGCTTATAATGTGGTTTCTGGGTTTATTATGTATGTGTACCTGATGATCAGATTCTTCTGGTGTATCTTGAGAGAATGCAAGGTTGGTGGCGGGGGGGGTGTCTCAAGTCATCCACCCGCTCCTTACCCTGCCACCTCCCCTGGGTAGTAGCCACATGTAGCTTCTAGAGTGCCTCTCAGCCGCCCTCTCTGTGGCTTGGTGGTCAGCAGAGGGACTGTTTGATTACTGAGGAGGAGCAGAGGCCCAGATGGGTGGGGGGGAGAGATCTAGGAGCCTCCAGACTCTGCTCTTTGAGCTCTTGGAGGCAGGGGGACAGAGATAGAGAACTGAGTTCTCTTGTAGCAAATGTAAAAGGAAGGAGGAGAGAAAAATGGATATGAATTGACTTTGTGCCAGGGTGTGTGCTAGAACTGTTATTTAATTTAATCCTGTGGTAGAGATGAGAATGTTGTGGTTGAGAGAGGTGAAGCAACATGCCCAAGGGAACATAGTTGGTGGGTGCTGAACGAGGACTCCAGCTCAGGCCAGTTTGGTCCAAAGTGGGCACTTGTGGTGCTAGATGCCATCCTGCCTCTAGTTAGTAACCAGGATCTCAGGCGGTTATAGAGTGTCACAGTCCAGGTGATGGGAAGGTCAAGGGGATTTGTTTTGCCCCGTGGACCTTGGAGGCCAGACCCTGAGTCCAGGTGACAGCCCAGGGCAGCCTCACTGGATGAGGTGCAGAGGCAACACGAGTCCGTGACCTTGGGCGTGCCCTGACTTCTCTGTGAGGGCCTTCCCCACGGAAGAGGGCAAACAGGTGACAGTCAGCCAGCCAGACAGAAAAGCTCTTCTGCCTCTTGGCTAATAAGCCACAGATGTGAAAAAAGGGTTAGCGAAGGCTGGGGCTTCATCTGCTCTGGTTACTTTCTTCCCATCCCAGTACTTTTTAAATTTATGATTCTTATTCAGATTTTTTTTCCTAGTAATAAAAGTAATGTGTATTCTTTGCTAAACTTTCTTGGAAAGTATAAGTAAGAAATTCAGAAACAAATATAAATAAATGAACGATCCCTGTGGAATCATATCATTCAGAGATAAATACTGGGTTTTTGTTTTTGCCCGGACTGCACAGCATGGGGGATCTTAGTTCTCTGACCAGGGATTGAACTTGTGCCCCCTGCATTGGAAGAGTGGAGTTTTAAGCACTGGGCCATCAGGGAAGTCCCCATAAATATTGTTACTATGGTGTGTCTCTTCCTTTACATTTCTGTATATTTTATAAAACTAGGGTCTTACCATACGTGGTTTTACAGTCTGCTTAAAAACAAAAATTTTTTTAAAGGAACTCCCTGGTGGTCCAGTGTTTAGGACTCAGCGCTTTCACTGCGGTGGCCCAGGTTCAGTCTCTTGTCAGGGAACTAAGATCCTGCGAGCCACACGGCACAGCCAAAAAAAAAATTTTTTTTTTAAAGACTATTTTTTTAAGAGCAGTTTTAGGTTCACAGCAAAGTTGGGAGGAAGGTCTGCACAGAAATTTCCCTGTTCCTCCCCACCCCCACACATGCATAGCCTCTGCCAGGTAACAGCTCCACCAGGGTAATACATTTGTTACAACTGATGAACCTGCATTGACAATTATAGTCACCCAAAGTCCATGGTTTACCTTAGGGTTCACTCTTGGTATTGTACATTCTGTGGGTTTGGACAAATTGTATAATGACATGTATGCACCATTATAGTATTATACAGAGTATTTTCACTTGCCTAAAAATCCTCTGTGCTCCATCTCTTCATCCTTCTCTGATAACCCAAACCTCTAGCAATCACAGATCTTTATTACTGCCTCCATAGTTTCTCCTTTTCCAGAATGTCATACAGTTGCAATCACACACTATGTAGCCTTTCCAGACTGGCTTCTTTCACATAGTAATAAGCATTTAAGATTCTTCTATGTCTTTTCATGGCTTGATAGCTCATTTCTTTTTAGCACTGAATAACATTCCGTTACCTAGATGCACAACAGTTTATCCATTGTCCCAATGAAGGACATCTTAGTGGCTTTTTTTCCCAATTTTTAAAAAACTGAAGTATCATTGATGTGCAATATTATATGTTACAGCTTACAACATTCAGTTCAGTTCAGTCACTCAGTCATGTCTGACTCTTTGCAACCCCATTGATTGCAGCATACCAGGCCTCCCTGCCCATCACCAACTCCTGGAGCTTACTCAAACTCTTGTCCATTGAGTCAGTGATGCCATCCAACCATCTCATTCTCTGTCGTCCCCTTCTCCTCCCGCCTTCAATCTTTCCCAGCATTAGGGTCTTTTCAAATGAGTTAGTTCTTCACATCAGGTGGCCAACATATTGGGGTTTCAGCTTCAGCACCAGTTCTTCCTGATTCACAATTTTTAAAGGTTATACTCCTTATATAGTTTTAAAATGCTGGCCGTGTTCCCTATGTTGTACATTATATCCTCATAGATCATTTATTTTATACATAATAGTTTGCAACTTTTAATCCCTTACTCTTATCTTACCCCTCCTGCTTCCCTTTCCCCACTGGTAACCACTGGAGTTATCTGTGAATCTCCTTCTTTTTTTGTTATATTCACTAGTTTGTTTTTTAGATTCCACATAAGTGATATCATAAGGTATTTGTCTTTCTTTGTCTGACATTTCACTAAGCATAATACCCTCCAAGTCCGTCCATGTTATTGCAAATGGCAAGATTTCATTCTTTGTTTTTAATGTCTGAGTAGTAGTCTGCTTTTTTTAACCAAACATTCTATCATTATCATTTTCTTATGTCATCAAAGATACTTCAAAATGTGACTTTTCAGGGGTTGTATACTACCGAGTAATTCTGCTGTGTAACGTGTTAAATCATCGTTCCTCCCACTGAGCCTTTACAAGTGTGGTTTTTCTTTGGGGCCCGTCTCAGTGGCACACGCATGACAGCTTTTCCATCCACGTGTGGCGTCTGGGAACTTCGTGCTTCCAGGTGGGCTTGTGCGGTATGCTCCAGGGTGTGGGCTTTTTCTGCAAGATGCTAGTGAGTGAGATACTGACTCAGCTCTAAACACACGGATTCACGTCAGAATTGCCTTTTACGTTCTTTCCTGTCCATCTGTGGCAGCCCAGGAGCGCGGGTCTGCAGGACTTGCAGTACTAAAACCAGACATCCCAGGCAAATCGGGGCAAGTTGTTCTCCCGGGTTTGGACCTAGTGTGCCTTCAACGTCTTTCCAATGCTTTCTGTCTCTCTTCTTGACAGAAATGAAAGCAAGTCTTGGGCTTGGAGACTTCGTCAGGAATAGTTAGAATTTAATAACTGTTTTCATTAAGTTTATTTTTACAACTAACTCCTCTCTATTTGTGTTACAAATGGTACTGACTTTTCCATGGATGGTAGGGATATAAAGTTCCCTTTTAAAATAAATGTGATGACAGGGGAGGCTAACACACTGGGCACTTCTCATGTGCTCAGCGATATTCTATTGTTTTCCCTGCAGGACCTCATTTCATCCTCACAGCAGCCCTCTGAAGAAGTTACAACTGTTAGCTCTATTGTACAGATGAGGAAACTGAGGGCCAGAGAGGGTAACAACACAGAGCTGGTAAATGGCCAACAGCTCTGGCCAACAACACAGAGCTGGTAAATGGCCCAGTCAAGATAGCAATCCTGGCTCCCTGCTAATCAAATGAAAAAAATTAAATCACTAAATATTTAGGTGGCTCACAGACATGGGAGAACATGTGAGGGTGGGGTGTAGATGACTCAGGTTTAGGAAACACAAGTTTGAAGGACACGGGTTCTGTGAGCAGGCGTATCAGTGAGTATAAGATGGGGCAATGGGAAACTGAGCCACCCGAGCAAAACTAAGTGAAAATTAGGAGCCAGTAGGCCCAGGAGAGGCTGAAAGGGATGGGGCCATCCAGTGACTGCAGGGCTGCAGGGCTGGGACATGGTGCAGAGGGCATAGTGGTCACTCCGGGAAGGGACACAAAGAGGCTACTGGAGGCTACCCACAGGCTAACTGGAGCATGTTTACAGAGAGCCCAAGTTTCCTGGTTCATCAGAAGAGAAAGAAAGCCCGAAGACACCCTTGACTTTGCTCATACAGATGTCAAAAGAGCGCTGGCTCTGAGTCGGGAGGAGGGCTTGGCCTTGACCTGCTCTTCTCTCACGATCACAGTGGAAGCTAGTGGCTGGAGCTGGAAGTAGCGTCTTGCCTGATGGAGAGCACAGGCCCTGGAGTGACCACGTGACACCACTATTGACACCTTGAGCCACAGCTAACCTCTCCAAGTCTTAGCTCCCTCTCCTGTAAAACAGAGATAATGATGGTGTCCACTTTGTGGGGTTAAATCCCTCAGCTTGGTGTCTGCGCTCAGCAACCCCCTCCCATCTCACCCTTCTGGGTCAGGTCTTAGTTGTGGCATGTGGGATTTTTCATTGTGGCATTTGGGCTCAGTAGTTAGTTCTCAAATCTTAGTTTCCCTGCCAGGGAGTGAACTCTCATCCTTTGCATTGGAAGGTGAATTCCTAACCACTGGACCACCAGGGAACTCCCAGTGTGTGGCAGTCTCTATCAAGTCTCATAACCTTGTCCATGAGCAAGGCCCTATCTTCAGTTTAGTAGGAAAATACAAGTCTAGAACCATGAGCTTTCTATTAGCAGGAAATGCCATGTCCTATGTCATGAGTCCTGAGTCATTCTCTCTGACCCACCAAGGTTTATGCCCAAAAAATTCCTTGACATGGCCAAGGCCATGCAATCTGCTACAGAGGCAGCATGGAGTATGGTTGGGACCTCAGCTGCTCAAATCAAATGACCTAAATTCAAATCCCTACTCTGCAACTTACCATGTGACTTTGGGGGAAAGAATCTAACTACTTTTTTTACCTGTAAGATGAGGCTGAAGATGATAATAATTTAACTTGCTCAGAGAGTTTTTATGAAGATGAAATGGACTGCTGTATCCATAGTACTTATATATGTATAAGCACTCAATAAATAATAACTTATTTAAGCTTAGATTAACATCAAACACATGGAACACCTAGAGTTTTGTGGCTCTAGTTGGTCAGGTTTCACTAAGGGCTGTCTTGTCATGATGTTTTCACTTGTTTGGGGCTTGGATTCCTGATAGAAAGACTGTAATGCCCTTCTGGACTTCTTACCTAAGACATCTTCCCTATTTCCCAGTTGAGGTCCAACTTGTCCCTGATGGAAGATGATGATGATGAAGCTGAATTGTGTCAGGAGGAATCTAGACTGGATGCCAAGAGGACTCCCTAAGGAACATGATCTTGGGGGTATTCCAGGGTCCTGGACCTATCCCTAAGCCTGGTTGTGGCCTGGAGTTAATAATGTATATGGAGACTGACTCATGATAATCACAAGAAACTGAAGTATGTAATTCTGAATGTCTGTGTGTTAATGTATGGGAAAGGATTACCCTTCCAGTGACCAAAATACCTGGGAGATGGAGATTTAGCTCAGAAGGTGGAAAGTTCTAAGGGGTATTTCATGTGAGCCATAAAATGGCCTGATAGCCATCTCTGCTTATAACAAAGAGACTCCCCCAGAGCACAGGATAGGTTTGTCCCCTGGGGACTTTAGATAAGCATTTCTCTTTGGAATTCCTTTTGTCCCTGAGTCTTCCCTGGTGGCTCAGAGGTTAAAGCATCTGCCTGCAATGCAGGAAACCCAGTTTCAATCCCTGAGTTGGGAAGATCCCCTGGAGAAGGAAATGGCAACCCACTCCACTATTCTTGCCTGGAGAATCCCATGGAGGGAGGAGCCTGGTAGGCTACAGTCCAAGGGGTCACAAAGAGTCAGACTGAGCACTTTCACTTTTTGTCTTCTGCAGAAAGATGGGATTTGTTGGAACACAGTTCAGAGAATCAAAGGGAGGAGCAGACCTGCCCCAGGAACACAGCCCCCAGGCAGAGGTAGGGACCTGGCAGCAGGAACTTGCCAGTGTTTTCTTTAGAGCAGAGGTCTTCTCTACAGCAGCAGGTTTTGATGGTTCATCTCATCAACTAAAATATTTTTAGAATGAGTCTCTAATTTATGTGTATATCTTTATTTTTAGTTATGTTCACAAGCTACTGCATTAATGTTGTGCTTGTGCTCAGTTGTGTCCAAGTCTTTTGCAACCCCATGGACTGTAGCCCTCCAGACTCTTCTGTTCATGTAATTTTCTAGGCTAGAATACTGGAATGGGTTGCCATTTCCTACTCCAGGGGATCTTTCCAACCCAGGGATCAAACCTGTGTCTCTTGTGTCTCCTTCAC